>NC_047092.1:145765540-146068570 GCF_902459505.1 Geotrypetes seraphini | reverse complement strand
TCAAAGATCGTAATAAACGCCTTGGGGCATAAAATAATACCAAGTTAGAAAGATATGAAGGCTTTAACTGAAATAATGCTCTATGTGCCAACATCAGGATCTTAAATTTGATCCTAAATTCTATTGGTAACTAATGGAATTTTAAATACAAAGGTTTCATGTGATCACGAATATATGCATGGCTTAATAATCTAATCGCAGCATTTTGCACTGTTTGTAAGCGCTTCAGCTGTCCTGACCCAATACCTGTATATACTAAATTACCATAATCTAACTTTATTGTTTTGAAACCTTATTTGAATCCCCTACTGTAAATGTCATCACATACCACTGGTCTCAGTGCAAGTAAATTGAAACAAAGCATCCCCTGCTCACTAGGGTTAACTCCAATTCCCTCTTTCTCTATTCCCATTTGCTTACCCAGTGGCGTAGCAAGGGTGAGTGGCGCCCCTCCCCTGCCCTCTTCTCCGTCCCCCTGTTCCTTCCTGCTCCTCCCTGCTGCGTGTGCGCTCACCTTCCCTTCCCCCATAACCTCTTTTCATTTTTCCCAGCGCGAGCAGCACTACGAACTTGCTGTCCGCATTATGTCAGCTCCCCCTCTGATGTCATTTCCTAGGCGCGGGATCTGGAAGTGATGTCAGAGAGATCCGACACTGACGCAGGCAGCAAGTTCGTGATACTGCTCACATCGGAGAAAATTAAAGAGTTATGAGGGAAGGGGCACACACACGCAGCAAGGTGAGTTGGGAAGGAGCGGAGGGCAGAGAGGAGGGCTAGCCACCAAGACGGCGCCCAAGGCGGACCGCCCCTGCCCCCCCTTACTACGCCACTGTGCTTACCCAATGGAATGGAAGCACAGAAGCGATCACAGCTGCTTCTACCACCACCAGTGTAAACTTTACAATGGTGCCAACCTCAGGCCATTAAAATGAAGCAAAGAAAGCAATAACATGGAGAAAACCAAAACATTAATAAAGATATAGTATTATTTTTTTTCTGCACACCCCTGGACAACTGTTAATACTGTATCTTTATGTCTAAAAAATTGTATAGCATTTAACACATCTGTTAAATAATTGTTTTCTCTCTTTTGACTTTGCTTGCTCTTGAGTAGCCAGTCACTCATTTCCATATGTAAAGAAAAGAATTCAAGTCATAAGCCAAACGAGCAAGGAACTGAACCCCATTGAAGTGGCTATTGATGAGATGTCCAAAAAAGTTGCAGAATTGAATCAGCTTTGTACAATGGAAGACGTTGACATGATTAGACTGCAACTCAAACTACAAGGAAGTATCAGCGTTAAGGTAAGAGATAACGCCACGAACTTGTGATTTTATTCCATTCCTATAAATACAAACTGACCGACTACAGTACTATAAAGCAGTGTCATATATTTCAATTGTTAATATTTTAATCAACATTTATTGCATTGTTTATCTTGATATTAGAGGAAAGAAGTGGTACAATATTTTTGTGTAAAATCAAACAAAGTCCCGACTAGGATCCAAGTTTCGGCAACAGCATCGCCTTCCTCAGGGGACAATATCAAACAGTCACAATACCCTCGGTGCACGGTACCTCTCCCTCACCCTCAATTTAACATTTCTCCCTCGTACGAGTATCAAGGGAGGGAGAGATATTAGATTGAGAGTGAGGGAGAGGTACCATGCACTGAGGGTGTTGTGATTGTTTGATATTGTCCCCTGAGGAAGGCGATGCTGTTGCCGAAACTTGGATCCTAGTCGGGACTTTGTTTGTTTTAGCATATTTTAGCTGTTTTATTTCAAATAAAAGACTCGTGACCATTAGTTGGTGGTGACATCTCTAGTGCCTCTTTTTGTTGTTCTTTTCATAGTAATCCAAGGCTTGGACTCTTCTTTTCTTTTTCTACAATATTTCTGTATCATAAGTTGTCTAATTAAAACAAATTATGGAGTGGAACCTCTCAGATATAGATATACTGTAGTTCTATGGCATTAGTTCTCAATTCAGTCCTCAATATATTGTATATCCAGTCAGTCAAGTTCAGGATATCCACCATGAATATGCATGAGATAGATTTGCACGTAAGAGAGGTATTGCTTGCAGATTTATCTCATGTTTATTCATTGCAGATATTCTGAAAACCTGCCTGACTGGGTGTGTCCCAAGGACTGGGTTGAGAACCCCTGTTCTTTGGTTTTAACACCTTTGACTTTTGAAGACTGGGCTCATGTGTAGCTAGCTATGAGTAAAGAATAAGTAGAAATTAATTCATAGTTCTGAGAATCAATAGTCTCACAAAAGCAAGCTCAAAAATCAAAATTTTAAGGAGTTTACAAACCCCAAAATAACCAGAAAAATCATGAACACTGGAAGGCAAAGAATTCCATAGAGAAGGACCTGAATACCTAAAGGCTCTATTGCAAGTAGATGTAAGTTTAATGACCTGAAGAGATGGAAGTTGCAAAACACAGTGCTGTGAAGAACACCAGAGACTACAATGATCTTTTTTAATTAATCTGTCAGACAAGATCTGTGGTGCATGCAAATGAAAAGCTATATAGACTAAGCATAGTACTTTAAATGTAATTCTAGCATGAATAGGCAACCAGCGTAAGCCTTTCTAAAGTGACATGTCATGATCAAATATCTCACTGTTGTTTACCAAATGAGCTGCTGTATTCTGGACAAGTTGCAGTCTCTTCGGTCTATTCTTCGTTAAAACCCAAGTAAAGAGTGTTGCAATTTTGTAGCCTACTGGTGACAAAAGCGTAGACCAGCTTAATCAAGTTTTCCTTGAAAAGAAGAAGCTTTAGCAGACGGATCAGTCTCAACTGAAAGTAACAAGATTTAACCACTAAGCCAATTTGTTTATCAAATTTCATTAACTTATCACAATGAAAATCTAAGGTAACTATTTCCTCCTTAAGAGGAACAGACTTCCCCAACAACATCGGTTGAACAGATATTGAGTTATTCTTGTGAAACAGCCCTTATCTGATCAAATAGTTTGCCCATCCCTGTCCTAGGGTTACAGATGTTAATCTGCAAAACAAGCGTACAATTTAGCATAATATAATAAGGGCAGTTCTATAATTGCATGCCTGTATTTACACATCTGTTGCACGTATAAATGCACAGTATAGCAGTATTTTCACAGGTAAGGTTACACTATGCCCATTAGCCAAATAGCACCAATAATTGGGTGCCGACATTCAATTATTGCTGTTAATTTTTTATTAAAAACAAAATAATAGTAGTTTGGAATAGTACTTTGGGGGAAACTCAAATATAACTGAGACACCCCCTCTCTCCCTCCCTGAAGCAATTTGGATAATTGGAGTTCAGATAATTGGCATTCCACTGTATGTCAACTTGTAACCTTGATTATGTTTGCAAACTTATAACTCATTCTGGGTCCTTTTGGGAGGATGGGCTAGAAAATTGAATACATTAATTAATTAATAAATGTTGTTTAAAAAGGTTAAATTGGCCAATCGGATTTGCAACTCTAGCCTTTTCCGAAGAATAAAAGTGCCAATACTCTGATGGGGTACACATGCATACAGAGCCAAACTGACCCCAGATCAACACTTTTAACAGTGTCAGTCTTAACCGAACTGTAAGTTTATCAAAAGGCATTTTCAAATTTTAAATAAATATTCTTGAATTCTTATCCTGTCATATGGTTTATTTCAGGTAAATGCAGGACCAATGGCATACGCTCGAGCTTTCATTGAGGAAACAACTGCAAATAAATATCCTGAAAACCAAGTGAAACAACTTCGAGAAATATTTAGGTAACAACCTCTGAAACTCTCATTTTGTAAGACTTCTGTCACTGTGTAGTTTGCAAACCAACTGAAAATTGCAAACTGATTTAAAAGAAAGGGGGTTGGCAAGGCAAAGATGGACTTAAGCAACGTGTCATTTGCATGAATTTTGTTTTCACTGTTATAATTTGCTGTAATTATACTCAGGCAATTTGCGGAGGCATGCGGGCATGCTCTTGAGGTTAACGAACGTCTTATTAAGGAAGACCAGCTGGAATACCAGGAAGAAATGAAGCTCCATTACAAAGACATGCTAAGTGAGCTCTCCACAATCATGAATGAACAGGTCAGATGAAATTTGGATTTTTCTTTTCTTTTTCTGTTCATTTGTATAGTTCAGAAGAAATTGCTTATTCTTTCCCAGAAAGTGTTGAGTGCATACAGAAATTCTATTCCAGTAATCTTTTGGAAGCTCTGTTAGAGACTAGCCCCCCTCCTTGACTAACGGGTAGCGCGGGTTTCAGCGCCGACGGTGGCGATAACTGCTCCGATGCTCATAGAATTCCTATGAGTGTCGGAGCAATTACTGCTGCTGCTGGGACTAAGACCCGCGTTAGTCAAGGAGGGGGGAGGAATGCAGAAGTTTGGAAAGATATATCCCAGCAATACCTTTAGTTCTGATGTAGATCTTCATTCTGCAAAATGTCTACAGAAAGAGTCTGCCCAAGCCAAGCTCAATATGTTAATTTTAATTCAACTGATACATTTTCTTTTTTTTTTTTCAATTAAAAAACTTTTATTGAGAAAACACTCCAAACAATACATAGCAATTGCACATGAGATACAAGAACAAAAATACAAAGAGCAAAATATCACAGTCCAAGACAACGCACAGCAATACAATCAACTATATAGACATGTGCAAGTCCTACCAACTACAACTGATACATTTTCAATGGTAACTCAAGGCAGAGTTGCAGATACAGAAAGTATCCCCCCCCCCCCACACACACACACACACATTGACTTAGAATCTAAGGGGCAAGTTTACTAAACTAATAAGAATTGTGTTTTACAGATGAAAATTACCCTGGAATTCAATAACCTCTGTGAGTTCCCTACCTTGGAAGATCCAGTGGTCATTTTTATTGCATTGCTGCAGCCAAGCAATTTGTGAATAATGGGCCTCAGCTTAGCACTGCTATCCTTTAAAGGAGTCAAAGTGGTAAAATTCAACGCTTCCTCTCCCTATGCCCAAAATAACTGGTAGCTTAGTTACCGCCCCCCCCCCCCTTTATGCCCCCATCCCAGTCCAAAAATATATCTTAAGAGCTGCCATCTCCAAGTCCTGCCCCTTTGAAAAATATTACAAAGTATTACAATTCCCCAAGTGCCCCAACCCTACCGCTGAACTCCCAAGCCCACCCTTAGCCCTTACCTGGTCATTCTCTGTCAGTGGGGTAAGGGTCTTGAACCCAATTGCACTGCCCAGGCAGTACTATTTTTCCCTGGTGGTAGTTGCATAGTATTGCTGCTAGGCTTGATCCCTAATGGTAGCATTACTGCAGGACTACTGCTAGGGGCAGGCAGAGGCGTACCTAGGGTATGTGACACCTGGGGCCCATTGTTTTTTTACACCCCCTGCCATCATTTTTGACATTTTATCAGCCCTGATTTTTCAGTGCCGTTTATTGAATTTTGTCCTAAATATGCAGTATTGCTTAAATGCACTTTGTAAATAGGCCACTACTTTTATACCTGAGGTAGGGAATGGTGAAGTAACTTGCTCAAGGCCACGCGGAGCATGAACAGGAATTGAAGTCTGATTTCCCTAATGCTCAGCCTGCAGATTCATCAACCAGACTACTTTTACTGCTTATCTAGAGTCTAGGAATACTACAAGTTAGTTTGAATGCCCTTTCTATAGCATGAGAATAATTAATGAGTATCTCCAGATGTTCAATAGTCTGGCAGAAGAAAGGGCATGTTATTTAATTTCCATGTATAGCATCTCCATTCATTCATTATGTCTCCAGGTTATATCCTGAGATTTAATCATATGCACTGTAGTTCTGAATTTTGAAATTCATTGGAATTTCAATATAGAAAGCTACCATCCCAGACACAGTTCTTGTACACAGATCATTGAATAATGTGCCATGATCTGGTTTCATCTATCCTGCTTCCATCTGCTAATTGTAAGATCGCTGGCAATAAACAATTCAATCACACAAATAATGTATCATTAATATGTAAATGATTTCATGAAAACATATCACATGGTCTAATTGTGTGCTTCGATTATTTACTTCTGCTCTTTACTGATAAAAATCTGTCTTACATTTTGTAAGCCCTTAAATGCCTTCCTTTTTCCTTACAAAATGGATATGGGATAGCTATGGTGGACTAGAAGTTTCATGTAGGAGTGGTAGAGGGGACTGACTCTTTTCCTACCACATATTCATCCAATTGCAATACCAGGCACACTCTGCCATATCCCCTCCTTCTGCAATTTTTCCACTCAAAAAAATTGCCAATACATCTGCTTGTAATCCCTCCTCCTCCACATTACGGCTTACATGACCTAATTCTTCCTCCCCCACCCCCCCGCCCCCCACCAGTTTTATTGGTACATTAAACAATTCAGAGAGTTTATTCCTTGCATTCTCAATCTGTCAAATAAAGATTTTTTTCTTACATATTGGCCAGTTAGCAATTGCTGCTATTTTCTGTCTCCTATAAGTCCTTTTTGGATAGGTCTTTCATGTTCCAAGCAAGCAAACAGCAGTCTTGGTTAGGTAACTATATCAACGGAGCCAGACTGACTTACAGCGCCTTTCAGAAAGAAATCAAAACCGTACTATTTGACAGATTTATCTCCTAAACAGAAACCACACCAAATTTGTATATTCCTTCTGTCTATTTTTTTGTGTAATATGTTGTACTTTCTCCATTTGCATTTTGTAACTCACTGATTGTCCAGCTCAATTCAGTGTGAACTGCCTAGAAGTCATCCGACTATGGCAGTATAGAAGAATAAAGTTATTATTATTATTATTTGACTCCTCCCTTGACTTTCTCCACATCCACTCCAGTATCCACAACCCCTGCTTCCAGGGCCACAGAGTTTCATTTCCTCTGTGTGGTGGGTCTCAGTTCTCACTGCGACAACCTTATTCAATGTGCTTCTAATCTAGTACTTATACCATTCATTGATTAGATCCACAGTTGGGTCCCCCTTCCTCACTAGTCCACCCTTGAACCACTAAAACTCTGCCCATTTTTCCAAATCTACCTTACCTCACACCTGTCTCATCCCCATTATACTTTACCTGCAATCCTTTTCCTTTCCTCCACCCCCCCCCCCTTCTTAATCAGTAAAAAGTGATCTGGCCACACTATTGACCTTACCTTTTCCACAATCAAACCTCCTCATTCCTATACCATATCTGTTGTAAGAACCAAGTCAAAGGCATGGTCATCTTGGTGGGTTGACTCTTAAACTAAATGCACCAACTTTCTACTCCCAAAGGCAATGACAAGATAAATGCCTTTGTATTAAAATCTACAAAAATAAGCATTTCATCAAATCACACTTACGAAAGCCTCAATAAGTAGATCCCATCTCTGTCCTGCCAAAGTAAAGAATAGTAAAGTACCAGAGTCCCCACTAGACTCATGAATCCCAGCTTAACCAAAACACTGTCAACTGCAGCCAGCAAATATGTCCAAGTGAAATAAAGTCATGCAATTCAATGATTTGGTTGATATTATGATAATAAGAGTTGACCGGACTCCATATTTTGAGGTAGGAGTTTATAGACTTATGCTTTTCGGCAATGACGCTTTCATACTTTACTGTAAGGCAAAGCATTCATCAACATTTTGAGATTCCTTATTTTGTGCAGCTTATTTGTATCTTTCCTTGTTAACTTTTCCTGTTCTTGCTGTATATTAAAATTGATAAAATCTTTGAACTGGAAAAAAAAGATAATAAATTTAAATATCTGGGAAATCAGCATCAGGATTCTAGTAATATCAAAGCAGAACAACCCATCCCCAGTTTAACTTCCCTTCCGTACAAGGTTGCAAAAGCAAGAAATTTCTTAATTATACTTTAGCATTTCAAGCTAAAGTCGATGAAGCTGTCTGTGCAATGTGCGGCGGCGGCGAAAAGGGCAAACAGAATGCTGGGAATGATTAAGAAGGGGATCACGAATAGACTGGAGAAGGTTATCATGCCGCTCTACCGGGCCATGGTATGCCCTCACCTGGAATACTGTGTCCAGCACTGGTCGCCATACATGAAGGACACAGTACTACTCGAAAGGATCCAGAGAAGAGCAACTAAAATGGTTAAGGGGCTGGAGGAGTTGCCGTACAGTGAGAGATTAGAGAAACTGGGCCTCTTCTCCCTTGAAAAGAGGAGACTGAGAGGGGACATGATCGAAACATTCAAGATAATGAAGGGAATAGACTTAGTAGATAAAGACAGGTTGTTCACCCTCTCCAAGGTAGAGAGAACGAGAGGGCACTTTTTTAAGTTAAAAGGGGATAGATTCCATATAAACATAAGGAAGTTCTTCACCCAGAGAGTGGTAAAAAACTGGAACACTCTTCCGGAGGCTGTTATAGGGGAAAACACCCTCCAGTGATTCAAGACAAAGTTAGACAAGTTCCTGCTGAACCAGAACATATGCAGGTAAAGCTAGTCTCAGTTAGGGCACTGGTCTTTGACCTAAGGGCCGCCACGTGAGCGGACTGCTGGGCACGATGGACCACTGGTCTAACCCAGCAGCGGCAATTCTTATGTTCTTAAATCTAAAGTAGCATAGATACGACTGTATTTTTATGAGCCCTTTTACTAAGCTGCAGTAAAAACCAACCTTAGCAAGCCTTCAGGGCCTCTTATACAAGGCCGTACAGTGCGTGCCACTGTGGTAACTGCCCTAAAGCCCAAAGGGTTTTAAAAGGCTTTGAGATCATTGCCGTTTGGCAGCCACTAGCATGGCTTTGTTAAAGGAGGGGTTATATGGGTCTTTCCCACGCGCTAAGGCCATTTTTACTGCAGGAGTAAAATGGCTGATTTTCAGATTTTTCCATTAATGACCGTGCACTAATTTTCCTATTAGCATGTAACCATTAGTGCATGAACCCCTACTACCACATATTTTGTAGGTGGTTTGTAGGGCCGTAATTGGTTAGCACGTGGTAATTTCAATATGCTAACCAATTTGTATATGTGCAGATACACATGACAAAATTATCCTGGGAAGCCTCAGCATGCACAGTGGAATGTGTTCTGACTATAACTTTACTGGACAGTTTACAGCTTCCCTGAACAATCTTTGTAGATTTCCTCACTGAAATCTCTCCAGGCTTTGTACTGAAAGCAAGACTCCTCTGAATGGCCAAACACTATTAAACTCGTTCTGAATTATATTGGCAATTGTATGAAGCTCCTATTCAGTTAGCCCTTACTTCTGTAATCTTAATGTTATCAGCCAGACTCTGTAGTTCTTGAACAACTTTCTTTAATAACATGAAGTAAAGAATAAACACTTACAATTGATGGCTTCAAGGCAGTTCAACTTTCACAGAATCTTCTCACTCTACCAGCCCCCTCCTATTCAAAAAGGGAGCTGGGAGTGTGTCCACATCTTATGGAAATAACACCATTCTCTAGACTAAATAGTGTCAGAATGTTAGAAATAAAGGGTGTAAACCTGGTGGGAGAACAATGCTAAACTCAAGTTCTCAAGTGGCCATGTGGTCTACAAATAGGGCAACTTTTTTCTCTTAGACTCAAGAAGAAAGGTGGGCTTAAGCTCTGTGGATGCAGCCTAGCTCTCTGGAGAAAGCAAAGCCCTCTGGGGATTTAAGTCCACGGGTCACTCCTTACTCATACATCTTAACATAAAACACTTAAACTTGTTCTTATAAAAGAAACTGAGCGAAAGCCCACACAAAGTGGGGGCAAAACTGTATGCCATTTTCCATTGCGCTAACCACAAGTTAGTGCTTAGCGCAGGATTGTAAGAGGGCCCTCAAATATAGGATATTAAACTCAGTAAGATTTCATTGATGGAAACCAACAAACAACTCCTTAATTGAACTGCAGATTATCTAACACTACAAAAGAGTAGCATTTTCCCTCAAAGCAGAATGCTTTCAAACACATAATTTTAAAGCATAAAATGATGCATTGAAATGTCTATTTTTACTAATTCTACTCTCATCAACTGTTGCTTCCTGTCAGCTAGCACTGTTATGTCTAAGCTGGTTATAGATTGTAAATATGTCTGTGTATGAATGTTGAAACTCATATACCATGATTAGAGATGCTTCAAAGCAGATTTGTTGGGTAATCCTGAACATTCATCAAAGTTTTCTGGAGGAATCTGAACCAGATTAGAAAAAAATTACTTCAGACTTTCAAATAATTCAGAACAATTTAAAACATCAAATCTATCCCAAATATCCTTTAAAATCTGCATTGAATTTTTCAAATTTCTTTTCAATTTTCCCCAAAAATTTTCCGCTAAAAAATTCCAACAGGAATTACCCCAATACGAGGGGCCGCTGAAAAGTTCTCAGCCCAACCAAGAAGAGAATGATGTGGAGTCATGAAACTTACAAGTTATTCCACACTTTTCGCCTCATTTTATATCATGGCTCTGCTTCATTCTCTTCTTGGTTGGGCTGAGAACTTTTCAGCGGCCCCTCATCGATGTGAGGAAAATTGAAAAAGTTCATCAGAATGCAAGCAGGCCCAAAATTCACCTTGTTCAGTTGAGTTTCTATTTTGTTTGCATATCTGTAACTCTCCAAGACGTCGCTGCCATTATAAGTGGGTTTTCATTGTGCCGTATCTTTTCTGTGAAGAATGAAATCATATGTCCATTTTCTTTGTTTTTCTTTCCACCAGCTCTGTCATGGTCCATACTTAAACAACTTCTGTTACTCTCTGTCTAACATTTTCCTCAATGCTATACCCAAAAATGGTATGTTCTTTTTTTGTATACACTTTCTATTATTTCATATGCTGATATTTCATCACTTCATTGTTTTTGTCTTGTCTGTCATGCATAAGGATAAATTCACTTTACATGGAAAACATATCTGTTATTTAAAAAAAAAAAAAAAAAAGAGCTGCTAGGATAACATTATTACCTTATTAAAAAACCAAATGTATAACCAGTGTTATTTTTTTTATCTTATTTGAATAAACAAAGATTGTATACAAGGAGGACTCAGCAAGGCAACCAGAATTGGAGCGAGCGTGCCTGTTGCGAGCCATCAGTAGGCCCAGCGCAGGACTCCCAGGCGCGACCATGTCATCATTAGCTGCTGATTGAAACAAGTTGGTCTTGCTTAATGTGCAGCCCCTTGGGAAAGACTTTGTTGGCTCTCAATGGACTGTGAAAGACACAGCATCACTGAAGGGTGGATTGCAGGTTTAATTTATTGAATTACGTTCAGTGTTAACACTTTTAGGAATTGCTAGCTTGATAATATTGCTTGAGCCAGGTTTTCTACACATTTCCCATGATGGATGTTCTTGAGCAAATGTTATTAATCCAAGCTGAATATGTTGCACAAAGCTCCGGCGAACGTGGGCCCCAGGGTAAACTGTAAGCTTGCTGTAAACAATAATGCATCTAATACACCAATTCCCAGCTCATAATTTTTTTAGAGTAAAAGTTACGTTTTATAACATTTGCTTATATTTACATTGTGAACTGTATATAGAGGATGTGTAAAATATGTCATTTTTACAGATGTGAAAAAAAATTATCTTTGGTTAATATTAATGATGTTACTAAAATTATATGGATGGCCTTTTAGATAAAGTTTTATTAAAATATTTGTGTAAGTGTCTGGAAAGAGTTTCTTTTGGAACTGATGTTTGCCGCTTTTGGGCACCAAGGGAGTTATTCTATAATTTGGCACCTCAGTCTAGGTGCCTTATTGTGCATGCTTAGTGCCAATTCATATGCCATTTTGACTTGCCTAAGCAGTTAGAATACTAGTGCAAAGCCACTTTGGCATGATAAAATGTAGGCATGCCCACTTATGACATAAGCTACTTTTTACCACAGTTTGATAAAAGGGCCCCTAATTTAAATGGGTTACAATAATCCAGATGAGAAATTATTATTGCCTGGGCATCTTGGAGTAGACGCTACATCAACGTGGTAGGCACCTTCTAAGTTAGGCACCTACCATCTTATTAATTGTGATCTGTTTTTTTTAAATTGTAATTTTCAATTAACAGTGCTGATTACGACTTTTTAAATAATTAAGGGGTTCTTTTACTATGATGCGCTAATCGATTTAGCGGGTGCTAAATCGATTAGCACATACTAAATCAGTTAGTGCATACTAAATTGGATAGCGCGCCTTAGTAAAAGGACCCCTAAGTTAGGCACCTAGATTGGCTAGCCACACTGGTCGACATAAGTTGGCACACCCAAGATCACCATGCAACATGTTGTTCGTGTAGCTTGGTGACATGCCCATTGCCCACCCATTCTAAGAGAAAACCAAAAAAACTCTGTGGAGTGACGATGTTCCCAAATGGACTTTATTTGAAAGTATCAAAGTTCCAAAGGTACACTAAAATCATTCACATAAAATAATTCCATCCACCTAAAAGTAAATCATCCACATAAAAGTAAATCATCCACATAAGAGCCTTAAAGGACCTAGTCCGCTAGGGATACAGGACCCAACACGGTCCGCGTTTCAACAAAAAGTCTTCTTCAGGGGTCCCTGGGGGTCCTTAAATTTGCACGCTATTGCCAATAGGCATGTACATGCCAATTAAAGCACCACTTGCATGTGCAAGATGGCCCAGATTTTATAAAAGACGCCTAAAGGTAGTTGCCTAGATCAGTGTGGCTAGCCAATCTAGGTGCCTAACTTAGGGGTCCTTTTACTAAGGCGCGCTATCCAATTTAGTATGCACTAACTGATTTAGTATGTGCTAATCGATTTAGCACCCGCTAAATCGATTAGCGCGTCATAGCAAAATAACCCCTTAATTATTTAAAAAGTCGTAATCAGCACTGTTAATTGAAAATTACAATTTAAAAAAAAACAGATCACAATTAATAAGATGGTAGGTGCCTAACTTAGAAAGCACCTACCACGTTGATGTAGCGTCTACTCCAAGATGCCCAGGCAATAATAATTTCTCATCTGGATTATTGTAACTCATTTAAATTAGGGGCCCTTTTATCAAACTGTGGTAAAAAGTAGCTTTAGTGCACTCTTACATGGGTCATCCATGCACTAAGGCCATTTATACCACGGGGTAAAATGGCAGTATGTCAATTTTCCCCATTAATGGCCAAATGCTAATTTTCTATTAGCGTATGACCATTAGCACATTTACGTATGGGGAAGCTAACTATATATAGTTTTCTATATATAGTATATCTGGGTAGGTTAGGGAAAGGGAGTTTCCTGAGCAGACCTACAATTCAGATATGAATTTCTCATTTCAAATAGGAAATTCATGTCTGGACTGAAAAGATAGGCTTTGCTATTTACATCTTCTCCAAGGCACATCTAAGTCCCTGTTGCAAGGGGCAGCTAAAAATCCAATGTCCACCCCCTCTCCAATCATCTCGATATCCCTCCCATCCCCACAGCAATAAATCTCCCCATCCCAGTTTATCCCTCCTCACTGATGCAACACTGTAGCCGGCGAGCTCCAGGTGAGGTGTCTGGGGTCACCGGTACATGCAAACTCTCGTGAGCCGCTGTGGGCTACACAAGGAGGTAATATTGTAGCGTTTAATGTAAGAGACACCCTCAAATGTAATAGGCACAGCTTCAATGCAAGCAGGAATTTTAATCCTCAAAACAGAAAAATAACAGCATATTTGTCAGGATCATTTTGTAGGTGCCAACCAGCTTCCCATACGTATTTGCAAAACTATCTCAGAAAATAGTCTCTGTGAGGGAAAAAACAAAAGAGTCCAAAATCGTATAACAAAATCGTTCCTTCACAGAGTTAAGCTATCTTTCAGTTGCAGTCCATTAAAAGTCCATAGCAAAAGAAAGGAAAAGACTTCAAAACAAAAGCAATAACTTCTGGTCTGTAACAATCCAGCTCCAAGTCAGTGCTGCTGTACTGACTTCTTCAGCAAGGAGCGCTGGAAAGACAGTGTGCGCTGTGTAGTCTTTAAACTGCCAATAATTAGGCCCATTATCCCACCATGAAACATGGGGCAAACCCCATTGTCTTTGACTATCACAGTTCACATTCCTAACCAGGAAGGAGCAATATCAACTTCCCAAAAAGAAAACCAAGCTTCAAAATAAAATCCTTCCTCAGTTCAACAACAGAGAAAATTCACTCATTGGCAGGAGTAAGAATTATTCAGCTCTTGAAAAAACAGGCAAAACACACTTGCAGTATTCTTTAAGCAAACCTTTAGTTACTTGTTTTCAGGAAATAAACTTCCATGGGTGTACTTTCAGGAGCCAACACAGCACTAGTATCAGGGCTCATTTCAGATCCATGGCAAGCGGTTCCTCCACCAGACTGAGAGGCACTTCTTCCCCAGCCTCAATTAACTCCATAGATTCAGGAGTTTGGCTGCTATCAGGAGCTCCCATCCCTGAGCGCTGTGACCTTTCCTGCTGCTCTTCCTCCCTCCTCTGATTCTCCAGAAGCCTAGTTCTCAGGGACAGCAGCTTGCAGCCCCGCCCCCAACCCTCAGGTGGAAAGGATTTCTGGTTAATCACCTTGGGACATAGAGTGGGATGGGAACCTAGCACTCCTGCTCTCCTACTCCCTCTACAGGACCTAGAAGGAAATTCAGCTTCTGAGTCAGAAAATGGTTTAAATGGAGGTGTATGAGAAGGGTCTGGATTAGAACTGCTACCTGCACTAGGGACATTCCTAGCAGGCCTATCACAACACCCACCTCCAAATAGAGCCTTTGGGGTGGGTGACATATGATGAATGTTGTATTGTGGGGTTGTGAACTGGAATGAGTGCTTGCATCAGGAGGGTTGTTGCCACAGGGAGGTGGGATTGATGCATAGGTAGAGTTACCATATGGCTCAAGAAAAAGAGTAGAGCAAAAACAAGGAAATAAACCTCACAAGGAAACAACAAAAGTGATACAAGTGGGGATGGAACTGTACACATCAACCAGAGCTAAAATATACAAGAATTAATAGAACAGTCTCTATTATACATATGTGTTGTAGACCTGAAACAGTTTGTGTTTTAGCATTAGAGCCTGCTTCAGAGGTACAAGAGACATCCAGTAAGTGACGTTCTTATAATGTCAATGATAGCTTATCACAGTGAGTCAGGTAAAACCTAGACTTCTGGATTTTACTTGCATTGTAGTAATGGAAGTAAAACCCAGATGTTTCAGTCTCCCACATATATGTGTATGTGTATGGAGGGAGAGGTTCTACATTTGTTTTCCCCATGTAACAGCTTTTCTAAAATTGCTGCTCTCTCTATACATGGAGGGTCTTAAACATGTATTCCTGCACCTATTTTACAAGGGGCTCCTCATTTGGAAAGAGACTTGGGAGAACTTGCAGACAAGTCATTGAAACCGTCCGCACAATGCGCGGCAGCGGCGAAAAGGGAAACAATGCTAGGAATGATAAAGAAGGGGATCATAAACAGATTTGAAAAGGTTATCATGCCGTTATACCAGGCCATAGTATGCCCCCCACCTGGAATACTGCATCCAAAACTAGTCGCCGGACATAGTACTACTCAAAAGGGTCTAGAGAAGAGCGACAAAAATGGTTAAGGGACTGCGGGAGTTGCCGTACAATGAGAGGCTAGAGAAACTGGGCCTCTTCTCCCTTGAGAAGAGAAGACAGAGGGGACATGATTGAAACATTCAAGATATTGAAGGGAATTGACTTAGTAGAGAAAGAAAGACTGTTCACCCTCTCCAAGGTGAAGAGAACGAGAGGGCACTCGTTAAAGTTAGAAGTGAAAAGATTCTGTACAAACGTAAGGAAGTTCTTCTTCACCCAGAGAGTGGTAGAAATCTGGAACAGTCTTCTGGAGGCTTTTATAGGGGAAAGCACCCTTCAAGGATTTATGATAAGGTTGGATAAGTTCTTACTGGAACAGAACATACGCAAGTAAGGCTAGACTCAAAGAGGGCACTGATCTTTGACCTAAGGGCTGCCACATTAGCGGACTGCTGGGCACGTTGGGCCACTGGTCTGACCGAGCAGCGGCAATGCTTATGTTTTTCCCCATGTCTTGACCTGGGCATATGAATTCCCCCCTCCAAGTACTAATTACAGTAAAATTTACCTGTTTATATACTGCTTTTCTGAACATTTCATTCAAAGTGGCGTACATGGTAAAAGTGTATAACTAATAAAGAGATCCATAAATATAAAATAAAAGCCTACATCATCACATAAACACTACTTAGGGTGTATGACCCAGCTCTATAGAGATCAGGGGAGAAAAGGGAAACAGTGCTTTTATTTGCAAATTGCATGACAATCAAAGATATTATTCATCCAAAATGAAATAAAACATAAGAAAATTTCTTTATGTGGTTTCACCTGTAAAAAATTGATTGGGTCTCAGGCCTCCCACCCTTCCACCCAATAAGGAGACAGTGTGTATGTAGATATGTCTTTATAAAATACTAGCATAAGTGCAGGTATAGACGTGTATACCAGTCCGAGAGCTAGTGTCAATGTCCAAACCAATATTTGTCAACTATGCATATAATTTATAATATTTTATAATATAAGGCAGCAATATACAACTGGGTACCGATATTTAGACACAAAGATCAGCCAGAAATGCCCCATTTTCAGCTGAGAACTAAAAAAAACAGAACCAAGTTTTGGAACCACTGAGCTAAACTTAAATTATTGCTACACTGGCTGTTTTAACATGCATTAGACCAGTGTCCTGCAAACTTTTCGGCTGGCGGTACACTAATCCCAGTGCCCCAACTGAAAGGTATCCGGAAGTGTGCAGACATCACCATGATGTCATCACGGCAACATCCGCGCATGCACAGAGGCCCATCTGGCTGCAACCCTGAACATGTCACTTCGGTGGGGGATCCTGGAGGAGGGGAAGTGTGGGGAGAGGAGCAGAGATGCTGGTGAGGAGGAGAGTTGTCAGCACCAGCTGACTGCCTACAGGACGTGCCTCTCGCCGCGATAGGCACGTCCTATAAGAGTCAGCCAGTGCACACCTGGAATCTGCTGCGGCACACAGTTTGCGATACACTGCATTAGACATTAGTGCAAGTGCAAACTAACATCTAACTTGCAGTAAAATCTATGCTGGCATAGTAAACATGCCCAATGTGTGTACTTGTGTGCTGTGCTCAAACTCCACCCCTCTACATTCCCACATGCAAAGTACTCACCCACAATTCAAAGTGTGCATCTTCACACCAACCGGTGTTTTAAGAAGGGCCACATCCACAAATAAATGACTAAAATACCACCCAAATGGGCATGTACTTAACTGCTTAGAGCAGTGGTCTCCAATGTGTGGCTCCAGAGCCACATGCAACCCCCCAAATCCTCTTTTGTGGCCCTCAAGCAGTTGACTGAAACGTTTCTCAAATCTTACAAATTCATTAAGTTCAGTCTTGCCACTTGAATAGTGCACTATGTCTGAAAAAAGAATTGCCATAGGCCAGTTGTAGACAAAGGTTGGCATAGGGCAGCAAATAAGACATTCTGTATCTACTGAGAAAAGTTAAAGCTGAAAGTCATAACATGGGCTGTAGAACACGAACATGGAAAATTATGAAGATTTTGAGCTTGAAAGTAAAGGTGAAGGATTTCAGTCTCCTGAGCTCTTTTGTAAATAAAGAAGCAACTAGCAGGGAAGAAATACCCTGCGGACTAGCACTGGGTCACTCTTTAATGAAGGCTCTTGATAAAGTATTCAAAGGCAAGGAAATAACACTCCAAATGAAGATCAGACTTGTCCATACACTCATTTCCTCAGTGGTCAATGGATATGAAAAATAGACACTACAGAAACAAAACTGAAAGAAGATTTATTTATTTGAGATTTGGTGCTAGAGAAGGGTTTTATGCATGCTATGGACCACTAGAAGAGCAAAAAAAATCAATTCTGGAAGAGATCAAACTGCCTTTGTCACTTGAAACTCAAATGATGAAGTTACAACTGTCTTATTTTGGTCACACCATCAGAAAAGAAAGATCACTGGAGAAGGGCATCATGTTTGGGAAGATCAAAAGAACCAGGCGAAGAGGGCAACCTGCAGTCAGATGGCTGGACATGTTGAAATCAACCATGGGGATGATGCTGAAGGACCTTAACGGACTAGCACAAAACTGATTTATTTTTTAGATCTGCAATTCGTCAAGTTGTTAGGACTCAAACATGAGTCAATGGCACCTAATAAGACCTACTATGCCTGCGCCATATGGCCTAAAGACAGGTCAAAGGTTAGAATTTATATTTAGATCAGTGGTCTCAAACTCGCGGCCCGGGGTCCACATGCGGCCCACCAGGTACTATTTTGAGGCCCTCTGTATGTTTATCATAATCACAAAAGTAAAATAAAATAGTTTCTTGATCATATGTCTCTTTAGCTATAAATTACAATGTTATTATTAACCTTTTCCTATCGTGTGTCCCGGCTGACGGGACATTCCAAAAATGTTGTTGCTATCGTATGTCCCATGGCATGGGACATACAGTACACGACAGGACACAAAATATTTGAATTTACAGACTTATAACTTATTTACATTATGTTTACAATAGCCGTAAATGATAACGGTGAATAATACAAAACTTTGCTAAAATAATTACGATTGGAACCA
Organism: Geotrypetes seraphini; assembly: GCF_902459505.1. Lineage (NCBI taxonomy): Eukaryota > Metazoa > Chordata > Amphibia > Gymnophiona > Dermophiidae > Geotrypetes > Geotrypetes seraphini. The sequence continues at coordinate 146,049,967 of NC_047092.1, read as the reverse complement.
GCGTAACGTAAAATTTATTACGATAGGAAAAGGTTAAGACTTAGCCAAAAGGAAATATTTATAAACTATAAAGAGTTTTACCTCATGCAAAATTGTCATTTCTTTAATAAGACATTAACTTATTTTTTCTGCAGTCATCCAAGTACCTACAAATCCAAAATGTGGCCCTGGAAAGGGTTTGAGTTTGAGACCACTGATTTAGATGCATCTGTACTGCAGTGGTATGACAAAACTTGCATTCAGAGAGACACATGTTCAGAGAATTGTGAAAGCCATGCCAAAGTTTTGCTAAAATGCAGAAGAATGCATGATGAAAATAGAATTTTCAATGATATATCTAACTAGTAGAGGCTTAAATGTGTACGCTTAAAATCTTTTGGTGGCCTTCAGAGACTTCTTAGTGGTTTCCTTTACTTAGCGTTGCCAGATTTCCTGTATTAAAACATAGGACACCTGGTCCAGCCCCATTCCACCTCAAGCTCTGCCCCATTCTTCCTCCAGTTCCACCCCCACACGGATCTCCCCGAGCTCGAGACCACATCTGGAGGGTGTCTGTGCATGCATGGGTGCTGACACGATGAAATCATGCGTTTGTGCACATGTATATGATGTCATCGCGTTGACGCCTGCACATGCGCAGATGCCCTCCAGACACGACCATGAGGTTGGGGACTTCCAAAACCTGGACAAACTGCCAGGTTTTGGAAATCCCTCCAGGAACCCAGACAATCTTCTAAAAAGAGGACATGTCCAGGTTTCCCCCGGACGTCTGGTAACCCTACCTTTACATGAAAAAGTTTGGAGACCGCTGGCTTAGAGTATACATCTCTTTATAAAATTGCCCACGTTATTTGCAGGAAGATGGCCCCACACCTGAATTATCTCCTCTTTTATCTCTCACAAGTAACCTAAACTACTCGACCACATCTCAAACACTCTCAACCAGATAGAACTCTGGATGCTTTCATTCAGACTGAAATTAAACCCAGACAAAACAAAATTTTTCCTAGCCTCCCCCAAAGATAAAATTAAGGAAACCACAATTCAACTAAAAGGAAAGACCTTCCCCCTTGATCCGACCATAAAAATTCTGGGAGTCACGCTGGACAAAAACTTATCTCTAGATAACCATACCGACCTCATAATTAGGAAAAGCTTCTCGGTACTTTGGAAACTTCGCACCATAAAAAAACACTTCTATGACAATGCATTCCGCCTACTTGTACAATCCTCCATCCTCAGCATCCTCGACTACTGCAATATCATCTACCTTAACGCCACTAAGAAAACTACCAGGAGACTAAAAATAGTCCAAAATACCGCGGTGCGCCTCATCTTTGGCCTAAAGAAATGGGAACATGTCACCCCTTTCTATCACCAACTACACTGGCTACCATTTGAATCTAGAATTCTTTTTAAATTTGCATGCTTCTGCTACAAATCGGTTAACGGCTCCTCCCCAAGTTACATAAACACACACTTTAACCTTTACTGCAGCAACAGGACATCACGGAGAACTCAATTGTTCGCCTTCCCTTCGCCTAAACACTGTCCTCTCAAAAGATTCCTTGATAGAACTTTTGCCTTCCAAGCAGCCAAGTCGAACCCATGGCTAGCACAGATGATACTCGAGGCCCCCACTTACCTATCATTCAGAAAACTACTAAAAACGTACCTTTTCAGCAAACACGACCCTTAATAATCCATTCACCTCACATGACACTTACCCCACCCCTGCCCCCTTCCGCCTTCACCAGTCCCTCCCTCCCCCACTCTCTACCTCCCCTACCTAGCTAGATCAAACCTGCAATTTCTGTAATATTGTTGTAAACCTGCACTCTTTGCAGACAGTTAAGAATCGCTGTAATTTCACGGCTGACTGCGGCAAATCACTGTAATTTATCGTAATTCAGCCTGCAATTTGCTGTTAAAAATACTGTTAAAAATACTTCTAATTATGCTGTAAATCTGCTTCTAATTTTGTAAACCTACTTCTAATTTTGTTGTAAATCTGCTATTCAATGCAGATCATTTGCTAATTGATGTAAACCGCCTAGAACTCTCTGGGTATGGCGGTATATAAGAATAAAGAATAATAATAATAAACCTCCACATATAAATGCAAAATTTCACATAAGTGACTGCATTGGTTATCTCTCCTTTTTACCAGCACTAATGCTGGCCATAAGTCTTCCCGCCCCTTCATTCTTCCCTTCTTTGCTATCCAAATATTGTAGTTCTTCCCCTTTTCCCTTCATTCCTGGTTAGTCCGTGACTTGTGTATATTTGTATTGCGTATATTTGGTGGTGGTTGTGGTTTTTTTAACGTATCTCCTTTTGTTTTACTATGTAAACCACCTTGAAGCCTGATTTGGCGGGATATCAAATTTTTAATAAACTTGTAAACTTGAATAAGAGATCCGAGAACTAAACGTTTCCACGGTGTGAATAATTGTTTTTTCATCTCAGTTCATTATGTGTCCATCGCTGTTCATTTGCATGCCATTGTTTTCTTTTAGTGAATGTAGCAACTTTGGTAAATTGAAAAGCCACTGATGTGTACTTGGGCAGATTCACCTCATCCTGAGCTAATTTGCTTTTACTTTCCGGGGCTGGCTGCATCTGCAGGGGATATAATTCTAGTTAATTGATCACCCCTTCACCTCTTCCACAGACAGCAGTGAGGGAAGTGCTTGCCTGTGATGAAAATCATGTTTTATCTTTTTGGCAGCCTCATGCACATGACAGCATGAAAGGACCGCTTGTTCCTGTTCACTGAAGTGACCAGCTATGCCCTACAAATTCTGCTCTGGTTCACATTCAAGTCACTTTGGTACTGCTAAAAATAAATTTTCACTATGATGGGAAGACTAATATTCCTTGTGTCCTATTATAATGGAATTTTAAGCCACCTGGTGAAGTAGGAATGAACACAGAGGCCTGGATTCTCTATAGGGCGCCAATATCGGCGGTCACCTAAAAAAGCGGCCGCCGATCGCATGTCATTCACGCAATGATGCCCTATAACTTTAGCTGATTCTGTAAAAATTGTAAGTGTTATTCTCAATAAACAGCTAACTTTTACTTCTTTGGTCTCATCATTAGTTATGAGATAATTTTTGTTCTGCAACAAATTTGCACTGTTCTCTCTCTCTCTTTAATAGATCTTCTCTCCACCCCCTCATTCACTCTTTACATTACATTAGGGATTTCTATTCCACCATTACCTTGCGGTTCAAGGTGGATTACAAATGGATTGTCAGGACATTAGAAGTATTTAGGGAGTAGTTTGTACATTTCTTTGATTTGCTAAGGATTACATTTGAATTGTCATGGTATTAGAAGTACATACGGAGTAGTTTCAGGTGATGCTTGGGGCATTTCTGATTGAGTTAGTTGGTTTTATGTGTTTTTTTAATAGAAGGGTTTTTATTTCTTTTTTGAAGGTTTTGTAGTCTGTGGTTGAGGTCATTAGGTTGGAGAGTTGGAGGTCGAGTGTTGCAGCTCGAGTGGCTAGGAGGCTGTCATACATTTTTTTTTTCTTTTGACGTTTTTGGTTGGAAGGTGTGTGAATAGTACTTTAGTTCTCTCCCGTCTAGATTATTGCAATTATGTTCTTTTGGGTATCCCACAATACCAGTTAGGTCATCTTCAGGTCATCCAGAACACAGCTTTAAAACTACTCTATGGAGCAAATAAATACAAATTTTTGCGACACCTTATTTTCTTACTATTTCAGAGGTTTCAAAATCACAACCTACATCAAATTAAAGATTATGCAGCATTATAGTCTAAAACTGTAATTATCAGTGCCAAGCAAAATATTCACTCAAGAAGCTATTATTTTAAAAAGAGGAAATACAAAGAGAATTGCTATTTTGAATACAAAGACAATTTTCATGACCCTAGCTAATTAAACTGTATATCTAGGCAATGCAATAAATAGCTGAAGTAGTGTATTTCAGAAGCTCTTGGTCCTAAATGATATTCTATTGTACTGCATAGATATAGAATATTTAGTTTCTTTTTAGCATATTCTAAGTCAGTGGTCTCCAACCCTTTTGATGTAAAGAGCCATAGTGTGAACTTGAGAAAGCTCTGAGAGCCACCAAAAGATTTCAAGCTTGCACAAGTTCTCAGCCCAACCAACCAACTTCCTGAATTCTTAGCGTTATTTTGCCAGTGTAGCTGAAAAGAGTGTTATCATTTTGTTAAGTGCCAGTTTGCAGAAACGAAACTCTCTGTTTTGACATTGTGTCAGATCATTGATTGACACTCTCAAGTAAGAAAGGATGTCCAAAAAATATACAGACCTAAATTACATCCCAATGTCTCCCCAGTACTACAGATATACATTCAGCAAAAAATGGAGAAAAGACCTCAGTGTCTAGTAGGGGTGCCAAACAATCGCTACCCATATAGACAAGCCACTCTCAAAATATCAGCTTTGAGACAAGCAGACACATCACTGGTCAAAAACACCAAGATTAGTGGGAAAAAAATTGCACACACTATCATAAACTGTTATATTATATCCCAAAAAAATCACATTTATCTTTATAAATGTAGAATTCTCAATAATCTTCATAGTAGTACTGGGATGTAGAAGCAGGACCAAACCCGCACAGTGGAGCGTGAGCCAACCACACAGCGGCCTCTTCACCGCTGGTAATATACCTCCACAGTTTCCAACAGGGTTTCCTGTTTCGCAACCAAACTTCATCAGGGAATTAAGTGTAAGTAAACCCGCTTCACTTCCTATAGATCATTGATTGAACCATATCCATGTCATGTTCTTCTTGGTTGGGCTGAGAACTTTTCAGCACCCCCTCGTACTACTACTTTAATAAACTGTCTTGAAGTGCTTGTCCAGTCTGGGTATTAAACATTAAAAGTACTAATAAACATTAATAAAAACTAATATTGATTCTACAACACTTCATGAATATATTTTAAGAATGCTAGGGTGCATAGAGAGAGATATGGCTAGTAGGAAAAAGAAGGTATTGATGCCCTTGTATAAGACTCTGGTGAGACTTTAAGTTTAAGTTTAAGTTTATTAGGATTTTATATACCGCCTATCAAGGTTTTCTAAGCGGTTTTACAATCAGGTACTCAAGCATTTTCCCTATCTGTCCCGGCGGGCTCACAATCTCTCTAACGTACTTCATTTAGAATATTGTGTACAATTCTGAAGGACGCACCTTCAAAAAGATATAAAAAGGATAGAGTCAGTCCAGAGGAAGGCTACTAAAATGGTGCGTGATCTTTGTCATAAGGCTTATGGGGACAAACTTAAAAATCTCAATCTGTATACTTTGGAGGAAAGGTAGGAGAGGGGAGATATGATAGAGACGTTTAAATACCTACGTGATGTAAATATGAATGTGTCAAGTCTCTTTCATTTGAAAGGAAGCTCTGGAATGAGAGGGCACAGGATGAAGTTAAGAGATGATAGGCTCAGGAGTAATCTAAGGAAATACCTTTTTACAGAAAAGGTGGTAGATGCATGGAACAGTGTCCCAGAAGAGGTGGTGGAGACAGAGACTGAATTCAAGAAAGCCTGCTATGGGCACGTGGGATCTCTTAGAGAGAGGAAGAGATAATGGTTACTGTGGATGGGCAGACTGGATAAGCCATTTGGCCTTTATCTGCCATCATGTTTCTATGTAAGTAACACACTTAAGAGATTGTTTACAGTTATTAGATCTAGTTGGCAAGATTGAAATTAAACATATTTCTAGGATTTGAAGAGTATTTTAGTCAACTGAGGGCCACAATGGAGGAGTTTGGTGCTGAATACAGCCCTAGGGCCACATGTTGAAGACCACTGTTCTATGTGAAACTCTAGCATGTTGTGTGGTGCAGGGAGAAACGATTGTTTGTGCTCCCCGAGGAGGATCGACAAGTGGTTACACCCTGAGGCTGCATGAAATTGTGAAACGCTTGCCAGCGTTGGTGTGCCGATCCTCTACATGAGTAAGTAGCTTTGTACTATTATCTGGAATTTTCTCTCTCTTTCATTGCATTGTATAGAGTCATTTTAAATGTGTTGAAAAGGAGGTTTTTTTAATGCCCGTGAGGTTTTGTTCAGGCAGGCCTTGAGCCGCTCTCGCGGCTGGCTTAGGCTGCATTTTCTGAGACTTTTTCCTCCTTTTCATATTTGAACTAACTTGTGCATGTCACATTTTGAATAGGTTTTGGATGTTCATGTGTGGTTTTATTTCACTGTGCTCATTGCACTATTTTGTGGAAGTGTGATACTGTGTTTGTTTGTTTTCACTATACTTAAAATCTGACCATGTCCCCTTCCCACCTGCCATTAGGATGGGAAGGAAGGTTTTCAGAAGTCATCAAGTAATCACCTCCAGACTGGTTAACCAACTGCATGCATACAAGAACATGGTCCTTCTGGAAAAGTGTTACCAGACAGGCTGCCAGCCATTGGAGTTCAGGAATGAGTATACCAGAAGTTATTGGTCTACTTGCATACTGGAGTCAGGCTGTTCCAGGTGACAAGTAGACCATATCCATGCCTCTGAAGTCCTTAATACAGATAGACTTCGCCCTCCCCCATGACTACCTAGTGTTCAGATATCCTACCCCACTGTATTGTGAAAAGTGAAACAATTATAATGAATATAATTAAACAATGTTGCAAAAAAACTTTACCTGTAGAATATTGTAACCCAATCTACCAGAAAACCATAATTATTTATGATATTCACTGCATTGGTCATAGGAAGATTTTGTTGTGTTGGCAGCATGAGAAATAAGAAGACAATAACCAGCACCTGGGCTCCTTTCAAACTCCAACCTGGCCCAATTAATAGTCATTCCCCCCCCCCCAGTCCAATTAGGGCAGGGGTGTCCAATGTCGGTCCTCGAGGGCCGTAGTCCAGTCGGGTTTTCAGGATTTCCCCAATGAATATGCATGAGATCTATGTGCATGCACTGCTTTCAATGCATATTCATTGGGGAAATCCTGAAAACCCGACTGGACTGCGGCCCTCGAGGACCGACATTGGACACCCCTGAATTAGGGGCATGATACTGGTATTCTCTCTTCACCTACCGAATACTCACTAATTGGGATTGAGGAGAATGCTCCAGATCCAGATGCAGCTGTCATGTTTAGGGCTGGAGGTTCTGGAAGTGGCATCAATAGACCACATGTCTCCTATGCCCTTATTTGTTGCAGGACCAACCCTTACTCTCCCCACAGTGTAATCAGGAGACATCTCAGGAAATAAACAGAAACACACACACACACACATACATGTATATGAAACATGCAAGTTCTTAGAAAAATTTGACCCCAACCAGCCATACTCTCTCTCTCAACCTCTCTACTTTGCATACTGTTGACCTCTCTAACCTTAATCCTTAAAGTCTTGGAGGCAGTTGTGGTTGATGAGCCTGGAGTCAGCCATGGCACTGGGTGGAGCCAGGGTGCAAGTTCTCTATCAATTAATGAATCTAATGGAAGATACCCCATCCATAGAGCTCACTATAAGCCAGCAAATGGATACCTGTAAATCTGTTGGGGCAATGGTAACACTTACTGGGACAAAAGTAGCCTTAATATTTCTCTTCTCCATAATAACACCAACAGATTGGACCAACTTAACATCAAAGTAGCTTCAAAATGGAGCACCCCCATGGTCATGCACCCACAGTCATATGTCTACAGCTGCATGCCACAGAGAGGCTGATTCTTATCTGTTGATGTTGACTCAACTGTGGTCACTCCCAAAGGGTCTGGACTTCCCTGGCCCTCCTCCTCATCAGTCTCCAGATGCCCCAACCAGGCTCCCTATTCACACTCGATGAAGTTAGAGTAATACGTTTAAAACCAATAGGAGGAAATATTTTTTCACTCAGAGAATAGTTAAGCTCTGGAATGCATTGCCAGAGGATGTGGTAAGAGCAGTTAATATAGCTGGTTTTAAAAAAAGGTTTGGGCAAATTCCTGGAAGAAAAGTTCATAGTCTGCTGATGAGACAGACATGGACGAAGCCACTTCTTGCCTTGGATCGGTGGCATGGACTGCTGTTTTTTGCCAGATACATGTGACTTGGATTGGCCTCTGTGAAGACAGGACACTGGGCTAGATATACCTCATATGCAGTACGATCATGATTAAAACATAGGATGCTGGCTAGCTTTTGAATGTGTCCTGATGAGGATGTGATTGTATTCAAGTCATTTTCTATCTCAACTCAATCATTAGTACAGGGAAGTGGAGGGGGAGAGGGAAAAGGGGCTGCTTTGGGGGAGGGGTGTGCTGGGGGCAGGTAGCAATCTTGGTTTTCTCGGGGGGGGGGAGGGGCAGAGAGAGATAGGCAGGGTGGGCCAGGGAGAGAGACAGAGAGATAGAAAGAAAGACAGACAAGGGGCCAGGGAGAGACACAGACAGAAAGAATGACAAACAGACAGGGGGCCAGAGAGACAGACAGACAGCGGCCAAGGAATGAGAAAGAAAGACAGTCAGGGGGTCAGGGAGAGACAGACAGAACGAATTACTGACAGACAGGGGGCCAGAGAGACAGACAGACAGACAGTGGCAAAAGAGAGAGACAAAGAAAAAAGACAGCGGCTAAGGAGACAAAGAGACAGACATTTATTCTAGCACCCGTTAATGTAACGGGCTTAAAGACTAGTTAGTATATATTTTTATTGTTATTTAGGTATACATTTTCCCAGTATCACTTATGCGTTAAGAAATATAATCCTTTCATCAACAAACCCTTTGCAGAAACTCTAGAGTGAGGACTGGAATAATTTATAGTTAGTATTTAAAGCAATCCTAAACAAGTTAAGCTATAAATATTTTATATTAATCAATCATCAATGGCATCATTCCAGCCAATGGCTTTAATTCCAATTGAAGGAAGGTGGTTAATATTTATAAGAATCCTTCCTTGCAGAGTAATTGTTTCATAGCATGCACATGAAGAGATTTTCTTTGACAATGTTGTTTCACTTCGTGCATGAAGTTTTCATACTAATTGCCAAGCTAAAAAAAATGCCGCACTAAATCTCTACCAAGGCATATGCATTTTACTTGCTTCATAAATCTTTAATGCAATATACCAGGCTTCAAATGAATTTTTATTTCATTTATTTCCATGTTAAACACATAGGGGCTCATAATCGAAACAGAAATACGTCTAAAATCCCGCCTAAATCGGCACTTGGTTGATCAAAAAGACAGGTCATCCAAGTGCCGACAATCGAAACGGGTTTTAGACATATCTAAAAACAGCCTTTTTAGTGCTGCTGTATGCCCAAAACTGAAAGGGACATTTTAGGATGAGTGGTGAATGCGGGATTTGGGCTGAGCTAGACTTAGTCGTACTGCAAGTATAACCAAAAGTTTAACGAAACTGCCTAGACGGAACTTGTACATTGTGACTTAGGCGATGTAAAAACAGGTCTAAGTACCCAGAGGTTATCCAAAGTGACCAGATAACCTCTGCAGATACAAAATACACACTGCCCCAGTGATCACTGACCACCCCCCCCCCCCACACACACACACACACACTCACACGCACATGCACACAACACAATAAAAATCGGAATAGAAATGTACATACCTGCCTCCATAACATCAGCACTTGGCCTAGTAGAGCAGCAAAGAGGTAGCTTAAGTAATCTTGGGCTATTGGGTTTGTAGATAGGTGGGTCTATTAGGTTTGGGGGGGGGGGCTCACCATGACCTATAAGGTAGTTCTGGTGAGATGTTTATGTGGCACCCTTTTTGTGAAGTTCGCAGCAGTGCTCTAGATACTTGTTTTTGTGTGGTTTTCCCTTGAACTTTTTGAACTTAAATCCTGCAAGTGCATCCTAGATCCCTTCCCATCCTACCTTTACGAAAAAATCCCTACACAGGCCATCTCTTCCCTTACTAACCTCATAAACAAAGTCTTACTATCGGGCCTGTTCTCCACCGAAATGGGACACATTGCCTTATCCCCTCTTCTGAAAAAACCCGATCTTGACCCTTCCTCACCATCGAACTATCGCCCCATAGCAAACATATCTCTTTTAACAAAACTTCTAGAGACCATAGTCGCCACTCAGCTCTCCTCTTACCTAGAGAGATTCTCCATTCTCCAACACTACCAATATGGATTTAGGCCCAATTTCAGCACCGAGTCCCTCCTAGTTTCCCTAATCTCAAAGGTGCAACAACTACACGCCCAAAACAAATTTGCTGTTCTCCTACACTTTGATCTCTCCGCGGCTTTCGATGTCGTGCATCACGACATACTAATCTACCAACTTTCCGAGATTGGGATAGACTCTTCTGTCCTAAAGTGGTTCTCAAACTTCCTTCGCGATCGTTCCTACATTGGCAACACAAACGGCTCCAAATCCGCTTCATGGACACCATCCTGTGGTGTTCCACAGGGCTCTCCCCTATCCCCTATTCTCTTCAACATATATATGACTTCCCTGAAGCTCCTTAAACTATCCCCCCTTGAAACAATTTACACATATGCAGACGATATCCTCATCCTCCTCGAAACAGATCCAAATCTTACAAACCTCCAAGAGAACATCACATCATGCATAATGAGACTTCACGTCTGATCCCTCTCAGTACAGATGAAATTAAATGAATCAAAAACAAAATTACTCTGGCTCGGCCCAAAATTAGCTCACCTGCCCGCCCTCTTCACCCTACCCACAGGCCCTGCTCTACACCTTGAGTTCTCAAGCAAGGTCTTTGGCATCACTATCGACTCCTCCCTTTCCCTCAACGATCACCTGAATTCCCTGGCAAAATCTTGTTTTTTCACCAAAAGCATTTCACCGTCCTTGTACAATCCATCATCCTATCCAAACTCGATTATTGTAACGCCATCTACTTAGGCCTAACGAAAAAAAGTCTTCGCAGACTCCAGCTTATCCAGAACACTGCGGCTAAGCTGATTTTTGCTAAACGTAAATATGACCACGTCTCCCCTCTACTTACCAATCTTCACTGGCTCCCAGTACTTTCCAGAATTCATTTCAAATGCTCCTGCCTGGCTTTCAAGATCATTCACGGCATTCTTCCGCCCCTAATCCCTCTATCCTTCCTCGCCCCGACACCAACTACCACCAGATCTGCCCACAGACATAAACTATCCTTCCCCTCTCTACACGGCATCCTCCACGCAGGTAAACTGGGTAGATCCCTCCTCTCCAAAATCATCGGCCTCTGGAACGACCTCACTGTCCCGCTGTGGAACCTGGACTCCCTCCAACTATTCCGAAAACAACTGAAAACCTGGCTTTTCTCTAGCATATAATAATCTCTTCTCCTGATTACATCCCCTCTTTTTATGCTTTGTAAACTCTTTCTCTTCTCTCTTCCCATATTTTTTAAACTCTGTAAACCGTGTCGAGCTCCACTTCAGTGGAGAAGATGCGGTATATAAACCTAAGGCTTAGTTTAGTTTAGTTTTAAAAAATGGTCCCAAATGATAGATATACTGAGCTCAAAAACATCTACCAAATGGCCATTTTTGAAATTTAAAGAAATTGGGCATTTTTCTAGATTGAGAATAGTCATTTTCATTACTGAATGTTTGGACATTTTTCCCAAAACATCCAAAATCGGAATAGACAACATACTGAAAATGCCACCTGAGGAGCGTGTGGCACAGTGGCTAAAGCTACAGCTTCAGCACCCTGAGGTTGTGGGTTCAAACCCACTGCTCCTTGTGACCCTGGTCAAGTCACTCAATCCCCCCATCGCCCCAGGTACATTAGATAGATTGTGAGCCCACTGGGACAGACAGGGAAAAATGCTTGAGTACCTGAAGAAATTCATGTAAACCATTCTGAGCTCCCTGAAGAGGACAATATAGAAAATTGAATAAAAAATAAATAAACAGTGGATTATGTGCAGTGCAATTACATCACATTAGAATCCAGGCTTCAACTTGGACATGAACTAGCAGAGAGTGCTGAATGCATAATGAGAATGTGAGACTATACGCTAATACATCAGTGCCAACTCGCTTCACCTTTCTGAACCCAGGACCTGATTGCACAACCTTACCTCTTCTTACAAGGCATCCATCTAACTCTTCATTATAAGAGAAGCAGATTGAAAGTGACATTGTAACCCAGGATTGTCTGATCCAATAACACTGATTTATTTCAATGCCCGCTAACTCACTCAGACTTAATAACAAGAATGGAGGCCGGCTGTAGACTGAGGACTGGTCATTCTACAGTTTTGAGATTTACGTGTGCATCAATTGGATTTGCTGGTGATATGCTGAAAATTACTTACCAATGGAGTTTTGGCCCTCTTTGTTCCACTTTGATACGCGGCTCACAGGAGATCCTTCCAGCAACTCGCCGCAAATGAGTCAGTGAAGGTTTTCCAGCATAGTATTGCAACATCAGCATGACAAGATTTTTGTGCTTTCATCTAGAGCAGTGGTCTCAAACTAAAACCCTTTGCAGGGCCACATTTTGGATTTGTAGGTACTTGGAGGGCCTCAGAAAAAAAATAGTTAATGTCTTATTAAAGAAATGACAATTTTGCATGAGGTAAAACTCTTTTTAGTTTAGAAATCTTTCCTTTTGGCTAAATCTTAATTATAATATTGTCATTTATAGCTAAAGAGACGGTGTCAGGTCAAAAGCGCGCCGGGACAAAGGCGCGCCCAGACAATTGAGCGCAGCGCGGAGGCGCGCACCACTCAAAATTACTGTTTTTAGGGCTCCGATGGGGAGGCGTGGGGGGAACCCCCCCACTTTACTTAATAGACATCGTGCCGCATTGTGGGGGCATTTTGGAGGGTTTGGGGGGGTTGTAACCCCCCACATTTTACTGAAAATTTCACTTTTTCACTGTTTTTAGGGAAAAAGTTAAGTTTACAGTAAAATGTGGAGGGTTACAACCCCCCAAACCCCCCATAACGCCGGCACGATGTCTATTAAGTAAAGTGGGGGTGTTCCCCAACAAGACCCCCACATCGGAGCCCCTAAAAACAGTAATTTTGAGCGGCGCGCACCTCCGCACTGTGCTCAATTGTCTGGGCGCGCCTTTGTCTTTCGCGCCGTTGTCTATGAACCAAAGAGACATATGATCAGGAAACTGTTTTATTTTACTTTTGTGATTACGACAAACATACCAAGGGCCTCAAAATAGAACCTGGTGGGCCGCATGTGGCCCCCAGGCCACGAGTTTGAGACCACTGATCTATAGCATTTCTTACATCCGGCTCAGCAAAGCTGCTGTGATTGACCTTAAGAATATTATAAAACTTCACCAAAATTCCACTAAAATTGGCATAAGGCTCATTTCAGTAAATGGCACATAAAGGCCCTCTTTTACTAAGTTGTGATAGAGGTTTTTTCCCTGGCCCTGGGGGGGCTAAATGCTCCGCCGCTGCTCTGCTGCATATAGAATTCCTATGAGCATCGGAGCATTTAGCGTTCTAGGCCAGTGATTCCCAACCCTGTCCTGGAGGAACACCAGGCCAATCTGGTTTTCCGGCTAGCCCTAATGAATATGCATGAGAGAGATTTGCATATGATGGAAGTGATAGGCATGCAAATTTGCTTCATGCATATTCATTAGGGCTAGCCTGAAAACCCCATTGGCTTGGTGTTCCTCCAGGACAGGGTTGGGAATCACTGTTCTAGGCCACAGTAGAAACCTCTACCGAAGCTTAGTAAAAGGTGGTGGGGGGGGGTTAAGTTAGGTTGTGTGTGTTTTAAGCAACTTTTATATAGGGTTACCAGATTTTCCGGAACAAAAATCTGGACCTATGGCCAAGCCCCTCTGTCCCACCCCAGCCCCGCCCCTAGCCCCACCCTCTCAACCTGTGCGCTTGTCGGGAGGGCATCTGCACATGCACTGGTGTGACATGATGATGTCACATGCATGTGTGCATGCGCGTGACATCACTACGTTGCATCCAAACATGCGCAGATGCCGTCCAAACATCGCTGCTAGCTGGAAACTTTTTAAAACCCGGACAAAGTGCCGGGTTTTGAAAAGCCTTCCGGACCACCGAACATGTCCTCAAAAAAAGGAGGTAACCCTACCATTATAGAATAGGGCAGTGGTTCCCAAACCTGTCCTGGGGGACCCCCAGCCAGTCAGGTTTTCAAGCTATCCCTAATGAATATGCAAGAGAGAGATATGCATACCTGTCACTTCCATTATATGCAAATCTCTCTCTTGCATCTTCATTAGGGATATCTTGAAAACCTGACTGACTGGGGGTCCCCCCAGGACAGGTTTGAGAACCACTGGAATAGGGCATACAGCAAATTCCTGTGCCCAATTTTTGGTGTGAGGACTTACTGAATGCCTTGAGGGAATAGGTATAGTTTTGCCATAAAGAAAATGTCTGTGGTGACCTCTAAACCTGGAGTTGGGGTGTACAGAAGAAAAACTGTTTACTGCATGAACTTTGGTTTTTTTTTTATAATTCTTTATTGATTTTTAAACAATAACAGTGTTATATAAATAAAAGAACAGTATATTATTGCATTGAGTCATAACACTAATATCTATATAGATAACAGAACTATCCTTCAATAATTACATTATTTTGCATATAGTAATAACATAAGAACCAAGTAAATAATATAAAATGAAACCAAATTACCTAAAATATCATTATCAATATTTCCTCCCAACCACCCAACCCCCCACCCTCCCTGGATGTTTAAAGATAAATAAACCAAGAAAAAAGTAAGACAAAATACAGTATTATATTTGTACAAATGTAGTCAATAGGCACCAAATTTTGTTGAATATTCCACTAAATCCCCTACACTCCGCATTAATTCTTTCATATTTGTATATAGTACACACATTCACCCACCAGAAAGTATAATTTATTCTATCATGATTCTTCCAATTACTTGTAATCAATTGAATGCATGGACTTTGAATGACTTGCTTTAAGCAGGAACACTTGCAAAGGCTGAAGAAACAGTAGAAGACATGCAGAAAAACAGCCCTTTCAACAAGGGGTGGGTGAGATCTTCTGTTATCAGAGGGATCACCCATTACCAGCCCTCCCATCATATATCTGTACATCAGGTTTCTGTTTCCTACATGCAAGACTTTACATTTCTCTACATTAAAGTTCATCTGCCATTTATTCGCCCACTCTCCCAGTTTGTTCAGGTCCCTTTGTAAATCTTCACAGTCCTCTTTAGTCCTAACCCCACTAAAAAGTTTTGTGTCATCTGCAAATTTTATAACTTCACACTTCGTCCCTGTTTCTAGGTCATTAATAAATACATTGAACAGCAGCGGTCCGAGTACCGACCCCTGTGGAACACCATTCGTGGAAAGAATGTAACAGAAAAAGGTATGTTGGTGGGCATGAAAGTAGAACAAATGGGAAGTTATACTGGTTTTTCTGTGAGATAAGTTCACCTTCTCTGTACTTTTATTTTTTGTGCTGCTTTCTTGCTAACAAACAGAAATTGCCATTGGCTGCAGAACAAAAGCACTGAGAGTTTTCTTTTGAAAGGTAAGCAAAGAAATGAAAAGTAATGCATTTGGGAATTAGAAATCGGAAGGAGCTTTATATGCTGGGAGGTGAGAGGCTAATATGCACAGATGGGTAGAGGGACCTTGGGATGATAGGGCTAGGTTCACTAAGCAAACCAATCGTGTACCGATCGGTTTGCGACCCGATTCCCCTCTGACCCGATTCACTAACCTCTGTCCTGATCATCCTCTGACCCGCGCATGCAAATGAAGGGGAACGGCATTCAAATGATGGCAGGCAGCGATTCACTAACAAAAACCCTGCAACACTGACTGGGCTGGTCGATCACAAACAAGCGACTGCTGGGGACCAGTTGTTCACTGCTTTCCGACTGCCATCACCTGCTCTCTGCCTGCTGTCTACACTGACTTTCCAGCTGTCTGCCCCCGACTCTCTGCCGCAATTTTTTCCTGCCGCCCTGCTCTGCCCTGAATCTCCTCTCCTTGCCCCGACTCTCTGCCTTTTTCTCCTGCCGCCCTGCTCTGCCCTGAATCTCCTGCGTGGCTCTCTGCTCCTGCTCCCTGCCCCATGTGCTGCCCTGGCCTTCCCCCGCAGTGCGAGCCCGTGGTTTTAACCAGCGGGTTTAAACCACTGACTTACTGGGCTAGGTAAAACTAAAAAAAAAAAGTCACTGCTCTTCGACGCATATGCAGACCATCTACAGAGCAATCTGGGCGGGCATTTGGGGGCGTGATTCCTATCGCCTTCATTTGCATGAGGGCAATATGTGAATCAGCCCCCCGGACATGGATCAGATCAGATCCCTCACAGATCAGATCTGATCCATGCCCTTAGTGAATCTAGCTCATAGTGTCTGAAGATTTAAAGGCAAAGAAACAGTATGATAAGGCGGTGGCTCTTGCCAGAAGGATGCTAGGCTGTCTAGAGAGAGGCGTAACCAGTAGAAGAAAGAAGGTGTTGATGCCCCTCTTGGAGTATTGTATTCAGTTTTGGAGACTGTATCTGGCAAAGGACATAAGAAGACTTGAAGCGGTCCATAGGAAAGCAACACAAATGGCAGGAGGTTTGCACCAAAAGACTTATAAGGAAAGACAGGAAGCCCTGAATATGTATACCCTAGAAGTATGGCAAACTTTCCTCCTTTGGACTGCTGTAAGCTTGGGTACCCAGGAAACTGCTTCCACATGAGGACTGAATTGCTGTTACCTTCCCAGCTGAAGATTGGAGTCAGGAGAGTTGTAATCTCCTGGCTGCCTGCCTCATGCTGATTCCTGCCTCCCGGTTTAACGTGTTCAGCAGGGATGTGGTAGATTCCTATTGGTTTAAAACTTAACTCTTTGCCTTCTGTTTTCATACCTCTGTCACATAGGGCTAGATTCACGAACCTGCCCGATCGGGCCCGATCCGGGCAGGTCCGATGTATTCTGAATATCTATCCCAGCACATGCGCAGACCATCTTTAGATGGTCTGCACATGCGCTGGACTTCCGGGCCCGGCAGAGATTTTTTTTTTTTACTTGAGCCCATGGTTTTAACCCGCTTAAAGCCCGTGGGTTAAAACCACGGGCTCACAGTGCGGGGCAGAATAGGGCGGCATTCGGGGTGAGCAGGCAGGAGACAAGAGCAGGGCAGAACAGGGTGACATTTGGGGTGAATATCGGGGCAGAGCAGAGCGGCATTTGGGGTGAGCAGGCAGGAGACAAGATCAAAGCAGGGCAGCATTCGGGGTGAAGATCGGGGCAGAGCAGGGTGGCATTCGGGGCGAGCAGACAGGAGACAGATCGGGGCAGAGCAGGAGAGTTGGAAAGATGTTTTCGACTGGTCTCCAGCGGTCGCTTCATGCGTTGATTGGCCAGCACAAAATTTCTTTGGTGAATTGCGTCCCTATCTACTTTGCATGTGTTTCCCCTCATTTACATGCACAGATTGGAAGCAGATCGCAGAAGAGGTAAGTGAATCAGACCGTAGAGAAATTTGGTCGTAAAGGGGTGGCAAACCAATCAGTACATGATCGGTTTGCTTTGTGAATCTAGGCCAAAGCTCTGTATTTAAGGGCTTTGTCTCCCTTCCCCCTCTGGGTTTTGTGCAGGGACCTAAATTACCCATGTGTGTAGGCTGTTTTAAAGGAACAGACTCTTTATCTGGGACTAAATAAGTCTGCCTAGAGCAGGGGTGTCAAAGTCCCTCCTCGAGGGCCGCAATCCATTCGGGTTTTCAGGATTTCCCCAATGAATATGCATGTGATCTATTAGCATACAATGAAAGCAGTGAATGCAAAGAGATCTCATGCATAGTCATTGGGGGAAATCCTGAAAACCCGACTGGATTGCGGCCCTCGAGGAGGGACTTGGACACCCCTGGCCTAGAGGAAACCTTGTGTTTCCTATCCCCTAGCCGGTTATCTTGGTGTTTATCAGATGAGAGCAAGTGCCTTCCCCCTCTGGTGACAAGAGAAGTTTCTTCCTGCTGAATTCTGGAGTCAGGATTTTTACTGCACTACACACCTTCCCTGTCACAATACAGAAGGCATTTTGGCCTCATATTATTTATAGCTATTACTGTACTAAGTTAAATATATATTTATGTTACTTTTTATTTTTATGATGAATTAAATACACATAAGAAGTCACAAGTGACAGCAGAAGTTGAGAAAGCTACAGGAGCAAACTGGTTTGTTATTCTAATATCAGAAGTTTTTTTTTAAATCCCTGTCCCTCAGGACTGACAAGAGGCATATATAGGCATAAGAAGTTCATGCTTGATGAAGCAATCCTAATGAAAGTACAAACTCCTTTTGGAAAACATCATTAAATTAAATAGCCTGCTCCAATGGAGAGTGACTCAAATGGTAAAAGAGGAATTGAAACACCAGGATTGAGTTGATTAAAAAAAAATGTACTGAAACCTGCAAGAACTCATTTAGTAGTAACAATTCATCAGAGCTTCAAAGTTATCATATTTTAATAGACTGCGGGCATTTGTATTTCTTCTATTTAGCAGAAACTCTACTTGATCATCAGAAGAGTGGGGATCCAGGAAATGCTTTCTCAGAGAGCTATGGATTTGCCTATTGCCGTTTAGAGATGGGGCTCTTTAAGAAATCCAGACCAGTCTTAGTTTCTCTGTTCGTGTATCTACACGGAACTAGACCTGCTGTTATTCATAAGATGCTCCCTAATATTACTGGGGCAATTCCATGACTTGGAACGAAGGTGTAGGCACCATAATTAGGTCCTGATTCTATAAAAAGCACCTAAAACATAGGCGCCAAGGAATGTGTCGCATAATACAAGTCAATCTTAAATTAGGCTCAATTTATAGAATTGTGCCTAGTGGTGCACAAAGTCGACTTAGGTGCTGGTAGGCATCCTAATCTTATGCGCATATTATTTATGCCAGGGTTTTCTTGGCCTAAATACCTACCAAAGCCTAAGTCAAGAACAAGTGCCTATGAGCA
Organism: Geotrypetes seraphini; assembly: GCF_902459505.1. NCBI lineage: Eukaryota > Metazoa > Chordata > Amphibia > Gymnophiona > Dermophiidae > Geotrypetes > Geotrypetes seraphini. Next base: position 146,031,013 of record NC_047092.1, on the reverse strand, counting down.
ATGCATGTCCATGATCTTCCCCTAACCATGTCTACTTTCTGGTAGACACCTTGGACTAGGTGCCTACTGAAAGTGATACCATCCAATTAATTTTAATTTAAGCAAATTATGAGCTGCTAATTGTTTTTTGTTGGCTCTGATTAAGCTTTTTAAATAATTACCCTCCCCCCTTTTACAAAGCCGCATTAATCACCAGCCGTGGTGCTATTAACACCAACATTCATAGGAATTCTATGAGCGTTGGAGCTAATACAACCACAGCTGGCGATAAAAAAGCTTAACGCAGCTTTGTAAAAGGAGCCTTAAATTAGGTGCCTAGATTGGCTAGGCATGTCAATCTAGGCGCCTAGACTTAGGCATCTTTTATAGAATTTGTTTGTTTTTTTTGGGGGGGGGGTTGTCTACAGTTCTGATGCTTACTGAAGCTTTGATTGTTTAGGCAAACATGCACTGTCAAGGCTGTTGTATGTCAGGTAAAGAGAGGGAGCTATGTAATAATGGATTATAATTGTTATCTATGATATAGTTGAGAGTGTATGGATGAAGAGCCCTAACCTTTTCAGCCTTTCCTCATATGAGAGGAGTTCCATCCCCTTTTTCATCTTGGTCGCTCTTCTGTGGACCTTTTCCAGTGCTGCTATATCTTTCTTGAGATAAGGAGACCAGAACTGAACATAATACTCCAGGTGAGGTTGCACCATGGAGCAATACAGGAGCATTACTGTATAACATTCTTAGTCTTGTTAACCATTCCTTTAATAATAATTCCTAGTATCCTGTTTGCTTTTTTAGCCGCCGCCACACATTGGCAGAAGGTTTCATCGTATTGTCTAAGATGACACCCAGATCATTTTCTTGGGTGCTAACCCCCAAGGTGGACCCTAACATTCAGTAACTGTGATTTGGGTTACTATTCCCAATGTGCATCACTTTGCATTTGTTCACATTAAATTTCATCTGCCACTAGGATGCCCAGTCTTCCATATTTCCTAAGGTCTGCCTGCAATTTTTCACAATCCGCATGAGTTTTAACAACTTTGAACAGTCTAGTGTCATCTGTAAATTTAATCACCTCACTTGTTGTTCCATGCAGAAAATCCATAATAAACTAGAGGTAGAATAAAGAAATAGCCTAAAAATTTAGATTCAAAGTAGCGGCTTTAAGTTCTTGTGTGCTTAAGTTCTCTGCCTTTCTTCCTGGGCTCCCTGGTATCTGATAATTCCATATTCTAAGTTTTGGATAGCTAAGTTCTGATGACTGCCAATATTCTATAAAACGGCACATACAATTCCAGGAACTTCCCTACTCCACCCATGTCCCTCCCATGGCTGTGCCCCCTTTTTGGATCCTTGTGTAAAATTTACTCATAGATCACAGTGCTTAAAGTTGCACTGATCATTGTTAGCACTAAGTGGCTGATTCTATAAACAGCAGCTAAATTATCCGGCATCTAAATAAATGGGACCGGCTGCCTATCAATCATACTTAGGCACCATTTACAGATTTGCAGCTAACAGCACCTATATAAAAACATAAGCACCTGAAATATAGGCGAGGGTTTTAAAGGCCTACATTCCAGGCACTTAAGTTTTTGGAGAATCGCACTTAGAAGCGCCAAAAGTCACGCTCCGCCCATAGAAAGTAAGTTTGACCATGTCTCCCTGCTCCTGGCAAAGCTCCACTGGCTTCCAATAATCACCAGGGTCCACTATAAATGCGCCTGTTTAACTTTCAAAATCCTATATGGTATCCTCCCTCCCTTTATCCCTCTTTCTTGGAATTCCTCAAACCCTAATACCACCAGATCCTCCCACAAATTAAAACTATCCTTCCCCTCGCTAAAAGGCATTTCCCACACAGGAAAGCTAGGGACCTCCCTTCACTTCAAAATCACTGAGCTCTGGAACAACCTTACCTCCCCTCTTCGGAACTTGAGCTCTCTCCAAGTTTTCCACAAACATCTGAAAACCTGGCTTTTCTAAAAAAATGTAAGTCTTCCTCCAACTTAGGAATCAAGGAAACTCTTATATCTTGGCATCCCAAGTCCTCTAAATTTTCTTCACACGTCTACCTCTAACCCTCTGTTGTAGTTCCTTCCTATTTCTCCTACTGTAAACCGCGTCGAGCTCTACGAATGTGGAGATGATGCGGTATACAAACCTAAGGATTAGATTAGATTAGAAACATCCACTTAGAACATAACGGCAGAAAAGGGCCACGGCCCATCTAGTCTGCCCACACTAATGGCCCACCCCCTAACTACCTCCATTAAGAGATCCCACTTAGGCATTAGGTGCCACTAACGTCATGCGATAGGTGCCTATCTTTTATAGAATTGGATAGGCACCTGTTGCCCAATCAATTTTTATTTATTTTAGCAATTTTTGAGCCTATTAAGCTTTGAAATGATTCCTATATAAAGACGCCTTTGAACACTGACGCTAGTCCACCATCCTCAAATTCGTAAAAGGCAGCTTCGAAGAACACCCCCCCCTCATGTTCTTCCCCTTTTTTGTCCTCTTTTCTTGACTTTATTGTAGTCCAGCCCTCTCCCTTTTGTTTCCTTGTTGATCCATCCTTGTCTTTGTTATTTGTTTTGTATCTTAAATTTGAAAAGCCCCTTTTTTATTATTATTATTATTATTATTATTGTATATCATCTAGAATCTAAGATAGGCGATTAATCAAATTTTATTAAACTTAAACTTGAAACTTGATTGTGCCAATTAAGTTAGGCGCCCTCTAAAGAACTATATTGCTTCGCTGGACACAGGATGGGCTTATACCCCAAGAGAGCTGGCTGGGTCAGATGTCTGAATTGGCCCGCTTCGAGCTCTGATATTATAGCCAATCGTTAAATCCTGAGGTGTGGGCATATCTGGCACTATGGAAGGTGTTTCTGCAGTTACCTTTGGTCGCACGTTACAGGAGGGGGGGAGTGGGGGAGGTTGAAAAACTGGACCCCTCCATCTCCAACCTGCTGACAGTAACAATTGACTTTAAATCTTTTCGAAAAGAAATCAAAACTTTGCTATTCAAAAAATATATCCAGCCTTCTCAACCCTCCCTCTCTTCTCCCCCCTTCCTTGCAATTTTCCCATCGTCCTCCTCCCCTCTTGTAACTTCCCCTCAATGACTCTAACCTGTAACCTTCACCCTCAACCGCTACTGCCCTAAAGGTATTCCTTAAATTTCTTCCCTTCCTCTTTTATTCTAAAACCTCTCCTATGTATCCAATCGTCAATTTGTAACTTCCTGGTAATGTCCAGTTATCTTCAAATGCAATCTACCTAGAACTGCAAGGTACAGGCGGATTAGAAGTCACTAATGTAATGTTGAATGGGGTGGGGTCTGTGTTTGTGGCATGTCTGTTTGTATGGCTGGGATGATGTTGTATGGAGTGCCCGGACCCTCCCCTCTTGGGAAGCTGTTCCGGTTGGGATGTCTGTACTTTCCATAACAATGAAAATGCAAGGGGTCGGCTGGGTGACCTGGGATGACTTTTTTGTCTCACCTCCCTCCTAGGGGGGCTGTAGGGCCCTCTGTCTTTCTACCCTTTCTGTGGTTCCGGGGATGCTCTTCTATTGCTTATACGTTACAGCTATTTCCTCGACTTAGCACGCTGAGGGGGCCGGTTTCTTTTGTTGCTTTGTTGCTCTGATATACCAGTCCCATCCCGGTAGCTATCTATGGAGAGTGTATTTTTTCTTGTATTTCTACTGATTGTGTGTATTTGAGCTTTTGGTATCTCTGTTGTTCCTGTTACCCTTTCTAATAAAAATGATTACAAAAAAAAAAAATAAAGAATCAGCCCCGAATTGGTTTGTTAATCAATTAAATTGCAAACAGAAATTGGGTACGCACCCATATTTGCACGTGCAATTTTGAGTGCCAAATATAGAATTAGAATTAGAGTGTTAATGTATTCACCATCTACTCATCCTTAGATCCCGCTGCTAGTGACTATGACTACCCGAGTGTATTCCATCAAGGTAAAGTCCAAGAAGTAAATGAAGCAATGGGAAATTTCACTGATGGTGGTTTGAATATGCCATTCTCTAAGCAAAGGGTGAGAAATAAATTAGGTATAAATGGCCTACTACTTTAGAATGAAAATTGCCATTTCCATGGTCTTCATGTCACCTGTCGGTGCATGATCTTTCAAATCCTACCACAGGTACCACTTATCACATCAGTCTTCTGCTGACACCAGCTGTCAAAAGTCCACTTTCATCCTCTTTCTTGTTTATCTTAGTGATATTTCTCTGCTTCACACTTAACTGCAGATGAGATACTTTTGTTTTTAGACTTTCAATTTTGCTTTTCAGGCTGATATGTCTGTCAGCCAGATACATTAATTCAGATGGGAAATCGCTTGCTACAAGTTCTGGAAATGACAGAAGGTTGCTGTAAAGCTTATTTCAAAATGTGTGCTTAACAGTTGCTGCGCTGATAGTGGATAATTGTCTCCACCTTATTAGAACTAATATCTAATGGAAAATTTAGAGATATCCGAGGATTCATTACCACCATTTTCAAGGGTTTATTACTTGCCTGATAAAGAACAAAATCAACAACCAAAAGTAAAATCTTCAGATCAAGAACCTTTAAATATTTCACAGGTTTTAGAAACATCTGAGAAGGATTTAGCATCACCAGCCACTATGATTATCACTTTAGCTTTGCCAATTGACAAAACATGGTTGTTAAAACTTTACTTTAAAAATAGACAAAAAAGCTTTCTTGGTTATAAAATATTAATGTTCCCAGATCTGGCACGGGAGACGCAAAGGCGCCGCCGTGAATTTCTTCTTTTGAAACCTGGGGTTTTATCGTTGGGGGCAACTTTTTATTTGAGACATCCGTGTAAGTGTATTGTATATTATCGTACGTTTAAATATGTGTTTTTTGAACCATCACAACTGACCAACTTCGTGGCTATGTCTCGTCTGAATGTTAACAATCTTTGAGCCCTATAATTTAGATATTGGGACCCCTATCTCAATGCTATAGCTCTCAGTTTTCTGTTATTATTACTGTTCTTTTTTTTTTTTCGCCAAGTTTCTTTAATTCTTGGATCTTAATTTGTGGACTTGAGCATAAATAGTATATTTGTTAACTTAGGAATTATATTACTATTGTATTTGATATCCATTCTATTCTTGCTTTCTGTACAAGTGTAATACTTGAAATTTAAGTTGAAAACAATAAAAATATAATAAAAAAAAACAAAAAAAAAAGAACTCAATTTATCGAATAAGCATATATGCACACAATTGATTATAGCTTTCTGATGCTAAACAAAGCATAATTACTGATCCTAACTAAGGCCCTCTTTTACTAAGCCACGATAGAGGTTTCTACTGCAACCTGGGGCGCTAAATGCTTCGATGCGCCCTCCGGTGCTGCATTTGCATATTTGATTTCTACCTACTTCACATCTACAATATTTTGTGAATTTCTTCTTTGTACTATACCAATTAGGCATGCATTTGCAGGGGCATCGTATGCTGCAAACGCAACCTGTGTGACATGCCCCCCCCCCCAAACACTTCCAACCCACCTGCTAATGAAGCGCCAACAAGGAAAGCCCGATTTTATAAACGGCGCCCTAATCACAGCATGGAGGAGTGGCCTAGTGGTTGCAGATTCAAGGCCAGCGCTGCTCCTTGTGACCCTGGGCAAGTCACTTAACACTGTATTGCCCCAGGTACATTAGTCAGATTGTGAGCCCCCAGGACAGATAGGGAGAAATACTTGAGTACCTGAATGTAAACCACTCTATAAGTGGTTCCTAAATGCTAAAATAAATAAATGCCTAATTAAGGGCTCCTTTTACAAAGGTGCATTAGGGCCTTAACGCGTGGAATTGCGTGTGCTAAATTGCCGCACACACTAGCCGCTACCACCTCCTCTTGAGCAGGCAGTAGTTTTTCGGGTGGCGCGCGCTAATCCAGTGCGTGCGCTAAAAACACTAGCACACCTTTGTAAAAGGAGCCCTAAAAATTCACCACAACTTAATTGTTTTTAATTAATTAAATGGCATGGTAATTGACTACCTAAAAGTAGAGCGGGTATATGATCTTTTCAATTTGATCAAAAATTATTTGTTTCAAATAAACTGTATAAATGCTTCAAATGCATACAAAATATGCTGGCTGGAACATATCAAAAATATTGTAAAGATATTTTCGGAGGGTGGAAGGACCTCAGACTCCCCAACTCACAATAGTGAGGCGCTAGTGAGGTTTTAAAAGTTGTGATTCTTGTGTGATTTGAGAGAACGTGATGTATTGCTCTCCTGTGAAGTATGCGTTGTGGATTTTCTTGTCCTATCAAGTGTGATTTGGAACATGGCTTCTTGGGGATTGTTTATTCCCCGATCTTCTGAAGAAGCTTAGGGCGAAAAGAGCCCTGTCGAGATCAGAGGTTTATTGATCAAAAGCTAAGTTCCTGTTTTGACTTAACATTAGCATTCGCATTCCCGTCACCTGCAACTGAAAGCTAATCACCATCAATCAATAATCACACAACTCAGTTTTATTGGAAGAAATATTTGGCCGCAGCTTTATTATCTATCTGAATATTATCTCCACTTACAATACAATATGTGTCCAAAAACCAACAAACCCCCAATGCATATTTCACACACCCCCAGGAAGCTATTCGGTGTCGAAACTAGCTCCCGTTAAGTCTTTAAATTTATAACATTCCCCCAAACATGGCCCACGGAATAAGTATGGGCTGAAGCCAATAGCCTGAGTTTGGAAAGACTTGAACTGGGACATTACCACTTTTTGGACAGTTTGCTGTTTTGGGTTTTTTTTTCTTTTTATTGTTTTGGGACTATTTGCTAATCGCAGAAATATCCTGACAAGGTTTATGTTTAATTCCAGTGCAAGAATAAACCCTGATTTTTATTTAAGTAACTACCCTTACCTGGTGTGGCAGTGTTTTTCTTCCGCTATTATTTTCCTTGTGCAGCTCACCGCAGCTCACAAGAGCACAACTCCCGTGTCCCAGCCGCTCAGGGCCCATTGTCCTGGGCCGGTTGGTGACACTATCAACCAGTGGATTGTACCTAGAAATTAGGCACTGTTTATAGAATCAGGCCCTAAGGGCCTACACACTAATCCTGTGCTAATCAGTTAGCATGCAGCAATGTCAACGCCTTAGCTGATTTGCACAGAAACACCCACTCTCCATTTCCAGACATACACCTTCAGCCAAAAAAATAATTAAAGCACATTTTTTTCGTGTGTGAGTAGCACGCACACATTACCATGGGGTGCCTCAGCACACCCCCACAGTAATCCCTTTAAACTGCAGTAATCAGTTCATGTTTAAAAGTTCAGGTTGTTTTGTTTTTAGCATTTTAATTTAGTTTAGGTTCTCTTTTACTAAGGGCTAGATTCACTAAGCAAACCTATTGTGTACCGATCGGTTTGTGAGCTCTTTGTGACCCGATTTCCCTCCGACCCGGTTCACTAACCTCTGTCCCGATCATCCTCCGATCCGCGCATGCAAATGAGGGGGAACGGCATTCAAATGCAGACAGGAAGCGATTCACTAAAATAAAAAAAACAACACCGACTGGGCTGGCCAATCCAAAATAAGCAACTGCTCAGGACCAGTCGCTGAGGTCCTTTACGACTGCCCTGCCTTCTGCCTCCCTGCTTTCTGCCCTGCTTCTCTGCCCCAATCTGCTGCCTCATCTCAGCTCCGATCTCCTGCCTGACCCAATCTGCTCTCTGCCCCATCTCAGCCCTGCCCTTCTGCCTGCCCCGACTCTCCTGCCCTTCCCCGCACTGCAAGCCTGTGGTTTTAACCCGCAGGTTTAAAGTGGGTTGAAACCACGGACTCGCTGGGCTACTAAAAGTTAAAAAAAAGTTGTGGCTCAGACAGCTCTTAGACACATGTGCAGACCATCTATAGATGGTCTGCGCATGCGTTGGGATCGCAAATTAGCGGGCCGAGGGGGGTGTTCCTCCGATCCCCCTCATTTGAATTTTTTTCGTTTGGGAATTTGTCGTGCCTGCATGGATTGGGAACCCTGATGGAGGTTAGTGAATCTAGCCCTAAATTGCAATAGAGATTTTTACCGCATGTCGCTCTGATGCTCATAGGAATCCTATGAGCATTGGAGCATTTAGCGCTCCCGGTCATGGTAGAAACCTCTATTGCGACTTATTTTAAAAAAAAAGGGGGGGAAGGGTTAGTAAACAGCCTCATCCACATTCTGATCACAAAAGAAGGTACTTAACAATGTCTGTTATGACTACTAGCCAGGTCACAGAGTCAGTGAGAAAGCCATATAATTCAGCATTCAGACCCATGTCTCATTTTTAAGACACATTACTAATAGACAGTAGATCAGGGTAGACCACAGAAGCATCAGCAACCATGAACAGAGCTTGGTCTGCTTGGCCCTCCCAAGTAAAAAGATGTTTCGCTGTCTCTGCTCTTAATCACTAAAGGGCCCTTTCATTAAGCTGAGTTAAATGTTAAAGCATGCCAAACAGAGCAAAAACGAACTATCACAAGATGCACTGACATTACCACCGAACTAATTGGTTAGTATGTCCATAACACACTACATAGGAGACAGTAAATGAAATATTTTTTTAGGGCCTCTCCCACAGCAAATGCGCCAGAGCCCATAGGAATTGAATGGGCTTCGGTGAATTTGCCATGGGGAAATCGCTGCCACAGTTTTGTAAACGGATCCCTTAAATGGCCACGTGCGAATGCTATAATGAAACAAATATATGCTATAAATGAAACAAATAGCCCGGCTTAGTTTAAGGGCCCCTAATTCATAAGAAAATAAAGATATTTTGTCCAGCCTAAATAAGCATATACAACAGTAGAACCTAAGGACCTTATTTAATAAAGAAATTTTCCACAGTCAAAGCATGAAGAAAAAGTCTTTTTAGAATATGGCTTTAAATCTAGTTTGCAGCTGTCTAAAATTGGAATTTAATGAGCTCATTTCACAGCCATGACACACGAAATCAAACCACTATTAAAAGGACTTCAGTGCTTTCATCCATGTCTTTAAAAATGAATAACAATGATAACAGAGAACCATCTTCAATTTTATACAAAAGGGGCCAAGGATGATTTTTGCCTTTTCTGAATTCTTATCCAGCAGACTGCCAGACCTGGAACACATCAAGAAGTTAGCTGGAAAAATATGCATTTTCTTCTCATTATATTGCTAAGCAACAATACTCAATGTTTTTGCAAAAGAAAATAAATTATGTTCACGGAGATATTTTGCTTTGACACAATAGAACTGCATATCTTATCATTTAATGCTAAGAAGGAACATGGATTATTACAATACACATGGGGTAATTCTGTTTAGGTGCAACTATTTACTGTATTTCCCCATGTATAGGCCGCAGGAAAAGCCGATTTAGGTTTTAAAACTCTTAGATAAGCCGCCCCATGTTACTAGCTGCGACTTATCTAAGAGTTTTACAACCTAAATCGGCCTATACAATGGGGCAGCCTATACGTCCCTCCCTCCCCAAGTAAATACCTCTGTCGGCTGCCTCCTGCCTCCTGCAATGTTGCGGCCGGGGCGCAGGGCAGGAGCGATCTTTTCAACATCTAGCTGGCCCCGCGCTGCTTCCTCAATGCCTGCATCAGTTCTCACGGGCCTGGGGTTGGAGAGGAAAAAGGGGGGTAGGGTGGGTGGAAAGGCTACAAAATAAACCCACCAGGACATTTGAAAAAAACAAACAAAAACACACCTCATTGGGCAGGAAAAGTGAATCGAATCAAAAAATTAATTCAATAGGCTGAATCAAATCAAATCAAAATTTTTTTCCCCTGAATCAGGCAGCACTATCCTCCACCATATGCAGGATTTCTCCCTTCCACCCCTTTCTTCACTACCTCTTCTTTTCCTTCCTCTCCTCCACCCAACAATTCTTCCTCTTTCTTCTCTCCCCCAAGTGAAGCATCTTTGCTCTACTCCCATCCCTTTGAGCAGCAGCTTTCCTCCCCTTCCACCAATTCCCCTGTGTAGCAGCTATCCATCCCTCCTTCCACCCTCCCATCCCCCTGTGCAGTAGTTATCCCTCCCTCCCTCCCATCCCCTGTGCAACAGCACCCCACTGGCTCTCCCACCATGAGACCTGACATACCTCCAAGGCCTCCTAAAGCAGCGTCTGCGGCAGCGGTGGATGGTCAGCAGCGGCATCACTCCAAACGGGTTACTCATGCCCTGCTCGACTAGGGCCTCCCTCTGCCGCATCATCAGTGATGCAGCAGAAGGGAAGGCCTCAGCAGGGCAGGCCACAAGCAGCCCATTCAGAACAATGCCACTGCTGACCAGCAACCACCGCTGCTGCCATTACGGCTGCTTTAGGAGGCCTCGGAGGTATGTCAGGTCTCACTGAGGGAGGGAGGGTGTTGGTCGCTGAATCAGGGAGTCTCATTTTCTCGGACAACAATCAATTCACCAGAGTGAATCGGTGATTCGATTCGAATCGGGCAGCACCACTCTGCACACATCCCTGCTCCCCATCTTTGCTACACGTCTTGGTGGACCTCTTTTATATAGGCTAGTATTCAATACGAGAAATAGGATCTTTTATTCTAGAAAGTCTGAGATCTGCACAAGAATAGATACACAAAGGTCCTTAAGACAGAGCCAAATACCTCTCAAACATATTTCCACTAGATAGTCTGCCACTTACTTGTTTTACTGAATCCCAGAAAGAGCTTTCCTTGCATAATAATTACTTCTACCTTTCCAGCTGAGCCATTTAGTAAAAGGATTGCATAGGTGCAAGAGTACCACCAATAAATTAAATCTTTTGTGCAATCTCATTATGCCATTTCAAAACATAGAAAAATAAGATCTGGCAAAGAGCTTTTCTTTGTGCTGCCTGTCACACTGCCAACTTACAATGCATCCTAAACGAGTGCCCGATTCCTAGAGATAATGGATTGCCTCTGCTCCTTTCCTTCGATGCACAGTAATCTTTCACAATGTTGTCATCATTAGTCAGGAAGAATCTGTCAAAGTGACTGTGCATTTGTGCTTTCTGTCTTGGGCACAATTGCTATTTCTTCACAGAACTCCATCATGAGCTTTTGCTTTGAACTGACAGTTGTCACTATTAAGTTGCATTGCTTGGTATTTCTCTTTCTTTGTGTTGTGTTATTATCCTATGAGAACATGTGCTGCTGCTAAATTGGAAATGACATCTGGAGGTCTGCACATGGATTTTTCAGGTCATTTCATATTTCATACTTATTTGATATACTGTAAATCAGTGGTGTCCAATGCTATGACCTGCTTTTCGGTAGCAGGCTATCGCCTGCTAGGCCCCTGCCTAGATCTGCAAGCGGCGCTAACAGCGACCTTCTCAAGCTTGGCATGGCTCCCCCTGGGAAAATGGGTATATTCGGCAAAGGCTATGTAGTGCAAATGAAATAGGACCCCCAGGAGATCATGTCCAATCTTAAGGTTTGAATTTTATTTGGGCCTTTAACCGGTCAATATTCAAAGTAATCACTTTTACTAAAGCATGAAAATAAACTGGCATAAAACAAAAAGGTCAACACTCCGTTTTGGTAACAAAACAAAGGTAATGGACAACAACCTTTTAATTTCCCTGGGCTTTGCAGCTCCTTGGAGAAAGTTCTCTTCACCAGGGAAACAGGTTAAAGTTCTTTCAGTGCAAAGGTTTCTCCCACCTTCATACAAGTAAGTAAACTCATAAACTTCAATCCAGGAAAGGAAAATAACAAGCAGCCAAACTTCCAGGCTTTAGTCCAAAAAGTCCTGCACTGCAGATTACTTGTGCTACAGGGTTTGAACAGCTTTTAACCAGCAGAAGAAAAATATAATGTTCTTATAACACAGTTCAAGCATACACAAACTGCACCAACTTTCAAACCTTCTACAACTCGGGGTTTCAAAAGCCAATGCACTGTTAGCTCCAGCACTGCTTAATAGGATTATTAGTGGCAGGTAAATAATGGCAAATGCTGTTCATTAGATAACACAGTGCAAACATTGGCTTTCATTAGGCTTTAAGCAGCCTCCAGAAAAGAGAACGAAAAAAATCCCAACAAAAGAAAGTCAAATGCAAACATCAAAAATGCCTCAGTCTTGAAAGGAAAGCCTCAGTGCTTGAAAGGAAAGCACAACTTTTTCTTTCAAGAGAAAAAAAAAAGCCTCCCAGTGCTTACTTGCAAACAGCCAGTGTTTCTTTCTGTTCCTGTTTCAGGACCCAACTTTCATGCAATCCTGTGACAAGGGCAGTTGTAATGGAAGTTCAGCTATGTCCATAGGCTCTCCAAACTCTGTGGCTGGTCCCAACATCTGTTCCTCTTCAGCCATTTCAAAACCCTGCCCATTCCATGGTTCTTGAGGGAAGTTCTTCCACTCAGCTTCCTGCTGCTTCAAAGCTTTCTCCTTAAGTAATTCATAGCCCCACCCTCTTCTCCTAGGAAGGGAGATGGGCTGTAGCTCCCTCAGGAGCAGAGCATGGCTCAACTTAGGATCCCTTCACTGATCTTGGGATTCAAGAGCAAGTTGGATGCACACCTTCTTGCAAATCACATTGGGGGATACGAGTAAACAAGGTTTCTCAGCAGGGAACACCTGGCTTGGCCTCCGCGGGTGCGAGTCACCGGACTGGATGGACCTAGAGTCTGATCCGGCGAAGCCATTTCTTATGTTCTATGTTCTTATCTCTCCTTAAAGGAACAAGCTCCCTTTTAACAACTGGAACCTTAGCTGGTTTAGCACAATTTTACTCTGACAAGAGACATCCTGCTTAGTGATACTAGTCTCATAAGTGTCTTGCTCTGCCTCACTATCAGAGGGGTAGTCAGCCACTTCCATATCTGTGCTGCTAACCTGGTCAGCTCTTCTGATCAGGGACCGTGTTTTATTTCTGCTCTTCCCTGAGACAAAGCCAGGGCTGGCAATGGATTTGTCACACGGTCCAATATTATGGAATGGAATCTCAGGAGTAATACGATTATGTAAAAATGTTCTACATTTTCAGAAACTACTCAAAACATACTTTTTTTGTTCAGGCGATTAATTGATATCAGAAGTTCCTTTTGGGTTGAGAACATGTTGAATCAGTTCTGAAGAAGAGTTTTTGTAAGATGTATGGGTGTTTAACCTTGAGCTTTACATTTTTATGCCAGTGTGCATTATATAGGGTTACCATATGGCTCCAGAAAAAGGAGGACGGATTGAGACATCCAGGTTTTACTTCTATTGCTTTCAATAGAAGTAAAGCCCAGATATCTCTATATGTCCTCCTTACTTCCATTGCTTTCAGTGGAAATAAAACCCGGAATTCTCAATCCATCCTTTTTCTGGAGCAGTATGATATCACTAGTGTTTACTGGTTTACATGATTATTGTGAATGGTTAATAGGACAACTTAAGAAAGCCTCTTCAGTGTATAGGAAGTCAAGTTTAAGGAGGCTGACAGGTGTGCAATGTTGAAACTAATCTGGGAGCCTGATTTGGGGGACCTAGTGAATGAAGAGGGTTAGGTGGGGTTCTTTTGGACAAACTCTGTAGGCCCACCCTTTCTGCCTCAGTGACACAATCCTTGTTTTATGTGGCTCACAGGGCCCTTTGGACAACTTATAAGGTGTCCCAGTTATCAAAGGGAGGGTCAGGTGTATGTTGGTCCTGTCATTTGGAGGTGGGGGCTTTTCAGCATATGTTGTTTTCTTGTTCTTCTGTGCAGCTGTTTTGGAGATCAGTGTGGGGAAAGGTTCAGGCTATTTTAAAATTTCAGGTACCATTCACTTATAGGCTGGTTGTATTACGTTCAGTGACCTTAAACTGTATTTTGAGCATAGCAGAAGCAAGGCTTTTTGATGTATTAATGGGGTTAGCAATTCAGCAAATTCTGACTAGATGGAAGAATAGTACTAAACTAAAACTAAACTAAAACTTAATTTTATAGACTGGGTCTTCAACCAAAAGGTGCTCGACTCGGTTTACAATAATATAAGTATAGTACATAAACATAGAAGAAGAATGTAATCTAGAATAGCTTAGTTTCCAAAGTGTTTAGTAAACAAAAAGGTTTTCAGAGCTTTCTGGAATAGAACGAAGGAACCTAGACTTCTAAGTGAAAGCGATAACTCATTCCAGAGCTCAGTTAGTTTGAAAATGAAGGAGTGGCTGAATCTCTTGAAAGTTCTGTTTTTACCCCTAAGGGAAGGAAATGTAAGTTTTTAATTTATTTGAACTCCTAGCGAGATGAGATCTGTGTACATTCCAAGAAGATAGGAGGGATTAAAGGGCTTGGGAAAGGATCACCGTACAGGTCATGGGCCTGATGGGCTGCCGCGGGTGCGGACTGCTGGGCACGATGGACCTCTGGTCTGACCCAGCGGAGGCAATTTCTTATGTTCTTATGTTCAATCTAAATGAACCAAAGTGATAAAGATGCCAAATAGAATTTTAAATGCAATACAAACACACTTAAATTGAATTCTAAGATACACTGGAAGCTAATGTAATTCCTTGAGTAATGGGGTTACTTGATTGAATTTACTCTTACCGAAAATTAGCTTGGCAGCAGTGTTCTGTATCAGTTGAAGGCTCATCATACTGTCCTTTGAAAGACCCAGGTACATTGAGTTAGAATAAACCAACCTTGACAAAATAATTGACTGAACCAATACAGAGAAGTGTTGCTGATGAAAGAGCTCTCTCACTCTTCTCAGGATACGGAGGCTAAAGAACACTTTTTAACAAGAGAATTTAGCTGATCCTTAAATGTAAGAGATGAATCAATGACAATACCCAATATTAGCGAGGAAAACTCAATTTTCAGAGATTCTCCTATGGTCACAGCTGAAGGAAGAGAGTCTAACTTTGGACTGATTCATAAGAGCTTGGTCTTAGCAGTATTCAATTTCATCTGGACCATCATCGCAGTGGATAATATTGGGTGTTAGATTAACAAGATCTGGGTCGACAATTTTAACAGTGTGCCTGGTGGAACACTGTTTGATATGGAAGTATGAGTAAGTTGCTGCTGTAAACAGAGACGTTTGCCATATTCTCGAAAAGTTTGAGGTCTGTTGGATTCTTATTGTCGTAAACAACAGCACTCAACAAGAGTGAATCTGCCTTTGGAACTAGGACAAAAATGCTTTTTTTCAAAATATAAGGCCCGACACAATCATATTATGTCTTTAGGAAGTTACTGAAACCCTATCAGTTTTACAAATTTGTAATATGGCCTTTGTTGTATCCCCTCTTATATGTATGTTCACTGATTGTACAGTTCTTCTTTGATGTGAACCGCCTAGAACTTTATGGTAGGGCGGTATATAAGAATAAAGTTTATTATTATTATTATCGCCTGCCTCAGGGATCTTTTTGCTTTTCAAAGTGATTTATCCCAAATGCAATGAAACTTTTTCTGGAACTAGTAGCGACGTGAACTCTCCTCACTACGTGTCTGGCATTCAGCTCTTGAAAAAAAAAGAAATAATAATAATGGTCAGGGAGTGGGTGAGGATAGCAAACTAAAATTAATCTGGATATAGTCACTGCACATTTATAGTTATAGCAGATAATGTGGCGCAGTTAAGGCCATCTCAGCAATTAACTTCCATCAGATGTTAGGCTAGAAAAATCTCTCGAAAATCTAAACTAAAAAAATTCCTCTTAAAAAACGCCTACACATTCTGAATTTTTTCATTTGAATAAGAGCCCAATCAGCTTCTATGCAGCGGCATTACCGAAGTGAAATGCATCTTTTGAAGAGACCACTACCCTGGTGTGTTAAGCCCTTCCCTCCCTCTTATGATTTTGTTTTCTCATTGTATTTAATCTCTCACCTTTCCCACTTCTTCCCTTTGGTATCAGTAAGTCTACATGTTTGGTCAACCCCTCTATTTTTATTTTTAACTTTTATTTTAATGATATTTGATAATTATAAACCATTTAGGTATGTTTTGATAAACGGTATATCAAAGATTAAATAAACTTGGAAACTTGGAATGGAAAACTTCTGAGTATTACCCCGGCATTTAACACAGACGGTTTGCAGTTTTCACTCCAGAACTGTGAAACTTTAGCATAGCTAGTAAATAGAGCCCCTAATATATCGTATTTACATAACTTCTTGTGAAGGATGTCTGTGCTTTCTACACTTTTCTTATGCACAACAAATAGAATAATTCCCCTGGTTAGCAAAGAAATTTATACAGATTTTATTTAGGAAGGATCAATCAGCAGCTGATTACAGCTGTTTGAAAAATTGTACCAACTGTGATCCTTTTAATTTGAAAGGAATTTTACATCAACAATGTTTTGTTTTGTTTTTTTTGCCATAAGTGTTGTTTTCCTTATATTTATTTCTATTATTATTTTGGAGTGGGCCCAGGGAGGATTAGGGAGATCATTCTAATGATGACAGGAGGATGTCCAATTCAAAACTAGTGCTTGGAGCATTTGGAGAGATGTTGCCCTCCCATGCCCCCCTGTGGATCTTTTTACATTGAAGACCACTTTTCATTCAATCCCTGCCTAAATGAAATTACTTACAAAATGTAAACAACGGCTTAATTGTCTTTTCTTGTGGGCTGAAGCCGTTCGATGGAATCATATTTCTCGATGCCCAAAAACAACTGAAGTAATTTGTAAAGGAACTGCTGTGCTGTCAAGTCTCACAAACCCTTGTTCTAATTTTCAATTCATGCTCCCCAGTGTTTCATGACTACGGTACAGTGTTCACTGCATGCAACGAGCAAGCCTCCCATTAAAAATAATACCAGGCAAGCCTGCAGTGATTTATGTGTTTATATATTACTAGTCTTATAGCCCGTTACATTAACGGGTGCTAGAATATATATTTGTGTGTCTGTTTTTATTTTTTTTTCTCTCTCCTTAGTCGCTTTCTGTCTGTCTTTTTTTTTTCCCCCTTGGCTGTCCACTACCACCCCTTGCCTGCTCCCCCTGTCCATTCTCCCTTCCTTTTACCTCCCCTGTGTCCTCCACCACCCCATCACTGCTCACCTTATCCAGCAGAAGCCCTTCTCCCTTTGTTTTACCTCCCCCTGTCCATCATCACCTCCTTCCTGCTCCCCCCTGTGCAGCAGTAGGCCTGTCTTTATTTTTCTGCCCCCCCCTCCCTGTTCATCAGCACCTCTTCCCCTGTCCATCAACCCCTTTTCTGCCCTCCATTGTGTTTTGCAGCATTGTGTGCCCTCCATTGTGTGCCCTCCATTGTGTGTTGCAGCATTTCCCTCCCACCCCCACTTCCCTGTGTAGTATTTTCCTCCCCCCCCCCACATACATTCCTTCTGAACTCCATGCCCTACTTATGTTAAAATGTTTTCCGGGTTTGGCTGCCACGGCCAGCAGTCGCCGCGGCCGACATCCAACTCGGGCTGCCGTGCCGCAGGAGAAGCAGTGTTCAACTTAAAACCCGGAAGGGTTGGCTTTTGATGTGAGCGGCACAGTTAATCTGTCCTGATCGTAACGACATAAGGAGCTTGGTCCAAGGAAGAATGTAGCTCTCTGGATGCAAAGTTGCAAGAAAAGGGTTACCTTAAAATGTTTTCCGGGTTTGGCTGCCGCGGTCGACATCCGCCTTGGGGGGGGAGGAAGAGAGAGAGTGGAGAGGCGGCGACCACTGCGTCTTTCAACAGGGAGCAGGACAGACCATAAGCCGCGCATGCACACTTCCTATGTGTCGCTACAGCTCACGGAAAACCGGCGCACACATAGGAAGTGCGCATGCGCAGCCTAGCATTTTATTATATTAGATGAGAAAGATCCAGCTCTTTGTAGCTCTGCTGGACCATTCCCCCATTTACTAAAAAAGGTTCTTCAAAAAAGATTTTGTCATTTGAAAGCAAAAATAGATTTAATACATTAAAGAGAAATGCAAAGACAAATTCATTATGATTTCTATAAATTAAGCACATTGGCTACAACCCTCCCCCATCCTACCTGGTATCATGCATTGCCTGAGCTAGTGTTTAGCTCATTGAGTCAGACTGCTTGCCTTCTCTGCCTGACTGATACTCTCTGCTTAATAGCATTTCCCTTTTTCCACAACAAATGGGTGTCTGTGATGGTATTTTGTGGGCATATTCAAATCTTAGCTAGCTAGTGACTATTGTTTTGGCATACTGAAGAAGAGAGGAGAGGGATCATGGTTTACCTCTCATCCTCCATCTTCACCCCCTTTCCCTAGTGAATTACTTCCTAATTAATATTCTCTATTGAATTATCATAATAAAATATATTTCTGGCTTGATTGTCTGGTTTTATAGCATCTTTTGTCATTCTCTAGCCTTGTCTCTATTCCCTTTTTTTTTGTCTCTCTGGTTACTCCTTCCCAATTCTTTTCTGTCTCAGTTCTCTCTTTTTTCCCTTCATTTTTCTCACTTTTTCCTATTTTTCTTCTTTCTTGTGTCCTTTCTTTTTGCTGTTATTCCTGTTCTTTTTTTCTGTACTATCACTATAGAGTCCAAGTTCCCTATCCCTTATTCCATCTTCTCATATCCTTGGTCCCCTGTCCCACCCTTCTTTCCTGTTTTCTTTCCAACCTTCTCCCTTCCATCCCCTCCTTTAATCTAATCTAATCTAATCCTTAAATTTGTATACCGCATCATCTCCACGTTCGTAGAGCTTGACGCGGTTTACAGTAGGAGAAATAGGAAGGAACTACAACAGAGGGTTAGAGGTAGAAGTGTGAAGAAAATTTAGAAGACTTGGGATGCCTCTCTCTTTTCTTACTTTTGTTCTTTCCCATTGTTTTCCCTTTTCATTCCATTCCCCCTCTCCAAATAATTTACCCTCTCACACTCCCCTAGCTCCCTTAGTTCTTGATTTCTTCTATCCTTTTCTCATCTCACTCTTATTATTCCTTTGGTGGTACCTCTTTCTTCTCATCCTCAAAAAATAACAAAGCAGTATACAATATCTGAGTTTAAAATAGGAGAAAATTAGGAAGAATGAGACAGTAGAAATACTAAGGGCAAGATTCTCAAAACATTAATGCCATCACTATACTGTTTTCCGGCGGTTTAGCCTGCACGCATTTTAGCGGCAGATTATCAAAACGGATTATCTCTGTCTTTAGCAAGGTTTCTAGCAGTCTCCGACAATGGCATGCAAATGTGCTCTTTAACATTGTAATGAGCCCTCCGGTGGACTCTTAAAAATCGCCAAGACACTTTCGAAGAGTGACATCGGCTTTTGGCGACAAAAAGCAGCGACTGGTCCGGGGGTGCCTTTACAGTGCCAGCGCTTGTGTTTTAACTGTGGCTAATGAAAAAAAAAAAGTGTATCTATATATTTTTGGTGGAGGGTAGTAAAATCACGCTTCTTTGAGTTTTAGAGAGAAACAGGCATGTTTCATATGCGCTTGTTAAAAGCTGTTTCTTCTTGAGCGAATGTATGAGACCCTAGTCTTGTGTGTTTCTGGCCGTGGGTCTTGATTAAATTTTACATTAAAAATAAATTGCAAGATTTACATGAATTATAGTAGTTTTTTGGAAAGAAAGACATGTTTTATATGCGATTGAAAAAAGTCTACGTTGCTTCTCCCCTCCTCTCCCTTCCATTCGTGCAATAGTGCAGCAGGAGAGTGGGGTTTTTTTTTTTATACGGCGTTTTTCTGCTCATGTGCCATCAGTGATGGGCACATGCAAATGTAGTTAATCTTCGCTGCTGTCCGCCAATCTTATTTGCATGCACAATTTTATAAGGATGTCTCGGGTTTTTAGATTCGGTATCAAAACGGCTGCAGTAGCAGACTGTCACGTTTTAACATCCTGGCCTAAGAGTTTCAACTGCAAAATTTACAGAACTTTAGGAAAATGATGAAAAGACACCTGTTCTGTAAGATGAAATGCAGGGTCTGAGTTAGGCTGAGGGAGAAGGAGTGATGACAGTTGAGTGCTGGTCATGGAGGTATTTGATGGTCTGGTCTGTTTTATCTGGCATGAAGATGTCTGTCACTGAGGCATCTTGTATGCCTTATGCAATTTTATAGTTTGGTGTATGTTAGAGTTTTGCCTGTTTTTGCAATTTGATTTTATATGTAAGTATGTAATTTGTTATAGTGTGTTTTTGTACAACAAATGTTAATGTCTTATTTTGTATGTAAATATGTAACTCGTCCTGGATAAGGATAAACAAACATAAAGGTGAGAATTAAATTATCATAAAAGGAAAGGCAAGAAAAGAAGATTTCAGGAGTTAGTGGACCCTCAAGGGAGGATTTCAATTTTTGATAAGAAATTTCAAGTCTCAATGAACGGGGAAGAGAATTCCAGAGCAAGGATGCTGTATAGAGAAACATTCAGTTTCTTGTAATTTCATAATTGACCGGTGGAGAACTGAAGGTTCTAGCATAGAGATAAGGATGAATAAGCGAGGAAGGCACAGAGGAGTGTCAGTATGTGCAGCTATATAAGTGAGGATGAAGATTTTAAACTGGTTTCAGAAAGCGATAGGGAGTTAGTGTGGTATTGGAGAAATAATGAAGCAATTTGATCAAAGTGACTGTCAAGAGAAAGCATCCAGATGGCAGCTTTTGAATTGAATGAAAGTAATAGATCTGATATGGAAGACCAGAATAAATTGCATTACATTAGAGATTTCTATTCTTCCAATACCGTGCGGTTCAAGGCAGATTACAAAAGAGTTATAAACGGTGGGTTACAATGGAAGATCATTGGTCATTTCTAGTGAAGGTAAAGAGTAGATCAGGTAGTATCTGTGAGATGGGAAGAAGGAAGGTATTTGTGATGTTAAGACTGTTTCAGGGATTTCTTGAAGAGTAAAGTTTTATTTTCTGAACATCTTGTAGTCTGGAGTGATCATCAGTAGATTGGAGATTTGGTTATCTAGTTTTGCTGCTTGAGTGGCTAGGAGGCCATCATATAATTTTATGTTACAATAATCCTTATGGGACATCAGAAGTGCATAAAGGACAGTCTTTTGAGAGGCTTCATCAAGGAAGGAATGTACTATTCTGAATTGCCTAAAGGAGCAAAAGCAGGCTTTATCAGGCTGCTACATGTCAGTTAAACAAAAGTTCTTGATTGAAAACAACGCTCTGTCCTCTCACTGTCCCCAACACAGCACTCTATCTTGCATTGCCATACTGGGACAAACCGGAGGTCCCTCAAGCCCAGTATCCTGTTTCCAACAGTGGCCAACCCAGGTCCCAAGCACCTAGCTAGATCCAAAGTAATAAAACAGATTTTATGCTGCTTATCCTAGGAATAAGCAGCGATTTCCCCAAGCCATCTCAATAATGACCTATGGACTTCTCTTTTAGGAATTATCCAAACCCCCGCTAAGATAACTGATTTCACCACATTCTCTGGCAACAAATTCACTTCCTTTCTGCCTACCACTTGTACACTGTTGTTACCACTACCTTTGGTTGTTATTCCCCTTACACTCACACATACATGTAGACCAGTAGTCTTAAACTCAAACCCTTTGCAGGGCCACATTTTGGATTTGTAGATACTTGGAGGGCTTCAGAAAAAATAGTTAATGTCTTATTAAAGAAATGACAATTTTGCATGAGGTAAAACTCTTTATAGTTTATAAACCTTTCCTTTTGGCTAAGTCTTAATAAGAATATTGTAATTTATAGCTAAAAAGACATATGATCAAGAAGCTGTTTTATTTTATTTTTGTGATTATGATATACATGCCGAGGGCCTCAAAATAGTACCTAGCGGGCCGCATGTGGCCCCTGGGCTGTGAGTTTAAGATCACTGATGTAGACTATTACTCGCTCTTCTCTGAGCTTCCACCTCACTTGTTCATTTGCTCTCTCTTCTCACTGTTGCTTTCAAGCACATGCACTTTTGCTCTTTCTGCCACCCCCACCTAATCACACTATTTCTCTCCCCTGACTCTCAATTTCCTCTTCACATAAATACAATCTCTCCTGCTTTCTTCTTTCTAGGACTCTATCCTGAACAATTTATTCTGTTCTTTCACTCACACATGCAGGATCTTGCTCTGTCCAGTCTTAGCCCCTCAATCCACATACTCACTCTTTAGATGTCGTCCCCCCCCCCCCCCCAAGAGAATACAACAGTAGCAATTACACTCTGTAAACATGGAATCATACAGTAGTTTTCCCGTGTAGTCCACTTTATTTCACCTTCTTTAATATTGCTTTATTATGATTCAACCAGCTGTTACATTAGAAACTGATGACAACATGCTATGGTAACACTTTCTCTTTGATTGGTTATACAAGATCTCCCTGCTCGAACTGTAAGGAAACATTGTTAAGACATATTTACATAATAAGAACAAAGACATTGACTTGATATTCTTTTAACATAATGCAAACATGGATACTATGTAGTATAAGGATGACATAGGAAAAAATATAAAAACATTTATTAGTAAACACAAAATTCTCAAAAACAAGTTGCGATGTACAGTGCTAAATCATAGGACCTGACATGGTCCATGTTTCAGCAAGTAAAGTCTTCCTCAGGAGTCCTTATATCCACCGCCTTGTATTGAATTAGGAATGTGACCAAAGGAGTTCTGTTGATTGAGGATAAACGGGAACTTGGCAAACAGTGTGAAAGCAAACTCCACTCAGTACCTTTTTATTGTAGTCTTTTTTTTGTGGTTATTGTTTATGCCTTTTTTGTCTGTTTGATTTTTTTTTAACATATACAGAATGAACATAAGAACATACATAAGAACATAAGAATAGCCTTACTGGGTCAGCCCAGTGGGCCATCAAGCCCAGTAGCCCGTTCTCATGGTGGCCAATCCAGGTCACTAGTACCTGGCCAAATCCCAAAGAGTAGCAACATTCCATGCTACTGATCCAGGGCAAGCAGAGGTTACCCCCATGTCTTAATAACAAACTATGGACTTTTCCTCCAGGAATTTGTCCAAACCTTTCTTACAACCAACTACGCTATCTGCTTTTGCCACAACTTCTGGCAACGCGTTCCAGAGCATGTACTGAATGCATAAATGCTGCATTTCCAGCTTGTAATATTGTTTCAAGAATTGCAGTGTCACAGTGTTACCACTAGAAAAGGCTACTTTATATAGCCTATTTTTAAAAATCATATATAAAATATGGCACATGGACATGCAATATTACAAGGGTCTTACTGACACCATCATTGTATGCACTTGCACATAGATTGACCCCGGCTGAGATCAGTTTAATCTAATCCAGACTGTAGGTTTTGAGATGTTTGCCTATCATTTATTTCATGAAATGAACAGTTGGTTTATTGAGCTGTTTTCTTTTCGAATGCACATTCACAATCAGACGGAAATCAGTGAGAATGAATAGAGAGCTGGCTTGAATAGCATGTTTGCTAAACTTTATTAAAGGCTTTGGCTTTCAAACATCAGCTGACTAATGCTGGTAGAGATGTCTCTTATTGTATAACAGAAATGCTGGGAGACAGGAGGGTGAAATGAAACTTGTTACTTAAACTCAGTCCAGAGAATGATTTTTATATGCAAAAAAACTTGTCACAATTGCTATCAGTAGTGATGAAGTTAAATGTTAGCCCTGGAAGAGATAAAGCTGCTTAAAGGCGTCATGAAGAAGCCCTTTTTAGAAAAATGAAGAACACATCCTGAGCTTCCATTCAGATCCACTTTAGTTAATTCCCATAGCGTGGTTATTAGCGCTGGCCACGGCGGTAACAGCTCAGATGCTCAAAGAATTCCTATGAGCGGCGGAGCTGTTACCACCGCGGCCAGCACTAAAAATCATGCTACAGTTTTGTAAAAGGGAGCTTTTATGCATTAAACCCACAGTAATGGGTTTAACATATAAAACTTATGCATTAACTAAGAGGCTGCCGTGCAGCATCCACAAGCAGGCCTGCCCCCAGAAGTAGAATGAAGGGTTCCGGGCAGGCTTGCTGTCTGACGCTGTACGGCGGCTGCACGGTGGCTGCCCGAAGATTTAAGCAACACCACAAGAAGGATGGGCAGGAGGGCCAAAAAAAGCTCTCAGCACACCCTCATTTAAACCTCACCCAAGTGTTAAATTAACTAGGAGGTTGATATATCATATAAAACAACAGATTCAGTTCATAGGATATACAGTGGTGCCTCGCATAATGAACGCCTCGCACAGCGAACGCTGCGCACAACGAACTTCATGTCTTGCTTCCTACAACGAACTTCGTTTCACACAACGAAGTCGCCCGAGCTGCATCCTTCCGCGCAGGCACTGCGCTTAACTGCCCTCTCTCCGCCTGGCTCCCATATTTTAAACCCCCCTGCCGCCGCTGCTGCATATTTTTAAGCCTCTGCCGCCACCGCATATTTTTAAACCTCCCCCCGCCGCCACATATTTTTTTTAAAAAAGCCACCACTGCTGCAACTTTAATCTCACCCGCTCACTCGTAACTGGTGGTCTAGCAAATTTCCCAGCCAGAAGCGCAGAGATCAAGAGCAAGCCTTCTGTGCTACTGCCTGGGCCTGCGCTGATCTCTGAATGGCTGCAGTCAGCTCTCGCGGGACTCACAAGAACTAACTGCAGCCATTCGGAGATCGGCATGGGCCCACACAGGCGTGCAGAAGAATTGCTCCTGATCTCTGCGCTTCTGGCCTGTACGCCACTGGCTGGGAAAGATGGGAGGAATTAAAAAAGGTACCGAGGGGGGATGATTAAAAAGGTACTGGGGAGTATGTGGGGGGTGATTATAATACACAGCAAGGATCAACAAAACCCCTGTCTCCCCTCCCCTTCACATATATCCCCTCTACTATCAAGAAAATTGAATAAGCCAAATTATTATAGAATGCTACACAGAAATATCATGCTAACAGAATACCACAGTCACACATAGTAGGAATAGGGTTAGGGTAGTGCAACTAGGGCAACTGTCCCCCCTGGTCAAAGAGAGCCGTAAGCCTCTGCCTGGACTTTGCAGTCCCCAGTTGTGTCTAACACCAGCTCTAACAAGATAAATTTATCTTTTTTTATGTCATCTTAGCATATTTTATGCTACAGAACGAATTATTTTTTTTAACATGTATTGTTATGGGAAAACACGTTTCACATAACGAACTTTTCGCATAATAAACTTGCTCCTGGAACCAATTAAGTTCGTTGTGTGAGGAACCACTGTATCAACCTCCTAGTTAATTTAAAACTTGGGGGAGGTTTAAATGTGGATGTGCTGATAGCCTATATGTAAAAATTGCTGATAGTGGGTTTTAACATATAAAGATTAGCAACTATGTAGCATTAGTTTGCAATAAAAGAAAGTAATATGGTCTAATTATCCTTTAACCCCCCTTTTTTGTTTTTGAAAATATATCTAATAAGGGGTGGATATATATATCCTCTATAATAAAACCCTAAGCGTGCATGCACACTTAGGAGGCCGCGATCCCTGCCACCGTGATGTGTGCCTCCATGCCGAATTCGATTTGAGGCATGTGGGACGGCTTCCAGCGCATGGGGCAGATGGAGGCAGAAGAAGGAGAGTGTGATTGTTTCGTTCAGCGGTTTCCACATGCGCAGTAGAGCGTGCGGCAGTTTCCCCATCAGTAGGAGCCTGCAGCGGTTTAAACATTGCTTTTCTTCCACGATACTGTGACCCAGAAACCACTGCAGACCACCACGAAAACTGAGTAAAAGGTAAAATGAAGGGAGAAGGGCTACTGCTGGACAGGGGGAGCAGGGAAGGGGTGCTGCTGGACACAGGGGAGGTAAAAGGAAGGGAGAAGGGCTACTGCTGGACAGGGGGAGCAGGGAAGGGGTGCTGCTGAACAGGGGGGAGGTAAAAGGAAGGGAGAAGGGCTACTGCTTGACAGGGGAGCAGGGAAGGGGTGCTGCTGAACAGGGGGGAGGTAAAAAGAAGTGAGAAGGGCTACTGCTGGACAGGGGGAGCATGGAAAGGGTGCTGCTGAACAGGGAGAAGGTAAAAGGAAGGGAGAAGGGCTATTGCTGGACAGGGGGAGTAGGGAAGGGGTGCTGCTGGACAAGGGGGAGGTAAAAGGAAGGGAGAAGGTCTATTGCTGGACAGGGGGAGCAGGCAAAGGGTGGTGGTGGACAGCCGAGGAAAGAGAGAGACAGAAAGAAAGACAGACAAACAGCGGCCAAGGAGAGAGAGAGAAAGACAGACACACACATCTATTCTAGCACCCGTTAATATAACGGGCTTAAAGGCTAGTATATATATATAAACTGATATAAAAAGATCTGATTTATTTTTTTTGCATTTTTAGCTTTCAAGATCTAACGTGTTAGACCCTCTTAAGTCCAGGGAGGGCTGAGCAATAAAATGGAATAAAAGACATGAATACTGTAGATATAGAGGCACCAGTGGCAAGGGGTTCTTTTATTAAAGTGCACTAACCAATTTAGCGTGCACTAAAGATTAGCGCTTGCTAAATGCTAAGGCGCCCATAGAATTAATGGATACCTTAGCATTTAGCGTGCGCTAAATCAGTTAGCACGCCTTAATTAAAGGACCCCATAGTAATGGGGGCCTGGTGGCGGACCACCCTGGGTGCTGTCTTGGTGGGGGCACTGGTACCTCTCTGGTCTTCCATGCCCTGCTTACACCCTCCCTTCCCCACCCCGATACCTCTTTAAAATCTTTGCCAGCATAAGCAAATACCCTAGTCTGCTGCTAGTGCCGGCCTGGCTCCCTCTGAAATCACTTCCGGGGCCAAGAAGTGACCTCAGAGGGAAAGCCAACGCCAGCATGAGCAGCAGGCCAGAAAAACTGTTTGCGCTGGTGAAGATTTAAAGAGGTACGCTGATGGGAAGGAAGGGCAGAGTGTGGCATGGGGCATGGAAGGAGCGGAGTGGGGGGGAGAGGAAGGCATGAGGGGCGTCTCCTACCCTCGCTATGCAAATCAATCTCATGCATATTTATTGTGAAAATCTTGAAAACCTAACAGGGTTGTGGCCCTCGAGGACTGTGATTGCCCATCCCTGGTCTATACTAATCCTTACAGAATAGGCCTCTGTGCACATAATAGAGAATACAGACCCAGCAGCAGGGAAGATAAGGGAGAAAGTGGAGGACTTTTAGGCATTTACAGCATGAATATACATTGCTCTGTTTCCAATGCTGGATTGAAGAAGAATGCTTTCTGTTTGAAGCATCTATCTTATTGCAAAGGATGGGGACAAAAAAAACTGACAGCAGCAGTCTAGGCTAAATAGTAAAATACATATTTTTTGCAGCTAACTTGGAATCCAGCCCTCAGTGATGGCAAAGATTTTTATTAAACATGTGACATGACTTTAAAATCTGCAACTCTTGTAATAATAATGAAACATTTTATGTAATAATTTCACTTCATATATATATATATATATATATATATATATTGTATATATATATATATATATATATATAAACATATACATTTTTAAATGTACAAAATCATTATTACTCTTAAAAAGGCAGTACTTTAACATGATTGCTGTGCTTACCACTAGCTCAGGATGTCAGGGCTACAAAATAGGTTAGAACTAGTGATCTGAACTTAAGAGTTTGTGGGTTCCAAAGAACTCTTTGAAAACTGAAAACATTTAAAATAAATTGCAGAAATTGGATCTGATTTTTCTGTTTTGCACTTCTTCGGTTACCATGTTGGCTTGTCCTCGTGTAAGCTGATATGGATTTTCTCCAGTCTTCAGATCACTATGGAGACTGCCGTAGCTTTCAGAATCTCGTGTTTTACCTGCAAACAAATGGCCTGAATGACAACTCATATAGCACCCAATTACGCGTACACAAATACAGAAAATATAAAGGATAAAAATAATACACTGCGGCTGATGTTCAAAAGGTGTGGAGGGGCATAATCAAAAGAAACGTCTAAGTCCGTTGTGGGCCTAAGTCGCTAATCGCCCAAAGTCAGACATGGGAAAAGGTCCATTTTTGAAAAATACGTCCAACGTATTTTTTTTCCAAAAATCATCTAACTGTACATCCAGCCGACTGATCATCCAGACCTGTAAGTCATCCATCTTTATACCACATTTTCATCCAAAAATTCGTCCTAGTCAAAAACGCCTAGAAAAAGACCTTTTGGCCAGAAAAGTGATGGACTGGACACCCAGACATGGCACCAGAGTAGTGGGGTTCCTTACAGGGCACTGCTGTGAACTTCACAAAAAGGGTGCCACATAAACATCTCACTACAACTCCCTTATAGGTCATGGTGGACCCCCCAAAACACCCCCAGAACCTACTAGACCCACCTATCTACCACCCCAATAGCCATTATGGCTGCAGGTACCACTAATATGGCAGTACAAAAGGGTTTTGGAGTTTCACCATGAATGCAGTGATTAGAGTGGCTTTTGGGCCTGGGTTCTCCTCTCCATGGTTCACTAACCCACCCCCAAGACCACTTAAGCTACCTCTGTGCAGCTCTACTAGGCTTTCCTATGTCAGGCTGCCAGGTGCTGATGTTCTGGTGGCAGATATGTAAAGTTGTTATTATGATTTTTATAGGGGTGGTGGGGGGGGTCAGTGATCACTGGGGCAGTGTGTGGGGGTCTGTACTTTGTGTCTGCAGTGGTTATCTGGTCACTTTGGATACCTTCTGTGGACTTAGACTTGGTTTTAGATGGCCTAAGTCATAATGTCCAATTTCCGCCTAGGCAGTGTTGTAAAACTTTCGGTTATACATGCTGTGTTAGCGCACCTTAATAAAAGGAGCCCTAAGTCTAGGACGGCCCACATCCCATCCAAATCCCGACCTCACCACTCCTCCTAAAACGCCCCTTTTAGCTCTGTACCGTAGCACTATGAAGGCCTAAGTCATTTTTAGATACGTCTAAAACCCGGTTCGATTATCGGCACTTGGACGACTTGTCTCACTGATCGTCTAAGCGTCGATTTAGGCCGGTTTTCAGATGCATTTCCATTTCGACTATGAGTCCCTTAGGCTCCTAACTCCGAGATATAAAGGTACATTTTAGAAAGAAGGTACAAATCAGATCTGGGACAGGTAGGATGGGATGTGTTTTAGAAAAGGATCTTATGAAAAATTAAAGGACATACATGATGGCATATTGTTCTCTTTTCCTACACTGTGCCCCACCATAGGGACAAACAGATTATTTTATTTTTATTTATTTATTTCAGTTTTATATCCCGTCGTACCCAAGAGCTCAGAACGGTCACAGTAGTACATTCACAGTGTTTGGGGTGCGTTAAAGCCACATGGTTGATCATGCGTATACAGTATACTGCTGGGAGGGGAGAGGACAGAGAGCATTTACAGTATAAAGGAAAAGCATTGGGTATATATAAAATGGTGGGAGAGAGGATGGAATGAGTACACACTCGTGACTCCCCCACCCCAAATTCCTCTCGTATCTAGTTAAGTCAATGTTTTCACCGCAATTTGCTTTTACCTCCACCCCTCCATTTATTTTTAAATTTTATATTTTTACGATTGTAAACCAACCAGATACTTGTAGATGGTCGGTATATCAAATGATAAATAAACTTGGAAACTTGGTAGTAGCCATGGTATTTAATCCTGATTGGGTTTACGTCATGTCATGTAATCGGTCGATAGCATCGAGGCCAGGCCTATGAGTTTTGGTCAATGGCTATAGAGGGAGAGGAAATGTCTGTAATTGGACTGTTGACATGAGGTGGATAGAAGACATTTGTAGTGATCAGCACCTTGTACCTAGTAGTGTGTGGGATTTATGCAGGTCAAACCTGATGAAAGCCAAATGGGAAGTTGTAAAGATAAAGGATATATAAAGAAGAATTCATCAAAAAGACAAAGGAATTGCATTATATGAAATTAAACGATTACAAATCATACAAAATACAGCTATAAAATTAATAACCAATTCAAAAAAATTTGATCATGTAACACCACTCCTCAAAGAGGCTCATTGGCTCCCTGTTAATTACAGAATCACTTATAAATTATGCTTAATTATCTTTAAAACTCTGATCAATAAGACCCCTGCATTTTTATATAGATTTCTTATTCCATATTCTACAAAGAGAATTCTACGTTCTAGCGAACAAAATCTGCTATCTATCCCTTCATTAAAAATTATCAATACAAGGAGACAATTTATTTTTTCATGTACTGCACCGCAAACATGGAACGCCCTCCCTATTTTTTTACGAGAGGAAAAAGAGCTTGGAAAATTTAAAACTGAACTTAAAACCTTCCTTTTTAAAGATGCTTTTACAACATAATTTTAGTTTCAGTATCATGTTTTCCTATATGATACCTGTGTTAACTATTTCCCTTTGTGTTTTCCCTCAATGTTTCTTCTTTACTTTATGAATTGTAGTTCATCCCTCCTTTCCCATGTTTATCAATGTTAAAATCAAGAGTTCTTACCCATTTTTTAAGTAATTGTATGTATTGTATTGTTTGTTTTATTTTTTTATATTTAATAATTGTAAATTTTAAAGTGTACATCGCTTAGAATATTTGATTAAGCGATTGATCAAGTCACCTAATAAACTTGAAACTTGAAAACTAGCCCTCATATGTTGTAAAATATATCTACATATGGCATTTTTCAACATTCATGAAGACTTAGGAGACCTTTTACTAAAGTGTAGTACAATCTGGGCTTAATGTGTTATAACGTGGGACTTTACTGTGTGCCAAACCCAGATTTAAGACAGTGCTTTTTAGAGCTTTTCCTTTTTTATTACCAGGTTCTGCACTAATATTCCCGTCAGCACACAGTACCTGCAGAAAGTTAACTTGCATTAGCCAGTTAGCACACACTAATCATGATCGTTTAATCATACTACTTGTTAATCAGCTTCTGTAATTTATACAATCACATGTCCGTACAGTCTAACTTATGTTGGATGCACCACAAGATCAATCAAACTGATCGAACCTCTTAGCTGCCTGAACACTAGAAAGCATTTTGCTCCCAAGGTAACTCTCCATATCTCCAAGAACCACACATTTTCTCAATTGTAATGGAATACTGTATTATAGAGCAAATTCCTGCTTCATTTAATGGTGACAAAAATGAATATCTCTTAACACCCTTGCCTGCGCCCCAACCCCCTCACTGGAAGTTTTGGTGGCCATTTTTACTGATGAGAAAGAATGGGCAAGAGTGAGTGGGAATTGCTCCTGCCCCAACATACCACTATTCCACCAGGAAATCATGATAGGCCTGTGTGGGGTGTTGCCATCACTTGAGAGAAGAGGGAGGAAGTGTTAACTGATGTTCCGGTGAGGGTTGGGGCAGGGGGGGCGGGCATGGATGCAGGTGTTACTTTCACTTGGGAAGGAGCTAGAGAGAAAGGGAGGAAGCACTAGCTGACGTTCCAGTAGGAGTTGGGGGTACAGGCAAGTGTGCAGGTGCGGGCACATGCTAACCACAGCAGCAAATATCGGCCAATTTGGGGGAGCTTGCAGTGGCAGCGGAGGGGTAAGACTACTGGGAGAGTGGTAGGGCAGCATAGGGGAAGAATGGTATAAATAAACCCTCAGTTTATATTTGAATTACCATTTTTTCACTAAAAAGGGAGGGGGGCAAAAATGGTATCTAGGTTTATATTTCGATGGGTTTATATTGGAGTATATACAGTAACAAAAAATAGAATTTACTGATATCTTTATTTATGAACTATAGAACTGTGCCTTTTAGTACATTTCAAACATTTTGAAAATGCTATTAATTTTAATGTGGGCATGTTTATCTGTTTATCAAACGAGCTGTCCAGACCATGGTTCTGAACAGCTTTAATGAACTCCTACACATATACATAATGCATGTAGGGGTTCATGAGGATGTAGTTTGGGCCTAGCACATATCTCCAAATTCTGTATATGGCACCTTAAGTTGTTCGTGCTTAGCGGTGTGCCCGGCTGATTTACATGCACAACTTCATTGTATAACAAGCCTAATCGTCACTGATAATTGGCAATTAACACCTCATAACTGACACTAATTAGACGAAACATGCACAGCCAGTTATGCATATTCTATAACGTGCTGCAGGTCAGTTCTAGTGCATGGACCTGAAAAGAGGGCATGGCCAGGGAAGGAGCATGGACGGATCATGGGCGTTCCTAAAAGCTATGCACACTGATATAGAAGATGCCTGATGCATGCACAAGTTAGGTGCAAGTATTTAGGTCTGGTTTTCTATGACCTAAATAGGCGTGTCTAAATGTTATGACATACCCTGGTGCTTAGCGCAATTCTATAAGGTGTGCATACCTTTTATTGAAGTGCGCTAAGCACAATTCTTGTCAGCGCCAACTTTTTGGGCACCATACAAGGGGCCGCTGAAAAGTTGTCAGCCCAATCAACAAAGCTGGGGCAGTCTCTATCGAGGGCTATACACTTAGGACCTGATTCTGTATAGGACGCCAGTCTCAGTGGCAGCCTTCAAAGCCGCTGTGAATCATTTACCAGTGTCCTATGCAGAATCGCATCTGCCCTAATGAACCCCCCCACCCAAATTCTCTAATCGGTGGAGGTTAGAAAATTGTGCCATAGCCTGATCGCAAAGAAAGGAAGCTCAGCTGCCTATCTTTGTCGAGGGATCCCTTGCCATCAGCTGATCGTGGCTCAGCTGATTGGGGATTCCCGTGCCGTGATCAGCTCAGCCAGACGCGTCTACATTTAACATCTGAAATGTAGGCCAGAATTTTGCAGGCCTACATTTCAGGCATCTAGAGAGATGCCTAGGGCCACTTAAATTCACCCAAAGCCACTTCCGGGCACAACCATGCCCATGCCCAGCCTTGGATGGGCAAGCTTAGGTGCCTCTATGCTTCTCCCTCCACCCGCGACAATCCTACAGTATCCTGCCTCAGGGAGCTTTTTTCTAAAACTGTGTGTCCCAATTGGCTGCCAGATGGCAGTCGAATGCCTACCGCAGCCTACAATCGGGACACCCATTTGTAGAATCAGCCACTTAGTCCAGTGATTTTCCACTTTTTTCATTCCATCGGAAAAAATATGGAATGAAAAAAAGTGGAAAATTGCTGGACTAAGGGCTCCTTTTACGAAGCCGCATTAGCGGCTTTATCGCAGCACATTTTTAGCGCGCGCTATCCCCTGCGCTAGCTGAAAAACTACCTGCTCAAGAGGAGGCGGTAGTGGCTAGCGCGGACGGCAAATTAGCATGTGCTATTACGCACGTTAAACCGCTAACGCGGCTTCGCAAAAGGAGCCCTAAGTGTATAGCCCTCGATGGAGTCTGCTTCAACTGTGTTGGTTGGGCTGAGAACTTTTCAGCAACCCCTCGCATATAGAATATGACCCATATTTCATAAAATACAAAAATATAGGCATATAGAACAAAGCAGGTGTAAATCTGTGTGCAAGAATCTGTGCAATATTGGGAAAAGTTCTGGGTGTCTATGTTGTCTTTATAAAAAGAGTTGCTTTTTGTGGAATTTCGCTTGGGTGCCCTGTTATGAAATCCCCCTATCCATGTCAAAGATGTACAAATGTAGCTCACAAGTTTCTTAGTACTGTTCTCAACTACAGTGGTGCCTCACACAACGAACTTAATCCGTTCCAGGAGCAAGTTTGTTATGTGAAACGTTCGTTGTGTGAAACGCGTTTTCCCATAAGAATACATGTAAAACAAAATAATTCGTTCTGCAGCCCTGTTGTCCCATAAGAATACCTGTAAAACAAAATAATTCGTTCTGCAGCCCTACATTTCCCTCCCTCCACCTCACCTCACATGCAGAGCCTGCCAGCCTTCTCCCTCACCCAGCCGCACGATCTGCAGGAGGCTAAGAACTTCGGGAACTGGGTCAGTTCCCACTGCAGCTCCATGTGACTCTAGGCAAATCACCTGACCCTCCAGTTGTCCTAGGTCAGTGGTCGGCAAACCGCGGCTCGCGAGCCGCATGTGGCTCTTTAGCCACTTGAGTGCAGCTCTGCACTTGCCTAGGGCCCGAAACTGTCAGAAGGGTCCCAGGGCTGGCGTAAGAGGGGGGAGCATAGATCTAAGGGGCCCTGCGATCCAAACTTCTTTATTAAACACCTAAATTTTCCTTTTCAGAGGGACCCCGACATGGCAGCTGTTCTCATAAACTGCCAGTAGCTGCCCCGAAGCTTTCCCTTTGCGGCGATCTGCCCTATCAGAAACGGGAAGTTGCAGCAGAGGGAAAACTTCGGGGCAGCCGCAGGCAGTTTGTGAGAATGGCTGCCATGTCGGGGTCCCTCTGAAAAGGAAAATTTTGGCTGGAGAGGGCAGTGATCTCTTGCCTTCCCTACTGCTCCTCCCCCGTACTGTCCAGCTTTCCCTCCCCTGCTGGCCAGAACTCCTCATCTTTCCCCCAAGAAATTCAACAGTTTTCCTTCCTCCCTCTTCGGCTGTACCAGCAGGTTAGTTTGTCTGCACAATATTCACTGCTGCTGTGCATCAGCGGGTCTGGCTCCCGGCACGATCTCAAAAAGCTGTGCACGCGCAGCTGCTGGAGTTGATCAATGTTCTCCTCTCCTGCAACTTCCGGTTTCCGGTTGCGTCAGAGGAGAAGATTGAACAACAGAGCATGCGCGCATGTGCTGCTCCCTGAAAGCGTGTGGCTGGCCGAAAAAGAAAGCCGGAAAACTCGGCATCCGAGGTAAGGTGAGGGTGCTGCTGTTCCCGGCTCACATTAGGAAGCGGCGAGAGTAGTTCCGCCCCCCCCCCCCCCCCGGGCCCCTCGGGCGACTTCGTTGTGTGAAACGAAGTTCGTTATAGGGAGCAAGACAAAAAGTTCGTTATGCGCAGCGTTCGCTGTGCGAGGCGTCCGTTATGCGAGGCACCACTGTATATATATATATTTTTTTTTTAAAGAAACAAGCAGACACACCTGTGAAGCCCTTGATTCGCGAACGCTTTTTCCCTCGGCCACCATCTCGAATTTCTACAGGACTATCAGCATATTGCATTGCTATGGTAGGATGATGATCCTGACTTTTGCTTTCCAGGATAGCTTGGGAGATGAAAAAATATGATGTAGTTATTTTCTTGAAAAATAAACTCTGAAAAGAGTGCAATTTTAACTATATTGGTTACCTTCTTCGCACGAGTTTTGCAAGTCATGAAGTGATTGGACAGATTCTCTGCCAGAATCAGATTCTTTTACTGGTCTTCCCATGATTTCATTCTCACTGGCAGTCAAATTTCTGTTCAGAAAATATGTGCGCATCTTCCCTTTTCCTTTTACTTCAATTTCTCCTCGCTCAACCACCTCAAAGTTCTTGTCCTTTAAACATCTATGCCAAAATACAAACCAAAAGGTTCCACTATGACAAGAAAAACACTAAATTTCATTTGAGTATTGTTTTCGGCTATGCAGGGAAATAAATCTCTTCAAAGCATAGCTGAAGTTTCACTGATTTCCTATTATACTTTCCTGCATGAGAAAAAATGTCATGAGCTGAATAAATCCAGATTTCAACTGTTTACATCAGTGTTTCTAAACCCTGTTCAGGAAGCACCCCAAACCAGCTAGGTTTTCAGGATTACCACAATGAATATGAGTGAGACAGATTTGCACGTAATGGGTCTCTGCTATATGCAGATTTGCCT
This sequence comes from Geotrypetes seraphini, assembly GCF_902459505.1. Classification (NCBI taxonomy): domain Eukaryota; kingdom Metazoa; phylum Chordata; class Amphibia; order Gymnophiona; family Dermophiidae; genus Geotrypetes; species Geotrypetes seraphini. Next base: position 145,995,456 of record NC_047092.1, on the reverse strand, counting down.
TATGCACATTCATTGTGGTAATCCTGAAACCCTGACTGGTCTCTAGGAGAGGCTTGGGAAGCATCGCTTTACATAGTGATTCATTTATTTCGATTTCTATCCCATTCTCCCAGAAGCTCAGAACAGGTTACAAGTGGACATTCACAATCATTTGAAAACAGACTAGTCATGACAACAATAGGTTACAGTAGACAATAACAGAGCTTATTTTAGAGACCAGACTGATCATAGCGAAGAGTACTATTGAAGAGTATATTGAAGAGGCAGTTTTTAATGGCTCGATTGGCGAAAGGTCTGCAGAAGGTCATTAGTGAGTCTAACGACTTGATCTGTGTGGGTAGTCGGTTCCATAGCTGAAGTAGGAAATGGCTGTAGGATCATTTGTACACCGTACTCATTCGGAGGGATCTCCCTGTGGGAATGCTGAGTCTTTGTTCTGCTTTGGAGCGGAGGGGGTGGTTAGGGGTATATAGGCGTAGCTTGGATGCTATGATGGTATCTTATGAAGGCCTGCTGAAAAGTTCTCAGCCCAACCAAGAAGAGAATGATAGAAACATGATGGCAAATAAAGGCCAAATGGCCTATTTAGTCTGCCTATCTCATGCACGAGATGTGGGAGGCAGTAATAGTATGAGATCAAAAATCTAACACTTCCTGCTTTTTGGTTCCCTGTCCCTCTTTATCTTCCTAGCTCCTTTCCTATAACCCTTCATTGTAGCTCCTTTTCAACCTAACCCTATAAACCGTGCCGAGCTCTACGCTTGTGGAGATGGCGCGGTATAAAAACCTAAGGTTTAGTTTAGTTTAGTTTAATCCCTGATGAAACCATCAAGTGGTGAAACAAGGCCTTGTCTGAGTATTTGGAGCTCTTTTGCTGACTTTACAACTTCATGCTGCTTTGAGTTTGGATGGTTTTGACGTCGCTGAAGAGTGATCGAGGACGGCGTTCATAACACAGCTGCAGCAGATATATTAAGGCATCTGAGCCAAGTTGGTTTTCCTTTAATAATTTAAGTTTATAAGTGCACATCAATAGGATAGTCTCCTAGTCAGATCTCAACATTTTTGTGGGTGTGAGTTTTTTTTATGTCAATGACAATAAAAACGTCAGCTTATAATCAATCCTTGATTGCTGCGTGTAAAAATTATCTTGAGGCTTTTTCTCAACCCTTTTGAGTAATGTGGATCTTCTAGGTAAAGCCCATTGTTGTTACAACTGCCATTGACATGGTGTAAAAGGGAGCATCTACGTAAGGGCACACCAATGTCAACCTTATGCTATCATTCTATAATGGAATCTCAGTGCCAAGATGCATTATAGAATTGGTGCTAAGGCCTAGATTCTATAAAAGACACTTAAAGTTAGGCACCTAAATCAGCATTCCTAGCCAATTTAGGCACCTAACTTAATTACTTAATTATCTTAATTGTCACTGATATGCTTAATTGGCTCATAAATTGGCTTAAATTAACATTAATTTCTAGTTAGGTGTCTAAATTGGTATGCACCTACCAATTTCGAGTATGCGTCTAGCCTGAGGAACCTACCAGAAAGTGGGCATGGTTAAGGGCAGATCGTGGACGGATTTTGGGCATATTTTCCATGTAGTTGCCTAAATTAAACTTAGGCACCAGTAGGCGTCAAAATTTTAGGTGCCCACTATTTATGTCAAGGTTTTCTTGGCCTAAATACCAGCACCTAAGTCCAATTTAGACACCACTAGGCGTGATTCTAATAAGGGTGCCTAACTAGAGCTTGGCAGCCTAAAAGAACAGCACTGGAGTGCCTAGACTGAGGTGCTAATTGTCCAAAAGAAAACCTTTGATAAATCATGCCCTAAGTATATCATCTATGTTCACTCATTGTTGGGAATATTTGTAGCAACTCACTTGCAAGCAGTTGGACTCAGGTGAATTTTGTTTGGGACACCATGGCTTTCCATCCGTGACGCTGTATTTACTGTGTCTCCAAACAAGCAGTAGCGAGGCATCTTCTCTCCAACTACTCCAGCTAAGACAGGACCTGTGTGTACCCCAACTCTAATCTGCACATAAGCACACATAGATACATAAGAACATAAGAATTGCTGCTGCTGGGTCAGACCAGTGGTCCGTCATGCTCAGCAGTCCGCTCATGTGGCAGCCCTCTGGTCAAAGACCAGCACCCTAACCAAGACTAGCCCTACCAGCGCACGTTCTTGTTCAGCAGGAACTTGTCTAACTTTGTCTTGAATCCCTGGAGGGTGTTTTCCCCTATAACAGCCTCCGGAAGAGCGTTCCAGCTTTCTACCGCTCTCTGGATGAAGAACAATTTCCTTACGTTTGTACAGAATCTATCCCCTTTCAACTTTAGAGAGTGCCCTCTCTACCTTGGAGTGGGTGAACAACCTGTTCTTATTTATGACACTGTACTTTTCTCTTCTTCTGCACTTTATCCAACAACTTATTAACCTATCTAACCAGTAGTGTAGTAATGGGGGGTGTGGCACACTGCCCCAGGCACCAAATTGTTGGGGGCGCCAGCACCTCTCAACCCCCCATGCTACGCTCGCACCCTTCCTTCACCGCCGCACCCCCCCTTACTTATTTAAAATGCATGCTAGCGCGAGCAACTACTTCTAGCCTGCTGTTTGCGCTGGCCTGGCTCCCTCTGAAATCACTTCCGGGTCGCGGGGCCAAGAAGGGACATCAAAGGGAAAGCCAGTGAAAGCAGCAGACTGGAGAAGCTGCTCACGCTCGCACTGATGAAGATTTTAAGAGGTACAGGAGTGGGAAGGTAAGGCATGAGTGTGGTGCAGAAGGCGTGGGGAGAGGATGGCATGGGGGAGTTGACGTGGAAGGTTCAGGGGTGGTGTGGGGGGGGCAGAGAGGAGAACGCTTGGGGGTGCCACTGCCCCGGGTACCTCCTACCCTCGCTATGCCATTGTATCTAACCACCACATATTTGGTATAGTGCCTGAATGGGCTTTGAGGACCATCTGCACAGCAACTTAAATTCAGTGTAGGGAGGAGCTTTGAAAAGTTTGAATATTAATCTCACCTTCAGAATGAAATGATTTGCACATGAGAAAGCAAGTAGCATTGTCTTTATCAATGCTAGCTTACCTGGATTGGATTTCCAGTGATTGGATTCTTTACTTGCTTTGCTGCTATAATCATTCCCAATGCAAAGTTGGCGACTCGCTCACTGTGAGTAGATACAGGCACAGGAACCCCTCCCACCACCATATAGGCATCTCCTATTGTCTCCACCTTTAAAGAAAAGAAAAATGAAGCTCACAAATTATAGATAGTATGATTTTGGTTTTAATTAGGAAGTGAATCTAAGAGCTCCTTTTACAAGGGTGCACTAGCATTTTTAGTGCACGCACCAGATTAGCACGTGCTAGCTGAAAAATTACCACCTGCTTAAAAGGAGGCAGTAGCGGCTAGCGCGCGGGGCATTTTAGCGCGTGCTAAAACTGCTATCGCACCTTTGTAAAAGGAGCCCTAATTCTTCTCCAGTGCAGAGTCTATTAAATCCCATTTTTTTGTATTGATTTTTGATATTTAATAAAAATAACACACAAACTGCAATAAAAATTTGAGAAAACACCCCCAAAAGCTGCCACATTAAATCTGGGCTTAGCACACAGGAAAATCCTGCATTACAATGTATTAACCCCATTTTTCAATGCACTTTAATAAAAGGGCTCCTTTGCTAACAGAAAAGATTCAAAATAGAGAATGACACGGTGGTGGTTACCCGCGGCTAGCCACGGGTAACCCGCCAAAACGGTGACCAAAAAAAATGGTCACCGCAAATTCGGGGACAAGGCCATTCACCGTCCCGTGGAGCGGTGAATGGTAGCACGGGGCGATGAACAATCTTGAATGCACGGTGACCGAGCGTTCGAACCGGCAGCCCACTCTCTCCCGCCGGCCGTCCATATATCTCCCTCCCTCCTTTTCCCTTACCTTTTCTTCTTAAAATGGCAATTTCTATAAGGCTACGAGCTGTATTACAGCTGGAGCCTTGAAGTCGCGTTACGTTGCCTGCTGGTAAAAGTCTCCTCTGACGCAACTTCCTGTTTCCGGTTGCATCGGAGGAGACTTCTAGCAGGCAACCCGACGTGACATCAAGGCTCCGGCTGTAATACAGCTCGTAGCCTTATAGAAATCGCCATTTTAAGAGGAAAAGGTAAGGGAAAAGGAGGGAAATGCATGGCTGGCCGGTGGGAGGGATCTGCTGGACCGCATGAAGGGTGCTGGGGGTGGGGGGATGGAGAGGAGAAGACGCTGAAGACGGGGCCGGGGCCGGGGCGGTGAAAGAGACAGCGGGGCGGTGACGGGGCGGTGAAGGGGACGGCAGAGACGGGGACGGGGCGTGAAAGGGACAGCAGGGACGGGGCGGTGCAGAGGATGGTGGTCCAGGGACGGGGCAGTGACGGGGACAGAATTTTTCCCCGTGTCATTCTCTAATTCAAAACAACAGCACAGGGCTTCTTTGCATTCATAGTTTGGTTCTACCAACATGTTACTATACCTCCATTATTAAACACATCTCTAACCAGTATGCTGTATCGCCAACCACGAAGCAGTACTCTAATTATTAAATTACACAAACAACTTTGAAATCACACTTCAACAACACCCCAACTATAAATAATACTTCCAAACATTAAACTATATCCCTATCAAACTATACATCCAATCCAGTGGTTCTCAAACCTTGGGGTCCTTTTATCAAGCTGTGGTAGGGGTTTAACATGTGTAATACTGTGCGTTAAACCGCCTGCCACGCTAGCCGCTAACGCCTGCATTGAGCAGGCATTAGTTTTTTAGCCGGCCGCAGGGATTATCGCGTGATGAAATGTTCGACGCACTAACCCCGCTAGCGCGGCTTGATAAAAGGAGCCCCTGGTCTTGGAGGCACCCCAGCCAGTCAGGTTTTCAGGATATCCACAATGAATATTCATGAGAGAGATTTGCATGCAGTGGAGGCAGTGCATGCAAATCTATCGCATGAATATTCATTGTGGATGTCCTGAAAACTTGACTGGCCAGGGTGCCTTTAAGACCAGGTTTCAGAACCACTGATCCAATCAGTAAATTATACTTCCAACCAATTTGTTGAACAATCCATTCAACCAGTAACCCGTACTTAATTCATTAAGCCATATCTCCTTCATGGTATAAAAATAATGTTCCCATCAAGTTAGTTAAGCAAAACCAAAAAGATGTAAAATTTGTGCATAGGAAGAAATGAGTACCTTGTAGACATCGTGTACTGTAGTTAATCTGTCAAACCTCAGATACATGGAATTTAACATGAAAACTATTTGAATAGGTTCACACTGGGCACAGATATTGGTAAAAGTCACAACATCACTAAACAGTACAGTGCATTCCTTAAATTCACCTATAAGAAAAAAAAAAGAAAATTAGTAATGTGTGTTCAGCTGAAATTGTTAATCTAATATAATAAAACGGTAAGCCGCGCATGCGCACTTCCTATGCGTGCGTCCGTTTTCCGTGAGCTGCAGCTAGGAAGTGCGCATGCGTGGCTTACGGTCTGGCCTCACGTGAGGCAAGACAAGTGCGCATGCATGCCTTTCCCTGCTCACCAACAAGCCAGGACCGCAGCCAGCCGCCGATCTATGTTCCTCCAGCGGGTGGGCGGGCAAGCGAGCGGGCGGGCGGGGGGTGTCTCGGAGGAGAGGGATCGCCTCCACCGCTCAGCGCCTCCACTGAGGAATCCAGCAACTTTCCGCATCGGCTCTTAAAATGACCCGAGTCCTTTGCTGCCCCCCTTCCCTTCCCGCGGGCCCGACTACCTACCCGGCGATTTAAGCAGCGTGTGCAGCAGTCTTCACACGCTGCTTCGGGGCCTTCTACTGCCCTGATTTGCTCTGCCGCGTCTCTGATGATGTCATCAGGGACGTGCCAGAGTAAATCAGGCCAGTAGAAGGACCCGAAGCAGCGTGTGAAGACTGCTGCACACGCTGCTTGAATCGCCATGTGTAGTCGGGCCCGCAGGAAGGGAAAGGGGGATAGAGGAAACGCTAATGCTGCTGTACAGGGAACTGGTGTGGGGGGAGGGAAATGGAGGGGGAGGGAATGCTGCTTCGGATGGACAGACAGAGGGAGGAAGGGAGATAGAAAGAAAAGAAGAAAGACACAGGGGCAGGGAGATACACAGAAAGACAAAGGGGACCAGGGACAGAGACAGACAGAAAGAAAGACAGCGAGAGTCGTGTCAGGAGGGGTGCGGGATGCGGCAGAGGGAACTTTTCCAATGGGTGCAACTGGGCGGCTGTCGGGAACCTCTGATCAGGGGCAGAGCAAGGTAAGTGTATCATAGGGATAAGAAGGAGGGGGGGGAGAAAAAGGAAGGGTCACCTACTGCTGGACAGGGGGAGAAGGAAAGAGGTGCTGATGGGCAGGGGGAGCTGAAGAAAAAGGAACGGAGGCCTAATGTTGGACAGGTGGAGAAGGAAAGAGGTGCTGCTGGACAGGGGGGAGGTAAAACAAAGGGAAAAGGGCTGCTGCAGCATAAGGAGAGCAGTGAAGGGGTGGTGGTGGACACAGGGGAGGTAAAAGGAAGGGAGAATGGACGAGGGAGCAGGCAAGGGGTGTTGATGGACAGCCAAGGAAAAAGAAAGATAGAAAGAAAGAAAGCGGCTAAGGAGAGAGAGAGAGAAAGAAATAAAAACAGACACACACACATATATTCTAGCACCCGTTAATGTACTGCTGGACAGGGGGAGGTAAACGGAAGAGAAAAGGGCTACTGCTGGACAGGGGGAGCAGGAAAGGGGTGCTGCTGGACAGAGGTGAGGTAAAAGGAAGAGAGAAGGGCTACTGCTGGACAGGGGGGAGAGACAGAAAGAAAGGGGGGCAGGGAGAAAGAAAGAAAGACACATACAGAAAGAGAGAAAGAAATGCCTAAGTCTACACATCTATTCTAGCACCCGTTAATGTAACAGGCTAAAAAACTAGTATACCAATAACATAGTAACAGTAAATGACGGCAGATAAAGACCTGAATGGTCCAACCAGTCTGCCTAAATATACACTCTATAATTTAATGCTTTAATTTAAATTGTCATTTTTCTTAGATATTTCTTGGTCAGAAACCCAGAGCTCTGCCCGGTACTGTGCATCTACTGGAGTCTCCATCAAAACTCACTCCAGCTCATCTAAACCATCCCAGCCCATCCTCAACTACATGGCCATATACGGGACACAGACCGTGCAAGTCTTCCCCATGAAGAATTGGCATTAGTTCTTCGTTATATACCATTATTTTCTGATTAGAGAGATCCTTTGTGTTTGTGCTTTTTTGAACTCTGTCACTATTTTCCTCTCCACCACCTTCCTCGGGAGCGCATTCCAGGCTTCAACCACCATCTCCGTAAAGAAGAATTTCCTAACATTTTCCTTGAGTCTATGACCCCTCAACCTCTGGTTTTACCATTTTCCTTTCTCTGGAAAATATTTTGTTCTACGTTAATAACTTTCAAGTATTTGAATGTCTGAATCATATCTCCCCTGTCCCTCCTTTCCTCTAGGGCAGGGGTGTTACAATCCATCCTCGAGGGCCGCAATCCAGTCAGGTTTTCAGGATTTCCCCAATGAATATGCATAAGATCTATTAGCATACAATGAAAACAGTGCATGCAAATAGATCTCATGCATATTCATTGGGGAAATTCCCAAAAACCCAACTGGATTGCGGCCCTCGAGGAGACACTTTGACATCCCTGCTCTAGGGGCTTAAGGAGAATCCCTGAACTAGGATATGTTATGTGATCCATATTTCTCAAATACTGTATATGGCCACTGCTTGTATTAGTAAGTACATGGTGCCACAGAGGAGTTCACTACGGATAGAGAAAGAACCTGTAGTACCACAGAAAGATGGAGGCTCATTATCAAAGCATTTAGAGCAGGGGTGTCAAACTGAATCAAATAAGGGGTCGAAATCTAAAACACAGGCTAAGGCACAGGCTTGGTCTTGGTAAAAGTATAGATCCTTCCTCACCCTCAGACACCTGTGGCGCGCCCTGCTCCAACCTAGCTTTTACACTGGGACTGGGTCCTTCTGCCTGCAAATGGGCACTGAGGCAGCATGGTGAGGAGCTTGGAACATCGCTGGTATTGGGGCAGCGCATTCAGGTGGTTGGAGCACCACTGGGACTGGGGCTGCATAGTCAGGCGCTTAGATGTGGCACAGTCACCGTGGGCCACATAAAATGGCCAGGTGAGCTGGATTCAGCCCCGGGTCTTGTGTTTGACATGTGTGACTTAGAGACTATGGTACCTTGTGTGTCTAAGGGCTTTGAAAATGAGCCCCATGGTATATCAAAAATAATTAAAAAATAAAATATCAAAAGGTGCTTGGAGCTCCTTGTTAATCCTTCCAGGGTTGCCCAATATAGATTGTACTATTTATCTTTATACTTATATTTATTTTCATGGTCCCTGATTTCATTTCTTGCCTTGATTTCTATTGAAAAGGTGTGAGCTAAATCCAAACCCTCTTATTTGATGTTCTTCACAAAATAAGCACTAGATATGGAAATGTCTACTACTGCTGCTTTTGTGTTTTCCTCCGTTATCACTAGCCTGGTTTCCTAGCAGTTTGTTATTGGTTTAAATGAGAGTGTCCCAGATAATCACAACATTTTCAGTTTTCTGCAGTTCTGTCATGTTTTTCTGTGGGGGAAAGGGGAGGGGGCGTTTGTTGGCTCTCAGATCACGCACAGCCTCCACTGTAGGGTGGTTCAATTTATCACATCGTTGTCTGCTGCATTTTTGATGGTGTCAGATATTCATGAAGGATTTTAGAACTGAAAGGGGTAAATTTTCAAAAGGTTGATGAAATGTAGGCACCAGGATGATGCATTCTAAGCATGAATACTATAGAGCATTTGTGCGCACAACTGCCATTACAGACCTTAGGAGACTGGAAGACTGGCATCCAAATGGTAGATGAAATTTTAACATGGACAAATGCAAAGTGATGGGCATTGGAAAGAATAATCCAAATCATAGTTTCCAGATGCTACGGTCCACCTTAGGAGTCTGCACCAGATAAAATGATCTAGGTGTCATCATAGACAATACGCTGAAACCTTCCGTTTAATGTGCGGTGGCGACCAAACAGGATGCTAGGGATTACACTTCTCCCTCCGTATTCGCGGTTTCAGCAATCGCAGTTTCGATTATTCACGGTTTTTTGCTTGCTGGCTCCTCCCCCAAATTACATCAGCTTGCATAGAGAAATCGCTGATTCCAAGCGTTTACAGAGAAAATCGCTGATTCCCAGCACTTTCTTCACCGTGTTTTGCCTCTCGTTCAGGAACAGGCCAGATCTCCCACCATGTTATTCACGGTTTCACCATATTCACGATGGTTTTTAATAGAAAACAGCGAATAACATATGAAAAAGTTATTCACAGTTTTTCTGTATTTGTGGTTCTGTTAATCCCTTATCACAGCGAATACGGAGGGAGAAGTGTATTAGAAAAGGGATGGTAAATAAGACTAAGAATATTATGATGCCGCTGTATCACTCCATGGTGTGAACCCGCATTGAGTATTGTGTTCAGTTCTGGTCACCGTATCTCAAAAAAGATATAGAAGAATTAGAAAAGATTCAAAGAAGAGCAACCGAGATGATAAAAGGGATGGAACTCCTCTCATATGAGGAAAAGCTAAAGAGGTTAGGAATCTTCAACTTGGAAAAGAGACGGCTGAGGCGAGATATGACTGAAGTCTACAAAATCCTGAGTGATATAGAACAGGCAAGGAAGCTAGCTGTAGCTGCTGGACCCATGAGCGAGGGGGGTGAGATCGAGCCCCGGACCCACAAGCAGGGGGTGGGTAGGCTGGAGCTGCTGGACCCACGAGCGATGGGGGGCTGGGCTGGAGCCGCCAGACTTACACGGGGAGGGTCTGGAACTGCCATACCTGCAATGGTGGGAAATCTGGGAGCTGTGGTTGGTGGGGTTCCCCGTGAGAACAAAGCTTTTTACTGCTCCATGGAGCAGTGAAAAGGTTTGCCCCCATGTCGGCAGTGAACAGATATAAATTTTACTCGTTCCTGCGGTTTTTCTGCAGTCACCCCCGGTTAGTCACGGGAAAGGGTCACCATGTCATTCTCTAAACTGGCCGGTAGGTTTATATAAAACCACTTCTATATAGAAGCTACTTTGGGGAGATTTTACTCTACCTTCCTGGTTTTTACCATTCTCTAAACTGGGCCTTAGTGCCTACTATTTATGAAGATATAAGTGTATCGTCCAGTTAACAAATGATAAAACACTAGCTGGCTGCTTCCATGCCCACTCTCTTCCCATGCCACGTCCCCCGACCAAAAGTTCTGAAAGATTTGGTAACATACAGTTTAAAACATAGAAATAGGCAAACTACTGCACAACCCTTTAACACAGTACCCTGTGTCTGTATGTTAACCATGCATTAAGGCCCTGATTTTATAAAAGACGCCTAGCCAATCTAAGCGCATAACTTAATTTTTTTAATTGACTTAATCAGCACTGACAATTGAAAGTGCCATTAACACAAAATTTTAAAAAACATTTAAATAATGAATTAGCCTGTAAGCGCCTAACAACCAGTTCGATGTAGGGGTCTCCACTGAGGCACTGGCACGTAGGCATGGTTAGGAAAGGATTTGGGGTGGATTTTGGACATGGTTTCACTTAGACGATGGTAGGTGCCTTCCTTAGGTGCATTCACTTAGGCCAAGAAAACCCTGGCCTAAATGGCAGTGTGCCTACGGTTTTAACGCCTACCGGTACCTAAGAGCACTTAGGCGCTGCTAGGTGTAAATCTATAAATGGTACCAAGTGGGTGAATAACATTTGTGCTCAACTGCGCCTAGGAGCTAGGCATAATTTATAGAATCAGGACCTAAGTGCTACATTGCTTCATTCAGAATAGCAATGCCTTTGTTTACAGCTTCTAGGGTTTTTCCTGGTGTTTTAGGTATTATTAGGACTCTTGATGTTTGGTTAAAACCAATAAACCATGATAGAAAGCCCCAATTTTCACATTGAAGTAGATGATTTTAATACACCCTGCTCCTCAATTGCCCTGCTTTCAAGGCCTTTTCTATTAACAGAAACCTGAAAAGAATGGAGCACCAGAGGACCTGGAGTCATAGGCATCAGCTTTGTGGGTGCTGTATAGGGTTACTAGACGTCCGGATTTCCCTGGACATGTTCTCAAAAGGATGGCTTTTCAAAACCCGGCACTTTGTCCGGGTTTTGAAAAGCCTGGAAGAAATCACTGCACAGCAGGCGGAATCAGGGAAGGAGCAGGGGGACACGCGCGGCAGGTGGGAGTGTGGGTGGAGATGAGGGTGGTGGAGGGGTACCACTGCCTCGGGTACCTCTCACCCTCGCTATACCACTGATTTCTTTCTTAGCATGTGATCTTTGGGAAGCACCGCATGCAAATTTGGCCCTAGGGGTTGTGAAGCAACTGATTGCTGAGCTTCTGAAGTTTGTGAATGCAGGTGATGGACGAGCTCAGGGGGGGCCTTTCTGGATGTGGATCTGCTATTGAATTTTAGTCTGTGATTTCTAGATATCAATTGTGTATGGGGTTTTTGGAAGGGGGGTAGGAATATGTTCCTTGTCAGGAAGGGTGAGGATATAAATTTTGAAAATGTGCAATGAATCTGCTTAGAAAGTACAAGAGATGGGTGAGCTTTGCCTACAGGGGAGGGGTACAGTCCAAAGCAGAGTGAGAGGGAACCTAATGAATGAAGGAATTAGAAGGGGGCAAGGCATGTCAGGTCAGTAGGAAGTTCAGAGCAGAAAAGTATAGAACAGGGGAGTGGAGTAGGTATAGGGGGGGAGGATATTAAGCATCTTACTCCAAAACAGAAGTCAAGCTGCATTGGAGAAAGACGTGAGGGAAAAACAGAAGAAGGTGGAAGAAGATATTAAGGCAAGGATGGACTGAGAAAGAAGTACAGATGGTCTAAGAGAAAAGAAAGTATATCGTGTGCACGGGTTTGTTAGGGAATTGGACTATTGAGGACTGACTGGGTGAGGGATAATGTGGGTTGTATAGATAGACTAGGGTGGGATGGAAGCACGAGTATAGTATAGATGGGCTGGGAATAGGATAGTAGGGTGTGGTGATGAGTTGGTGAGGAAGAGAAACTGGTGCTACCGCTAGCATTTCTTTTACCCATAAGTCCTCCTGATGTGTGGCACTGCCTGGTGTGCTCTTCATTTAAAAACAGCCTGGCCAGTTATGTTCACAACCCACCATGCTTTAATTTCCTTTATATGGATTTGGTAATTTGTGATGAGCCGAGCACCCCCAATTATTTCAAAAAATTGGCTAGTATGCCTGGAATGGAATGCATGCGTGCTCTCTCCCTAGCCTGTCTCAATTTAGAGCCTGTTGCCACCACCAATGGGCCTCGGACCAAACCTTGTATCAAAAGGAAAAGTTCTGTAGGTTATTGGGGGATTTGCCAGAGTAGTGTGTCACAAACTGTGTGCCTCCTGAGATTTGAGGTGTGCCGCGAGACGCTGGGGAGGAAGAGAGGCGCCAGCGCCACACCTCGCCATGCGTCTTTCCCTGGCAGTACCCCTCACTGGCAGTTCAGAGCCTGTCTGGAGGACCTTTGCGCATGTGTCGACATTGACATGATGATGTCACACATGTGCATGACATCATTGCGTCAACATGAGCCCATTTACAGATGCCTTGAGCCAAGGCCACTATGTTTACTGTGCCGCGGCTCAACAAAATTAGGAGGACACTATGCTAGAGGGAGGGAAAAAGGTTCAACTGTGCTAGAAAAGGAAACTGTGCTATAGGGTTGTACTGGAAGGCAGAAAAAAGATTCTAAGGTCTTAAAGTTATTCACCTGCCTCAACTCTTTTCCCTTCTTTGAGCTGGTTGGCCACATGCTTTGGCAGCATAGCATAGAGCAGAGCTTCGGTCTTCTTCTTTTCTTCCTCCAAATGCTTTGACAAAATCCGCAGTTCTTCTTTCTTCCTTTCTAGTTGATTGGACAACTCCATCTCAGCCAGCCTCTGCTGGTTAAGGAGAATCAGATCCCTTGTAACATCATGAGGAGCGATGTCCGAGATATGCATCTGCCTCTCCTCAAGTTCATGTAAAGTGCGCAGCAAGGGGGAACAAAGATACAGCATGCACTGTAAAGGCTCCATCCATATCATCTGACCTAGGGGACAGAAAAGCACAGAAGATAGGGAGGGACAACATTAATATTCTTTTAGAATCCCTGTCATGTATTAAAATGGAATGGATCTAGCCAATCAGAAGTCAGGGACATTGAGAAGTTGCTTCCAGCCTTACAATGTCTTCAATAACTGTAATACATGCAAAGTTTGAACTATTTGAAGCAGTTCTAGAAGAATTTGTTTCAATTTACCAGTAGACAGTTAAAATAAAATAATCAGGTTCAAACGATGGGTTTGATAAATTATTTCTGTCATGTCAGTATTGCTATGTGATTTGAAAGGTTATACACCAAGACTGACTCAAGGTTACAAAATACTATTTGATAATCTCACTACTACTTTTTCCTTTATTGTTCTGCATAAATGGAATTCAATTAAAATATAAATAAAAATCCATGAATCAATGTCATGCATTTAGGGACCTCTTACTAAGCTGCATTTAGCAGTTAACATACCCCACTTTTATGAAGATGCGTTAGACTTTTTTTATCGACGGCCACAGCGGTAAAAAATCCAACACTCATAGAATTCCTATGAACATCAGAGTTTTTACTGCCATGGCTGGCGGTAAAAAAAAACCTAATGCAGCTTCATGAAAGGGGGGAAGGAGGATAGTGTTTACCATGCAGTAGACAGTGACGCAGGCCCAAGTGGTAAAAATTCCACATTAGCTGCCTAACACAGGAGTGGATGGGATCTGGACATGACATGGTTGGGCGGAGGTGTGGCTGGTTGTGACAGATAGTGCATGGGTCAATAACACGTTAGTTGCTATGACAGTCTATAGCTCAGCCAAATTTACTGCCATCTGAAGATGAACTGGAAAGTGCAGCTGTAATACCATGAAGTTGGTAGCATACATTAGCCAACTGGTCAGGGTGCAGCGACACTCCTCCTCCTCTTCTGAATTACCCTACCCCTCCAATAGTGCCTTCAACAAGTGATCCCAACATTCAATCATACAGAATATCGCTCCCTGTCAGCACAAATAATATGTTTGCAAAAGTACTTCATCTTTGCCCTAGAAGCTGACACTTATCTGCTGACTGTGACAAGTGATAGATATTCTATTCTGAATCTTTCCACGAAATGCTTGGGTTACAAGAAAGGCCATAACTCCAGGTCAAGATGACATGGGCAAGATGACATCTATTGCAGGTGAAACTGCTGACTACCATCAAGGTTAAGAGGGAGGGGGGCTCATTCTTAGGGATCATTGACCTTGGTATTAATAATGCATTGTCAGGGAAAATAGAGAAGTCATCAAGTAACACCAAGTGACATCAAGTGACACCAAGTATCATTATGACTGAACTGCAGTGATGTATATCATCCAATCATTAAATATGGCAAAGTGTGACAATCCAATAGAAATTAAGTATGTAATTAGTAGCTATGCAGGACTCTGTAACCAGGCTCCTAAGCTTGGTTATAAAAGGTCCAGTGTAGCTTCTAAAAGGTAGATGGACTGAGCATCTCAGAGGGATGGCCTTCTGTGTAAGCTCCTCTGTATGCCTAACTGCTGTTACTATATCCTACTTGGATATATTTTATCTATGTAAGCTATCTCATTTATTCTTATTAAATGTATGGAGGGGCATAATCAAAAAAACCTTCTAAGTTCCCTTTTGGCCTAAGTCCTTAAACGTTCAAAGCAGAAGCAGGGAAAGTGTCCATAACCAAAACAAACGTCCTTGTTTTGATTATGGCCTGCCTCTACTAAACGCCCAGATCACCACTACATCTACAAGTACACCCCCACGATGTCTACACTTTTTGGCCATAATGAACCAAAAAAACGCCTAAGCCCCAAACGTCCAACAGAAGGGCTTTTAGGCGAAGGAGGAGCCAGTCCTTCGCCTAAAAGCTGGATTCTGTAATCGGTGTCTGTCAAAAACAACACCGGTTACACAATCCTCCCCCCACAACAATCCAGGCAGGAGGGTGCCCAAGCCATCCTGACATGTCGAACCGCAAAACCCTCCCCCCCCCCCGACAACATCGGGGCAATAGAGAGCCCAAGCCCTCTTGCCCCGTTGAACCGCGAACCCCCCGACGATATCGGGGCAAGAGGGCTAAGTCAAAAAGGTCTAAGTGCTGACTAGGCAACCTGTGAAATGTTTTGGTTATACCTGTTGTATGCCTAGGTGTAGGTCGGCCCACCTCCTGCCCACTGCCCGCCCTTTCCCCTCCTCTAAACACGCCTATTTTCTCTCTGTGCGTTTAGAGGCAGGGGAAATGCCTAAGCTGTTTTTAGATACGTCTAAAAACCAGCTTTGGTTATGGGTACTTGAACGATCAGGCTTTTTGATCGTCCAAGTAGCCATTTAGGACACTTTTTAGATTTTTTTTTTTTTATTATGAACCCCATATTATATACAGCAATTGGGTTGTTGGTATGAGGTCATTTAAATACATTAGAGGTTTTGCAGCACCTTCAGTCTCGAGCAAGACCACACCCAGGACGGACCGCCACCCCCCCCCCCCCCCGAATCCTCTTTAGTATGCCACAGTTAGTTCACATTAATTCTTGCGTTAAACATGCTGTAATGCAAAACCTACTGTACTTTGTTTGTTTGTTTTATTTATACCCCGCCCTTATCCAGGGCAAGTTGCTATAGTAAAAAATCCCCCCCTTTAAAAAATTAGTACATGAAGAATCAATTTACTGCTCATTAACTTATGAATTACCACGTGTGCAATCAATTTGCATCTATTCAAAAGTTCTAACATGTTGTATTGAATATGCAAAATAAAATTCTATGGAAAAAATTAAAAAAGTTCTAACATGTTAAAAATTGTTAGTAAATCTAATTCCTGAAATGAACTGAAAAATTTTCAAAAAGTGAAAAGATTTCAGAATGAACTGAGGGAAAAAATCTGAAATAAAAGTATTTTTCTTCTAAGTTCCTCCTTAAAGATTTCCTTTTTCATTCTCTTAGATTTCACTCAGGAAGATATATCAGTTTTTTTCCAATTCAGAAAGCTCATCTAAGTAACTGAATTCCTTATCTGTCCTGAAGAACCACTACTCAGTCAGATATTCTGAATATCTACATATAGTGAATGCAGTGAATGCCAATCTACCTCATGGACGTTCACTGTATTTCCTGAAACCTGGCTGACTGGAGGTTTCCAGGACAGTTTTAGGAGCCACTGCTGTAAGGGGAGGGGGGAGTGTGGTGCAGTGATTAAAGCTACAGCCTCAGCATCCTCAGGCTGTGGGTTCAAGCCCACACTGCTCCTCATGACCCTGGGCAAGTCACCCAATCCCCCCCCCCCCCCCCATTGCCTCAGCTACATTAGATAGATTGTGAGTCCATTGGGACAGAAAGGGAAAAATGTTTGAGTACCTGAATGAATTCATAAAAACCATTCTAAGCTCCCTTGGGAGAACAGTATAGAAGATTAAATAAAATCAGCTTGAGAGCTCTGGGGCAGACCTTCATCAAAAGTCCACAAAGTGATAAATAAAAAATACAAGCAAAACATCAATAACCAAAGAACAGGCTTTAAGAATAAACATTTTATACATAAGAAACATGGCTATACTAAAAACTATGCACCATTTTAATTTTTTATAAAAATGGGAAAACTTTAAAATAATACAATATTTTAAGAGGAAGGAGGCCAACAGATATGACCCAAAAGGAGCCAAGAAATTTGCAAGCTGTGATAATGAGCAACTGAGCCATACTGTCATTTGAAACTTGTTTTGGACGATGCAAACACTGCAAATTTGTGTGCTTTGATTATCTCCCACCCCCACCTCAACCCCCTCAGAACCCACCTTCCATACTGATGCTTTTCTTCCATGTCAATCTGTTTTTATCAAAGAGAAACCATCTGCCCTTTTGGCATCATTTCTATTTTCCTACAATACAGGGAAGGCTTTATTAGAAATCATGTCAAGAGCTACGATGAAACATAACTGCAATCCTACTGCAAACCCTATATTTAAATCAAGTGGGTATATCAAGAGAGTTCACCAAACACTGGAGGAAAGAAGAATATTGCTACAGGAAGGTCTGAGCAAGTGATATGAATTTCAGTTCCCTAATTTTACAGATAAAGGAAAGAAGCACATGAGTGAAACACCAGAAGAACCCTCAGATTCTCTCTGGTTAGCGTTTCCAGGAGGGTAAAGAGGAAGTCTGCATAACGGTCCTTCCTTATCCCATCAGAATCGATCTCTACTCAAGCTCCGCCTACCCAACATGGGAGGACATGCTCCAAGCCCTTTAAAGGGCCAACAGCGGGAAGCTCTCTGTCTCACTTCTCTGGCCAGTGTTTCCAGCAGGGTATGGAGGATGTCTGCATGCTGGTACCTCCTTACCTCACCGGAGTCGATCTCTGCTCAAGTCTCGCCTACCCAATATGGGAGGACATGCTCCAAGCCTTTAGAATGGATGAAGGCCAGGTGGGTTTCTTCTGCCGGTGGGACACGCCAAAGAGCCCTTTGTGCAGACCAAGAAGGACTGATGAACTATGAAGGACTGAAAATTATGATGCACAATCTGAGTAATCTTATACTACACTACCGGTACTCCTAGTTATCACAGCATCCCCTGCCTAAACAATTCCCAATCCCCCACACAACATAGAGAAGCATAAACAATACACCAGGAAACCACAACCACAAAAACTTCCATGAGAAAATAAACAAACAATGATGAGTTTAATACAGAAATTTCAGACTGCCTAATTCTCAAATACTACAACACACTTACACAGACACCTTCATTCTAATCTACTTCAAGATGCAATGGTTGCTTCTCACAAGCTTATGGCTGATGACCATCAAAAGCTTACTGGGATTACACTTAGTCCAAAATCTCAAAAACACCATACCAGTTATATTATCAGGCCTAAGGGAACTGAGACCAAATAACATAGAAAACATATCACAAAACTGTTTATGAAATGGTGACAATAATGCAGTGTATAATATAGAAGTAATTACTTCGTACACAAGAAAATAAAACAAAAACACCCTTAGAACACTGAAATCTATCAAATACAAAAGATTCTATAAAGGCTGTTAGCAATCAATATCAGCAATCTCAGTAGCGGATCCACATTTGTGGAACCCACTGTCAGGATATCTGAGATTATTTAGGGACAAAATGTCTTTTAAAAAGCAATTAAAAACCTTTTTATGTGTTAAGGCTTTTTATTAACTTACTATTGTGAAAGCTATTTTAGAGCTTTGTAAGCATATTCTTTTTATGGAAAAGGGTTTGTATGATACTGTTTCTGCTATATTTGTGTGTATTTAAATATGTATGTTTTACTGTTATCCATTTAGTTATTAAGGGGCAAATTCTATACACAGTGTCCCAATTTTGCGGCTTACTGCTTTATAACCACCAATTTAGACACACATTTTTTAAAAAATCACTCTGGGCAGGCCACCTATATTGTAGGTGCCTCCATGAGCCTAGGGAGGTGCTATTTTTCGGGGTGGGGGTCCAGCAGGAGGGACTAGGCATCCCTCCTGCCGACAATGTGGGGGATTCCAGCAGGAGGGATTGTGCATCCCTCCTGCTGATGATGCTTGGTGGGGGAGGGGAGGTTCCGGCAGAAGGAACTGGGCATCCCTCCTGCCGGCGATCTTTGCATGGATGGGGGGTTCTGGCAGGAGGGATTGGGCATCTCTCCTGCCGATGATGTTTGATGGGGTTGGGGGTTCCGGCAGGAGGGACTGGGCATCCCTCTTGCCGGCGATCTTTGCAGGGGGTGGGGGATGTCTGGCAGGAGGGACTGGGCATCCCTCCTGCCGGTAGTCTTTGCGGGGGAGATGAAGGGTTGCCGCAGCTGCGACCGCTAAACTAATTGCAGCAGGGAGAATCCCTTACTGCAATCAGCTCAGTGGCAATGCAATTCTCTAACCGGCACCTGTAACATGGGTGCTAGTTAGAGAGTCGTGGTGGTTAAGCGGCTTAGGGCGATTCTGTATAGGCCGACTGTGTGCGATGCTGGAATTTGTTGCCAGAGAATGAGGTGAAATCAGTTAGCATAGTAGGATTTTAAAAAGATTTGGATAATTTCCTAAACGAGAAGTCCATAGGCAATTATTGAGATGGCTTGGGGAAATCCACTGCTTATTCCTAGGATATGCAGCATAAAATCTGTTTTACTCTTTGGGATCTTGCCAGGTACCTGTGACCTGGGATGGCCACTTTTGGAAACAGGATACTCAGCTTGATGGACCTTTGGTCTGTCCCAGTATGCCAATTATTCTTAGGTTCTTATAAGAGAGAAGGAGGCCCAAACAAAATATCAGACATAGAAACATGACGTCAGATAAAGGCCAAACGGCCCATCTACTCTGCCCATCTGCAGTAACCATTATCTCTTTCTCTCTCCGAGAGATCCCACGTGCCTATCCCAGACCCTTTTGAATTCAGACACAGTCTCTGTCTCCACCACCTTTTCTGGGCGACTGTTCCATGTATCTACCACCCTTTCCTATCACCTCTTAACTTCATCCTATGCCCTCTTATTGCAGAGTTTCCTTTCAAATGAAAGAGACTCGACTCATGCGCATTTACATTATGTAGGTATTTAAACGTCTCTACATAGGTATTTAAACATCTCTATAGGTCAGGGGTGTCAAAGTCCCTCCTCGATGGCCGCAATCCAGTCGGGTTTTCAGGATTTCCTCAATGAATATGCATGAGATCTATTAGCATAAAATGAAAGCAGTGCGTGCAAATAGATCTCATGCATATTCATTGGGGAAATCCTGAAAACCCGACTGGATTGCGGCCCTCGAGGAGGGACTTTGACACCCCTGCTATAGGTATTTAAACATTGTAGAAAAGGAGAACACCAGCAGAATGGCATTGATTACAGAGGTGTCATTTCCTAGTGATTATTCTGTGAAACATGTGGAGAAAGAAGATTCTCAAATATCAAGAAATGCAACCAGATACCAAGACAATGTAGCAGAAAATATACATAAATGTTTTCCCTTTGTTTTAGGTACCACATGCTTGACTAAAAGGGAATTTCCAGGTACATCAATGATAGGCTACTTATATAAATAATATCTTATAAACTCCAGAAGGAAGCTCTCTTTGGCACAATGAATGTATAACAGCGTATAGCAGCCTTCACAGTCAATTTGAGACTGATATCACCCTCCCACATACCCTGACTCAGGAATGGAGTTTATTACTGTCATGGTACATGCAAAGCTAGCCCATTTGGAGATACTGCCCCCAGAAATGCCTCAGGCTTTAAGATAAAATTTTATGTTGAATACTTATACCACCTTATCCCCTTCCTTCTTCTCTCTCTGTGTTGCAACAATTGCATATTTCTTTAGTGTTTGAAAAGGAAAAAAAAAAACATTCTTTGCAGAGACAGGAAATGCATTAAAATTCCATGTAAATAAGGTGAATGAATACAACACATGCTAACATTTAAAGAAATGGTTGTCTAGTTCTTATACATCAGGGGTGCCCAAAAGGTCAATTGTGATCGACCAGTAGATCATGAAGGCAACGTGAATCAATCGCAGAGCCCAATTGCTGCCTGACTGGCCCGGAACTTCCTCTCCGACATCAGAATTGATGTCGGGGTGGAAGGCTAGTTGGCCCGGCGTTTCTGCATCCTGTTTACCGCGTCAGGAAGCAGGGAGAGCTCAGAACTCGGCGGTGGTGGTTTGGTGGCCTGTTCCCGATGGCGGCAGCAGTGGCTTGGGGGAGGGCAAACAGGGAGACAGAAAGAAAGGGGTGGGGCAGGGAGACAGAAAGAAAGTAAGGGGACAGAGAGACAGAAAGAAGGGAAGAAATATTGGATGCACAGTCAGAAGAAAGTGCAACCAGAGACTCATGAAATCACCAGACAACAAAAATGATTTTATTTATAATTTAGTGATCAAAATGTGTCCATTTTGAGAATTTATATTTGCTGTCTATAGAGGTTTTTAGTGCAGGGAGCCTATGAACGTCAAGAGCAGTGCGGGGCATTCAACGCAGCTCCCTGTGCTAAAAACCGCTATCGCAGTTTAGTACAAATGGAGGGGGTATATTTGTCTATTTTTGTAAAGTTGTTACTAAGGTGACATTGCATAAAGTCATCTGCCTTGACCTCTTTGAAAAAAAACCCTGGAATATAAATGATAATTAACATTTTCTCTGCGTACAGTGTGCTTTGTGTTTTTTTATAAATTTTATTGTTGGTAGATCATTTTGACTTGGTCATTTTCAAAGTGGTTCGCAAGCCCAAAAAGTGTGGGCACCCCTGTTATACATCTTTTACAATATGCATTTTGAGTGAGATTTTTTGCCGTTATTATGTAAAACACAAACACATATGCTGTTCTGACAGTTCTGAACTTAGCAATCTATCCATATTTACTTGATGTAAGCAGAAAATTTGATCTCAGGATGTCGAAGACATGCAAATTCAAACTGGCAAAAGAATATTGTACCACATTAGAAAAAACAAATGTACAGCTGCAGTCCTCTTTGTGGGCTAACCCAGCATATATTAGCTTGGATGCATTAAATCAGTGGGTTGCGACCCCTATGAAGCAGCCAACTGGCAATATATATCTTTTGTCAGGGTCTGCAGATAAATATATTTTGTGAGGTAATTCATTAGGTTTTATCTGTATTAATGCTGTCATTTGATATTGTTGATTTGAAGTGGATGTGTCTACAAGTGATTTATTTGTATTTAAACTATTTTTATAAAAATACTTTATAAAGGTACTTATTTTAGAAACACTATTCGTGTTTTAGATGTTCATAAACTAGAACTTAGATATCCAACTTGTCTAAAACCTGATTTTACAAAGCCAGGATATAAACATTTGAAACTGCAGAATCTGTATCTAGCAAAGGGGCATGGTCTGGTCATGTTTGAGACAGGACTCAAAGGGTAGGATAAAAATATAAGCATTCATTCCCCACTTCAGAAGGAAAAGGAATGTTCATGTCCATACAGGTGGACATTGAGAGTTAGACCTGCTAACTCGTACCTCCTTTGTTGAAAGGGTAGTTAGGCCCAGAGTCTGTAACTGGCACCTATGTCAGCGGCTGCCTTAAAAGCAGCCGCCGATCAAGTGTTAATCATTCAAAGGCGCTAGTTACAGAATCACGACTTATGCAGCCAAGATAGGCGGCTGAAATGTAGGCCGGGAAAACCCAGACTTACATTTCAGCTGCTTATCTATGACACCACGGGATCCTAAAGCCAGCCCGCAGTAGCCATAAGCTAATCACGGCAGGGGAAGTTATCCCCGATCAGCTGAGCCAACAGGGCTCTCCAAAGCCGCCAGCTCAGCTGATCGGGGGGAAATACCTCTGCCACAATTAGCTGAGCAGCTATGGCAGGGGATCCCCCGACATTGGCAGGAGGGATGCCCACTCCCTCCCTCCTGACTCCCCCAAACCCATGATCCCCCAACCACTGATACTCCAAACCCCCACCCCAGCATCCCTAAGCCCATCCTGACCCCCCTCTTGTACCTTTTCTAGTAATACCGGCCAGAGAGATGCCTGCTTCCTCCAGCCAGCAGGCCTGCCTCTTCACAATGGCAGACCTCCCCTTTCCTGATGCATCCTGGAATGCACTAGGGAGGGGCCTAAAGCCCTAATTGGCCCAGGTGCCTAAAGCTCCTCCCATAGGAGGGGCCTTAGGCACTCTGGCCAATCAGTACCTTAGACCTCTTACCTGGTGCATCCTGGGATACACTGAGAGAGGCCTTATTACAAAAGATACGGGAGGGGAGTTGGGTGAGCTTAGGTATGTTGGGATGGTAGTTTGGGGTTTGGGGGATGTCAGAGTGAGTGGTACAGGGGTATCAGCGGTTGGGGGGTCATGGATTTGGAGGAACCTGCTGGCAGGAGGGAGTGAGCAACCCTCCTGCTGCAGGACTTCGAGTGGGGGTTTGGGGGTTCTGGCAGGAGGGAGTGGGCTTCCTTCCTGCCGGCTCAGCTGTCCATGAATACCTTCCCCTGATGTGATCAGCTTATGGCTGCTGTGGGCTGTATTTAGGATCTCACAGCAGCATAGATAGGTGGATGAAATGTAGGCCTGGGTTTTCTGAGCCTACATTTCAGCTGCTTATCTTGCCATGAATCACAGGTAGGTAGCCACTTTAGCCTGCCTAATGCCACTTCTAGCATTGGCCATGCTTACTTTGGTGTTCCGTGGCCTAAAACGGCTCCCTAGCCACGGTTCCAGCTACCTTTTATTTAGGTATCGGTAGGAGCTTCTACTCTGACATTTCTGACAGCGTTTATCAATTAATTTAGCCTCTGGCAGGGTGCCTACTGACACCTATGTTTAGGCGCGGAGTATTGAATTTCCCTGTTACTATTTGCACTTACCCTGTGTTACCTGTGAAACATAATGCAAAATAAGTGCATAGCCTGTGTGGTGCATGAGGGAGTGTGCCCAGCATCTGCCCTGTGGGTGGTGTACAAGGCACATAGCGCCCCATAACCTCACACATCTGACACATCTGCTCCACTGTAACCTCACACGTCAGCTCAACAATAACCTCGCACATCATCTTCACATATCACAGTGGTGCATCTCCAAACCCATGCAGTATTTAATGGGAGGGAAAAATGGGGTTTAGAACTTGAGGGTTGTCAAGAGGAGAACTGGAACTTGGGGAAGAAGCCAGAAGTGGGGAAGCGAAGCTCAGGGGATCGGGAGATGTCAAGGTCATTAGGACAGCTTGTGTAATTATACATGTCTAGGTTGGTATTTCATAAAATAATATAGATCAAACACTTCCCACTTTTATGAAAAAGTGCACAATATAGTCACTTCAAAATGATATTCCTACAGGAGGAGGCCTTAGTAATGGAGCCTACGCGTAGTGGTATTCAGTGACTGAGGTTATCAGCTTAGTTGCTCAGCTCCTTTGCTCCAATCATCGGCCATACTCCAGTATCCTCTTATTCTAAACAACTTATTTTAGCCCATTTTATTTATTAAAGAATCTAAAAAATTCTACAATATCTTATTCTGATTTTCTAAAAATTCAGTTCTACCATATCTTTTTCTAGTTTTCTTGTTTTTCTAATTTTCTAAAAATTCTGTAATGATACTATCTCAACTTATTTATACTTGTTCAGATGTCAATTTCTAATTTTCTTTCATCTTTTATAAATACTTATTCATTCATTTGCACTGATTCATATTCATGAGACTTTACTGAGAAAACTCTTTTCATTTATAGTAGTTTCATTTCCATTCAGCGAATTGCATTTGTGTGCTAATAAAAGATTACTTAGCTTTAGTCAGTGCTTGTGTTTCAAAAAATACCAACGTGGCCAGCGTTTCGTGGAATTCACTTCATAACCACTGCATCAGGGCCAAATTGTAAATGAACCAAGCCATGTTCTGTGCAAATCTAACAGCAGTCTCTGAGGTTGGTATTTCACCACATAGGCCAGGGGTAGGCAACCATGGTCCTCGAAGACCAAAGCCCAGTTGAATTTTCACAGTTTCCTCAATGAATATGCATGAGATTGATTTACACATACTTCTTCCATTGTACGCAAACAGATCTCATGTGCATTCGTTATGGAAATATTGAAGATCTGACTGGGTTGTAGCTCTAGAGGCCTGTGGTTGCCTATCCCTAACATAGACATTCATGTACTGTGAAAAGGACATCCATGTTTATGGCTGTCCATATTTTCTAAAATGGATGCTCTTACTACATGTAGCTGGCCATAGACTATCACTTCAACGTGTCCTTTAGAACAGGCTCTACAGCAGCAGATCCTGTTCTAAAATACTAGCAAATTTTAGTCCTTTCTAAAATGCCATTCTATGTATCAAAAGCAAATTGTATATTTTATGCAAATGTGTAGTGAGAACTAGTATATTTGCTTGACGCTTCTTACCATATGCCTCTTTTATTGTTTCATTTCTAACACAGCACAAATCAGTCCAGTACATCATTGCATCAACATAAATAAATGAGAATTGGTCCTCTATAGAAGTGTTTCCCAAATGGGCCCTAGAGTACCCCCTTGCAAGTCAGCTTTTCAGGATATCCAAAATGAATATGCATGAAAGAGATTTGCATAGAATGGAGGAAGTATGTGCAAATCAATTTCATGCGTATTCATTGTAGATATCCTGAAACCTGACTGGCAAGAGAGTACTCCAGGACCGACTTTGGAAGCACTGCCCTATAGGACTATACCGTACAGACATTTTGGAGGAAGAGAGGAATTTCAAAGGGATGGGTACCTCTCAGTTCTAACATTGGACGGTGCTTCCAAGATTCAGGCATCATCTCTCTCTTTGTGCGGAAAACAAATTGGCTGTTAATAAATTTCCGAACGCTGGAGATGGTGAAAGTCACTTCTGGATGTACGATACTGAAGTACTGATCCAGACGAATGTCCATGATCTGAACACCTGGTACAATCTTTTGAATGCTCAGTCCGGCTTGTTTCACTCTGAGCTTAGAATAACAAAGACAGTGTATTATATTAATTGTCTTGCTTATATCCAGCTATGACTTGCTTAACCTAGAGCTCTGTCTGATTTTATCTGATCCTATTGGGAAATGAAACAGAACACTGCAATCACCTTTTTCAGAGCTGAAAGACCTATTTCAACTCTCTGTGTTTCTGCAATCTTGTCAGTAATAATAATGGAATAATAGAATAACCCTGAAAACAAAGGAGAAAAAAAATTGTAGGAAGAATTCCTGTCAAATATTCTGCCCTGTACCAATATCTAACATAATGGTTCAAACTAAATATTGCAGACTACTTTGAAAAATAATTCTATAATCATAAAAAAGTCAATCAAATTTTTTATTTTATCCTGGATATAGGAACATCTGATATAGCTGAGTTTATCTAGCATGTGCCAATATGTATCAACAATGTACCATGGTATAAGGGGCTGCTGAAAAGTTCTCAGCTCAACCAAGAAGAGAATGATGTGGAGCCATGAAACTTACAAGTTATTCCACACTTTTCTTGATACTTTTTGTTTCAGTGAGGCAAATGCATCTAGTAAATGGGCACAAGTATTGAGAACTGAGCCATTGTGACATCACCAATGAGGCAGGCTCTTAGGCATTGGTGGAATGAGGCATTATGACATCACAATATGAGGGGCCACTGAAAAGTTCTCAGCCCAACCAAGAAGAGAATGATGTGGAGCCATGAAACTTACAAGTTATTCCACACTTTTCTTGGAATAACTTGTAGACTTCATGGCTCCACATCATTCTCTTCTTGGTTGCGCCACGGACTTTTCAGCTGCCCCTCGTACTGTGGTGGATGTTTGGTCCGTGATACCTATTCATCTTATATTTTATTGAATTTTATTAGATTTTTTTTCCAGATGTTTTGCTATTTTATTAGTTAATTTTTCGGGATTGTTTCATCTTTAAATGTTTGTAGCTTTTCTATCATAATTTTGGAGTTCTTTTCTTACTTTTATAAAATAATGTTTTATATTGTTCACCACTGTGTTCTTGTATAAAGTTAGTTGCTGTAGCAAGTTCAATAAATCTCCCCCTCCTTTACAAAGCTGTGCTAGCGTTTTTAGTGCCGGCCACGGCGGTAAAAACTCTGACACTCATAGGAATTCTCTTTTGTTTGTTATTGCCTTATCTTTCAGCAACCAATTCCACAGCTTGTAAGTTGAATGAAAAAAAAAAAGCTTTTTTCCAAATTAGTTTTAAAAGGGATATTTATTAACTTCATGGAATGTCCCCTAATCTTAGTTATATTTGAAAGGGTAAACAACTGTTTCTTTTTTTTTTTTTTTTCAGTTCAAAATGTTTATTAGAATTTGCAAATAGAAAAATACAAATGAACAGAACATGGATGAAACACAGAATACCATATCTTATGGAACTAGAGGAATGTAGATCTTCTTATTTACCTTGCTACACCACTTATTTACCTGCTCTACCTCTTTCATGTGCTATTTATTTACCCCCTCCTTTACAAAACCGTACTAACATTTTTAATGCTGGCCACGGCAGTAAAAACTCTGACACTCATAGGGGGAGGGGCAATCTGCCCTGGGCGCGGTCTTCGTAAAGGTGCAGCACCCCCCCTCCTCTCCACCTCCGCCTCCCCGCTCCTCTCCTTGCCACACACGTGTGCCCCTTGCTTTCCTCCGTACCTTTTTTACTTCCCCAGCACGAGGTTGCTGCCTGCTTCAGCACTGGCGCTCTCTCTGACGTCACCTCTGGGACCCGACGTGGGCATGCTGCTCATGCCGTAGAAGTTAAAAATGTACAGGGAAAGGGAAGGGGGTGTGCGTGTGTGCGCGGCAGAGGTGGGCGGAGAGGGGCACCGCACACCCTTACTACGCCACTGGGTTCAAACCCCACTCTAACCTTTGTTTTGTAAATGTGATCCCTACAGGACCTGGAACACCCATACGTCAAGTCCTGATAGTTTCTGAATACTGGAGAGTTCACCCTGAAGGAAAGGGGAGCTATTATAAATGAAGACGCGCTTCCTAAGATGCCAGTGTTCCCCTAGAGTGGACCTGACTCTTGACACTTGCCTGCCAGATAGGTGAATTTCATGATGTATGAAGGGGTAGAAATGTATTTTGAAATTTCTTGCAGGTCAGATGTGCGTGTTCCTAAGCCTATACTGAAGAAATGGAAGATCGGTGGATATCTGGAGCATGTTTCTATGCACGTGGGATCTCTCAGAGAGAGAAAGAGATAATGGTTACCGTGGATGGGCAGAATAGAGGGGCCATTTGGCCTTTATCTGCCGTCATGTTTCCGTGTTAGATTGGAAGCTAGGAGAGGAATCCAAAGATGAGGAAGAAAGAAGAGTTTCAAGTGTCCCTAATACTGTATTTATTTTCTTCAGAAAACATAAATCTAGTTCACCAGCAGAGATCCCAATTAGCTATTCCCCCCCCCCCCAAGAAAACAAGCAAATAAATAAGATTGCTAGATTTCATTAACTATCTGCTACCCTTGATGCAGCCATTTGGGCAAAACATTTATTATACTCTTGAATTTTTATAAAGCCCCTACAAAATAATTGACAGTGGTTTTACCTTTTTGGGGGTTTTGAGAGCACTCCACGTATCTTTTTGTACTCTTTGCATATAAATGCATATATACCCCTGAATTTTATATATGGCGCTTTGAGCTGCATGTGCAAATTTAGTAACTTATCTAAGTAACAAGCTAATTAGCGATGGTAATTGGCTTCTTAACAAGTAATTATCAGTGTTACTTGTATTTAATTTAAATTTATGCATGTAAATGTAGGCACAGGATCCACACCTAAATTTTACATGCAGTGCCACAAAGGGCTAGATTCACTAAACAAACCGAACGTGTACCGATTGGTTTGCGACCCCTTTGCGATCCGATTTTCCTCCAACCCAATTCACTAACCTCATGGGAAATCATCCTCCGATCCGATCCGTGCATGCAAATGAGGGGGAATGGCATGCAAATGTAGGCAGGCAGCGATTCACTATAAATTTTCAGGAACACCGACTGGGCTGGCTGATCCAAAAATAAGCGACTGCTGGGGACCAGTCGCTCACGTCCCTGCCGACCTTCCTGAGCATTTCCCCTGAAAAGTAGCAACCACAGCTGAGGCACATCTCCTGCTCTTGCCGGGGGGGGGGGGGGGAGAGGGCTGCACTGCAGCCTTAATCCCTCCCACTCTCCGCTGGCTCTGTCCCTATCAAGCAGGCAGGGCACATTTCAGGGAGTGCATGGTACATAGACCCCAGCTCCAATTATCCGTTATTACTGGCCTCGCAAAAAAAAAACAAAAAAACACCGCAGCTTTCCCAGCAGAAGCAGCACTCTGGGGGGCAAAGCCAAGACAGAGCAGATTCGACTCTCCTGCTCTTGCCGCTCTGACTCTCCTGCTCTCTGCCGCCCTTCCCTGCAGTGTGAGCCCGTGATTTTAACCCACAGGTTAAAAGCAGGGCTGCACTGCGGGGAAGGGCAGCAGAGAGCAGGAGAGTCAAGGCGGCAAAACCCAGCTTCCCACAAAGAGACCGGAGGGGTCCTGGACCGGTACCCTTTTCTGCAGCAGTTCTTTGTATTGCGTCCCCTTGTTCCTCTGATCAAGTGCAAGCATGTTCAAGTCGCCAGTGCAGAGAGCATGCGCAGACCATCTACAGGCAAAGAAGATGGTCTGCGCAAGCTCATGGATCGCTGTTCAGTAATCCGTGCAGTCGGTTGGGGGCGTGATTCTGATTGTCCTCATTTGCATGAGGGCAATTCGTGAATCAGCCCCCCCGGACACAGATCAGATCACTCACGGATCGGATCCGATCTGTGCCCTTAGTGAATCTAGCCTAAAGAGGGTGTGGAAATGGAAGGGTCATGGGTGGATCAGAGGCATTCCTCATATTTACATTAATAATTATACAGTACAGGGTGCCCACAAAAATACTCCTTGATTTTAAATGGTTACAAAACCAAAATTTATTGGAATATTCTTTCACCTTTGAGGCTACAGTTTCATCAACTCATAAAGTTTCATATGGTATCTGTTGATTACATAAACTTGATGTGCGCCCCACTTGTTACTTGGCAAACATCGATGCGATAATCGAGCTTGGCCCAGACTTTTTGAAGCATAGCCGACGTGATCGCGTTTATAGCTTCAGTGATGCGTTCCTGCAGATCTTCCATAGTTGCGGGTAGTGGAGGCACGTACACTCTGTCTTTCACGTACCCCCAAAGGAAAAAGTCATAAACAGTAATGTCCGGTGATCTCGGGGGCCACTTGAGGGACACCTGGTCTTTTGTCACGTTGCATTGTCTGAAGATTGTAACTTCTGTACCAATTGCACCTTATAAGGGTGAAAGTGCAAGTGATTGTGTAAGATCTTGCTAACCGTGCTTTTTGGGACTTGTATTTTGGGAAGGGGTAAAACGTGGACCTCACGGACCTGACGGACCTCGCGGATCTAAACTCGCACGTCCTTAAAAATCTGAGGTCCGTGCCGCTTGTAGTTAGTTTCTGGTTCTGACAGACCTCGGTGACAGTTTAGTGCTGACGGATCCGTCTCAGCATAGGGAGGGAAAAGTATTAGGATCCGTCAGCGCTACAATGTCATCGAGGTCTGTCAGAGCCGATTTACTGGGGCTGCAGGAAACCAGTTTAAAGGATTCGTTTTAGAGCCGCTCCAGCACTAGCACTAGTCTCAGGCTCTGACAGACCTCGGTGACATTGTAGCGCTGACGGATCCTAATACTTTTCCCTCCCTATGCTGAGACGGATCCATCCGCAAGGTCCGTCAGGTCCGCGTTTTACCCGTCCCTTGTATTTGCTGTCATCTTATTTATAAACATATTCCAAATTTTGATTTTGTAACCATTTAAAATCAAGGAGTGTTTTTTGTGGGCACCCTGTAGGATAAGGGGCATCCGCACATATCTTTATGTGTGAGAATTTACATCACATTTCTGTTGGTGCACGTGGCCATGACTAAAGTTAGTCGTCACTCCTGGGTGTAAGCACTATTCTATAAACCGTGCTTAACTTTAGGTGCTGCTTATAGAATAGCACTTAAGCATGTTTTCTGGTGCTGAAATTTTAGGCACTATATATAGAATTCAGTCCATAAAGTATGCATATGCGAGGGTTCTTCAAAACGTTTCCACCCTTTCATATTTTTGATCTCAACCAAAAATGTTCTTTTCTGATGGCATTAATGCTATGAAATGCTATGAAAAATATATCACAAAATAGGGTGATTGTGTGGAAAAAATGATGTAATTTGCTTTTAAAAAAATAAAAGTGCTGAAACTTTTTGAATCAAAACTCTAGCTCACCCAAATACTGCCCCAGAAACACCTATGCACAGACAACATAAAGGTGCATGCAGTTTTCTCAGAACACATACTTATCACAGCCATTTTGCATATACAGAAACTGCTTTATAAACTTACGTCTTCATGTGAAAGGAGGGGGTTTCACACAATAAAACATAAAGGTTTTAACCACCACATGAAGTCTGCAGCATAATTGTTTTATTTTGTCTTACCTCTTCATCAAAAACTATATGGAAAGGAAGCCCATTGCAAAATGTTTTTACATCCACCCAAAGACGTTCTGGATAAGCAGGTGCAAACCCTCTTAAAATTTTTCCTGAAGCAAAGAAAATGTCAGTGTTTTATAATGATGTTCTTGCATTTCAGAGCAATTCTCACTACTTTCTTATCACCTTAAAGGCCAACGCTGAATCCGGAAGAAGGTTAAAAGGACAAAATGAAGAGGAAGGTTTTGTAGGCCAGAGTGATAGATATGGGCGGGCTCAGGTAGGCCTGGGTTCACCCACTGTGAACTCAGGCCCGCCCAAAATTGTGGTATCCTTGCTATTTCTGGCAGGGATCTCCAAGTCCCACCAACTGAAGGTGGCCATAACACCCCCTTGTGGTCTGCATTTATCAGCAGTGCTCATGAGTCAACATGACTCTGCCCCATACTCCCCTCCCCCCCCCATGCACGCTCAATTTTCACACATGCATAAAAACTGAGTATGCTTGGGGAGACCAATGTGGTGGTGGCCCATGAATAGTGTCACCAAGTGCAGAGCATAGGGTATACGAGGGTCATTTCATAAATAATGCACACTATTTTTTTTTAATTTATGTTTTATTTTTTTTCTGTATTTCTTTACAATCCTTCAATATAGTCTCCCTGCTTTGCAATGACTGAGTCCCAACGTCTGGGAAGCTTCATTATTTCATCCAAGACACCGTTTTAGTTCAGTTGCCGAATAGCTCGGGTACAGGCGGAAGAAAGCTCTTCCAGAGATGCAAAACGATGTCCACTCATAGGTTGTTTCAACTTTGGAAAAAGGTAAAAGTCTGGTGGTCTCATGTCTGGAATGTAGGGAGCATGAGGTAACACTTCCCAGCCGTATTCGTGTAGTTTTTCAATGACATTTCCTATGTGCTCGCGAGTGTTATCGTGAAGAATGAGTGACCCAACCAAGAGCAACTGAGATCAGGTTTTGTGCATTTTTCTGTGCATTTTTTTTGCAAAAAATCACAATAATACACTGCTGTGACACTTCTTCCACATGGAACTTTGTCTGTCATGATCATAAGCAAAAATCATCATTTGTTTAACTTTTGATTGAGCTCATCAAAATTTTTTGGGGCGTGGGGAAGATGGAGCTCTCCACTCGTCATTGAAAAACTACGCGAATACGTCTGGGAGGTGTTACCTCATGCTCCCTACAGTCCAGACATGAGTCCATCAGACTTCGACCTTTTTCCAAAGTTGAAACAACCTATGTGTGGACATCATTTTGCATCTCTGGAAGAGCTTTCTTCCGCCGATACCCGAGCCATTCAGCAACTGAACAAAACAGTGTCTTCGATGGAATAATGAAGCTTTCCGGACATTGGGACTTGGTCATTGCAAAGCAGGGAGACTATATTGAAGGATTGTAAAGAAATACTTGGAAAAAAAATAAAACATGTAAATTTTTTTAAAATAGTGTGCATTATTTATGAAATGGCCCTCGTAGTTTGGCCACTATGGTAAGAACTCTTCAGCTGGGGAGGACTTGAGAATTCCCATCAACTCAGATATTTCTGCTGAGGTTTGCTGAAGGGTACAGAGAATGGCGAGGGTGAAGTGGAAGAAAGTTATTGTGCCCATCCACTATGGGCTCAGATCTACCCAAAACTACACATCTGGCCAGCTATGTCACTGTTGCAGACTATTTTTCATCCAGGTTCATAAACCAAATAAATAATACTTAATGCACTCTCATGTTTAACCCCCTCCCCCCATCCTTTCATCAAGAAGCGCTGCCGAACAGTGCAAGCTAAATCCAGAGCCACCCATTATATTCCTAGGAGGGGCTTGGCATTTAGCTTGTGCTGCTCGGCAGTACAGACTGATAAAAAGGAGGTTAATTAATTTATCAGAAATTCAGCTTTATATAAAAACAAAACATAAGTTGCAACATGCAGTAAGGAGGAGTCTATGTTCTAATTTTCATTAAGGGCATAAGCAATGCTATTTTTCCTTGTTGGCTTTTGCGTATTTCGTTTTTACGTTTGTCCTTGTTCCCTCCTAGCATCTTATGCATTCTGTTAATTTATTGCAAAAGCTTATTCATGTTTTGATTGGAATTTTTTGGGTGTAACTAAAACAGTAGCACTTAGCAGGGGGTTTTCCAATGCTTATGTGGCATTTTCACAAACAAACAGCAAGTTTGTATGCCTAAGTGGTCTTTTGCATGTCAGTAATAATTCCAGAAAAGCCACTATTTCCATGTGTATGCCTACTATATGAAAGTTTTGAAGGAGTGAGGGGCAGTTCTATAATCTAACCATCTCCCTTGCATCTAGAATTTTGGCACTGCAGAGAACTGTGTGCACATCCCTCTCCATATCCACGGGTGTGGAACTCACAACTTTGGTGATTTGCGCTTTTCGTTTGGGTGACCAATCCCTACTTCATGGACCTCTCCATTCACTCACTTCTTAAAGCCCGGTGGTCTAGCACTGAAGCAGGGCAGGAGCGATCATCCTATGCTCCTGCCCTGTGCAGAACTGGGTACAGAAATGGTCTTGCGGGAACTCACAGTAGCCATTTTTGTTCCCGGCTCTGCACAGAGCAGGAGCATAGGAAGATTGCTCCTGCCCTACTTCATTGCTAGACCGCCAGGCTTAAGTACAGTGGAGAGGTCCGGGAAGTGGAGGGGGAATCAGAGTCATCCCTAAAATTATTCACGATTTTTTTTGTATTCACAGACCAGCTTTGCCCCTAACCCCCGCGAATATGGAGGGGGATGTGTACTCACCCATGAAAGTGTCAGCAAGGTTAGGATTACCAGATTTTCCAAACGGAAAATCCAGACCCCTAGACCTGCTCCCAGGCTCACCCAGTTCCACCCATACCGAGAAAAATAATATTTCTTATTGTGCTATAAAGAAGCATAGGTATAACCTCTAAAAATTTCTCCATTGACATTTACACATTTCCTGGGGGGTTTTAAAACCATCAAAAAAAAAAAGAAAAATTTTTGCAGCTTGGCTCCTATTGAACATCTGTTTTGTGAAATCTGGCACTTACAAGATCTAGGTTGCACTTGCATATTCTAAGCCCTAAGTGATGATGCACTTTTTCTAGAATGTGAACTTTGTTAAAGTTGCTTTTCCAGTAGATATACTACTGCATATATGTATATTTTCTGCCTTCATAACACATATTTTACAAAAGGCTCTAGACTAAGCTTTTTGGAAAATACTTTTCCCATTTTGAGCACCCTGACTCGGACATCCCTTCTCCAGTCTAGAACACCTATGCAAAATTGAGTTTTTAAAGCAGCATTATTAGTGGTTATTTAGTAACATTATTAATGAGCATGAACCATTAGTAAATGGACAATTCTATATATTGGTGCCTACAGATAACTGCAAATTTGGAATATTAGTTATAGAACAATAGTACTTATGTACATGATTGGCACCACATATTGGCATTTGCACTGACCTATAATATCCACACCACAATGGCTTAGCACGTAGGTTTAAGGGGGCACACGTGTGTGGAGCGTGAGTAGGGCCCTTTTATTAAAGCTAAGATGTGTTAACAAAATGAAAGCATGCTACATGCTATAAAGTCCATTTTATACCTATGGGCTTCTTATCATTTAGCATATACTAATGTCTATTAGTGCACACTAAATTTTTAAATTGCTGCATGGACTTCAAGGCATACTTTAGATGCCAACAGTTATGACTGCCATTAACTTGGAGTAACTGTTGGTGCATAGCTTTACGAGGGGGTGCCAAAAAGTTCTCAGCCCAACCAACCAACTTTCTAAATTCTGAGCATTATTTTGCCACTGTAGCTGAAAAGAATGCCATCTTCATTAAGTGCCAATTTGCAGAAATGAAATTCTATATTTTGATGTTGTTTCAGATCATTGACTGAACCGCATCCATATCATTCTTTTCATGGTTGGGCCGAGAACTTTCCAGCACCCCCTCATAGGTGCGTCAATGCAAACTTATGCTATTATTCTAAAATTAAATCTTGGTGCCCTGGTACCATTATAAAAATGACGGTAAGCACACAAGGATGGGATACCTACATCTTGATGCCAATTAAAAAAATTGCCACCTATGTGTGGGGGAGGAGAGCAATTGATAGTTGAAGCAAACAAAAACAAAAATATCTTAAGGCAGAGCTTACAATCGCTGCTTGACTGGCCTGGACCGTCTCTCCGACATCAGAATTGACGTCAGTGGCGTGCAATTGCTGCACACACTGGCCCTTCCCTTCCTACAGTTGCGGCACTAGGGTTGTAATTTAAGGCTCCTTTTATCAAGGTGCGGTAGGGGTTTAATTTGCGGAATACCGTGCGTTAAACTGCCTGCCGCGCTAGTCGCTAACGCCTCCATTGACGAGGCGTTCGTTTTTTGGCTTGCCGCAGGGGTTAGCGCGTGATGAAATGTCCGACGCGCTAACCCCGCTAGCGCACCTTGATAAAAGGAGCCCTTAATGTAGAAGCAGGCGGGCGGTGAGAAACCCTGGGCTACGGCTAACGCCAGCCCTGGAGCCAAGAGCAATTTTTGGGGAGCCCCTGTGCCCTCCCCCCCCCCGTTCCAATGCCTATGAATGATCCGATGCTCATAGGAATTCTATGAGCACTGGAGCATTTACCTCGCCAGCCTACGGTAAAATATACTCTACCAAGGCTTTGTAAAAGCCAGCACTAATGCAGATAATACATTGATAGTGGAAGGAGATAAGCTGAAATTTTGAGTTATATAGATAACACTTTTTCCTTAATATAGTTTCCGCTTAGATGTTATTGTAGTGATGGGTAGTGTATCAAATAAGTTAGATAAAGTTTCCTGCAATCTGGTTACACATATAGGACATCAAGAATGTTTCCTACTAGAGAATGACACGGGGACAAATTTTTCCCCGTCCCCATGGGAACTCATTTTCCCATCCCATCCTGGCGAGTTCTTTATCAGTCCCTGCCCCATTCCTGCAAGCTCCGTCCTCATCTGCACAAGCCTCAAACACTTTAAAATCATAAGTAGCAACATTCTAGAGCTCAGATTGTGATGTCATAATGCCTCATTCCACCAATGCCTAAGCTCTGTCCTCATCTGCACAAGGCTCAAACACTTTAAAATCATAAGTAGCAACATTCTAGAGATCAGATTGTGATGTCATAATGCCTCATTCCACCAATGCCTAAGCTCTGTCCTCATCTGCACAAGCCTCAAACAGTTTAAAATCATAAGTGTTCAAGGCTTGTGTGGTTAAGGCAGAACTTACAGGAATGGGGCAAGGACAGCTCCAAAACATGCGGGGATGGGAGGGGAAAACTGAGTTCCTGTGGGGATGGGGACAAATTTGTTCCCTGTGCCATTCTCGACTTCTCATGACTGAGTAAAATAAACAGACAAATAAGGAATCAAAGTAATTAAAACAAGCTAGGAAATGATGAGATGAACAAACAGTATGATCAGTTTCAAGCAAGGAGGCATAATTAAACCATTGCATGTGATCTTTTAAAAAAATAAAAATAAATGCAAAAGTCGTCTGTGTGAGCACTAATTAGAATTTCTAATTTGCTTATAAGAAAAGTTGAAAATACTAAAAGGCAGTATAAGATGTACAAGTGTATTTGGCACCATTAGACTGATAATTGCTGTCTGCTTCATGGAAGAGGTATTTTATGAATATCTGCCCAGGTATTTGCTGTGGAAATTAGCTGGAATGGCTGACTTTGAACCACATTTCATGAATGACTGGAAAAATATTTACAAAGACTCTTTTACATGGTTTTATGTAGTGATTTCTTAGATCGTTGAATAGGAATCAGGTTCTTTAGTGCCGACTGAATTAAATGTATGCTTTTTACCTTTTCCAAACTGAACAACTCCTCGGACTGTTTCCCAGTAATTCTTCTTTATAGGACAGGCAGAGAGACGATTTGATCTATCTCGGATTTTATTCATAGCTTTTTCCAGGTCCTAGGGTATATAAAATTCAGTCTGTACATTGCCTTTATTGTAATTTCCAATATATAAAGTCTGTGCAATCAATAGGTATTCAGAAACAGATATACCATGCCACATGCATATAAGACTTGCAAACTGTCGATCGGGGCAGACAAACATGGTTGCTTGTGCCTAAATCAGGCCTGAAGCTGCAATCGCACTGTTACCATTGAACGGTTTGTTTTGAAAAATATTTTATTTTGGAAGTGTTTCCTTGGGGTTTTTTTGCAATATGTCTTAGGACCTGAAGTGAAAAATCCCTTTTGACATCAGAAAATGCATCCCTGGATTACATACTATCCATGAAGCTGAGTCCCTGGTCTAAACAATACTCTTCCCCCCCCCCCCCCCCAAACACACACACAAAAAGGGCTACAAAACTATTGTAAAAGGATTTATTTAGGATCATAAAACCAAAATTCAACACAGCTTCAAAAAAATAGAATAGCATTCAGGAGAAGGAGCCACCAGAGGGCAAGTTCAATAAATGGTAACAAAATTTAGACACTGGACTGACGTGTGTTGAGTGAAAATCCTATAACAACAATTCCACATGGAACCACAGTTATAGAACACTAGCAAAAGAACATAACAATTGTCTTATTGGGACAGACCATAGGTCCATCAAGTCCAGTATCCTGTTTCCAACAGTGGCCAATACAGGTCAGAAGTACCTAGCAAAATCCCAAAAGAATAAAAAAAGATTTTTATGCTGCTTATCCTAGGAAAAAGCAATGGATTTCCCGAAATCCCTCTTAATAATAGCTTATGGACTTTTAGGAAATTATCTAAACCTTTTTTAAACCCTGCTATGCTAACTGCTTTTACCACATTCTCTGGCAACAAATTCCAGGCTAGTATAAGTGCTTGCATCTAATCCTTTAATATTCTACGTGTAACTTGCATTTATAAATCATAGCCATGCCCCTGAACCATCCATGCTTATCTCACAGCCATGCCCACCTAGAAGTTGGCAAACAGAAATTGCACACACAGTTTCTAGAACAACAACTAAAGTCAGTTGTAGAAGCTTTTTGTTTAAGACAATGAGAAAGACTGATTTGTGTTACGACAATAATATTGAAGAGTTATATGTGTTTTGTTATGTTTTCTTGTATTTATGATATATTTTAACTTTGTTATCTTGGAACTCACTTAGGTTTAAACAGGCTATAAGGGTTTTAATTAAATAAATAAAAATTAACACCAATTTACCCCCCCCCCCCCACACACACACATACACACTCTTTTATGAAGCTGCATTAGGATTTTTATCACCCGCAGTAGCAGTATTAGCTCCAACACTCATAGGAATTTTATGAGTGTCAGAGCTAATACCACCGCGCCAGTGATAAAAAAAAGCCTAATGTGCTAGTGCTTACTGCAGCTTTGTAAAAGGGCTCCTACGTAATTTAAGTGGGTATTTACAGAATAGTGCTTAGGTGGAATTTTGGCAGTTATGTGCATATGTGGCTCACTGGTAGAACTTCTGCCTCTGCTCCCAGAGGTTGTAAGATCAAATCCCAGTGCTGCTCCTTGTGACCCTGGGCAAGTCACTTAATCCGCCAGTGCCCATTGCTTTGAAATGCCAAAGCAACAAAAAGGCAGTATACAAGTCCCCATTCCCTTTCCCCTGTTCTAAACATTTATGCATGCAATTAGGATGTACATTTTAGTGCCTGTTTTATAGAATTCTCCCCACAAAGTGTAATTATATGGCAGGGCATTTACACTAGCCCTATAGCTGGTACAAATGCCCACACCTGGATGTTAGCCAGAGCATGCATAAATTATAGCAGAATGCTATCGTACTTGTGTGCTCCACCCATGGTCCCCCAAATTATATCCATGATCCCCCATATTCTATCCAATCTATCCACATTCTATCGATTGGTAAAGTACACACCATCAAAACATGCTGCATATGGTAAGAGGTAATTTATGTGCTTCAGTGGTCACGTACACATGTAAATAATTAGCATGCCATCTTTTTGCATTCATTCCTGCCACTTAAAACTGGTAGCTCCTTATAGGGTTACTACTATCCAATTCAGTTGTAAGAGAAAAATCAGAATACCTCTTTATTGAGTTGTTTCTCGGTTCTTATCCCAGAATCAGCAAGATATTGACTTGAAGAAGACAGTTTGCCTTTCCTTGTGTAAGAAAATACTGGTTTTTGAGTTAAGAGGAAAACAATGTGTTCTTTTTTCCCTATCCTCTCTTCCTCTTCCAGTTCATTGACGATGGCCATTGAAATCTCGGTGTTGAAAAAGTCCATGGCCACTGCTCCAATGATCCCTGAATTAAAACAAAGAGTATGCTTTGGATGGACCAAGCCTTTTAAGTCAAATATGAAGAGAGTGTGTGCATATTATTATATGCAGTGGGAGGAGGCGGGTGTTGAAATTAGTTTAGTTACATTATCTTAGTTAACACTGGGCCCCTTTTACAAAGCTGCAGTAGTGATGCTGCTGCGATAAATGCATCAAAGCCCATAGGAATTGAATGGACTTCGATGCATTTACCATGACAGCATTGCTACTGTGGCCAATTATCTTGCCCTCCCCTTTTAAAATACTGTGGTGTTGTAAAATGTGGGAGGGTTGATTTTACTTTTTGTATTTCTTGTTATTTACTGTCTGACTTTACCATTTATTCTGCTTATTGCTTTTGTATTTTGAACATGGTTGTATTATTTATTGTGCTATAATTTGCATTTTTCCTATAGTTTTCCTATAGTTATAGTAAAGAATAGTTGTGTTTTTCCTATAGTTATAGTATAGTTATGGGTTTTTCTATCTCTAACTAGAGGTTATATTTAGCACATGAGTAAAAAATAATTAATAAATAAAAATATAATGGAAAAAAAATCAATTTCTCTTAAAAACAATTAACATATTTTGAGTTTGTTTTTAACACTTTCCATTAGACTAGCTTGTTGCCCTACCCCACCCCACCCCACTCCCCAAGAGTATGATAATTAAACTGAATAATCATAATCATCACACAAAAAATGTTGAAGACACAATTGTTTGTAAGTGCCTTTTTGTATTGAGAATTTACATAATGTAAGTACCTGCTAATGTATTCAAATTTTATGGTATAGTCTTCTGTAACTATTTAAGATATTTGTTTGTTTAACATTTATGGCTGTAATATACGGTATATAAATTTTTAAATAAATAAATAAAAATTCTATCAAAATGCAGGTTAAAGTAAATGCTGGTTGTTTTTCTGTGGCTGTTAGGATCCATCATTTTGCTTTGAGTACAGCTGTTCTTTGCTGCCCCCAAGAAGCTGCCATCCTAGGCAACTGCATAGTCTTGAGTAATGGTTGGCCAGCCTTGGGTTTTATCATATTAAGAACATTGAGATTAACTTAGGGCTCCTTTTACAAAGGTGCGTTAGGGCCTTAACACGCGGAATAGCGCCTGCTAGCCGTTACCGCCTCCTTTTAAGCAGGCGGAAATTTTTCAGCTAGCGTGTGCTAAAAACGCTACCGCACCTTAGTAAAAGGAGCCCTAAAACTCATCTGAACTCTGCTGAGTTCTATTAACTAAAGGATATTAAACTGAGAAAAAATGGAAATTCTTCATCTAGAGTAAACCTCTATCTTCTTCCAAGTTTATTTTGTATTTGATATACAGTGGTCCCCCACGAATTCGCGCTCCCAGTCATTCGCGGTATTTTCCGACTGCAAATGACCTGGCAGGAGAGGGCAGCCGGAGCGCCGGTGAGTGAAGGAAATCCCTTGTGGTATGCTTCGACCACTTCTTCCTGTACTAAAGTCAACCTCACACCAATCAGGAGCTGCTTTGACACGCAGCTCCTGATTGGTGAGGCCCGACTTTAGTACAGGAAGAGGCGGTCGGACCATACTGTGAGTGATTTCCTTCACTCACCGGCACTCCGTCTGCCCTCTCCTGCCTCTCCAGCTGCCCTCTCCTGTCTCCCCTGCTAAAAACCGTATTCACGGTTTTTCAACATTCACGGGGGTTCTTGGAACAGAACCCCCACAAATATCGGGGGAGTACTGCATTGCCCATCAACACAGCCATCTGAGTGGTTCACAAACTAGTCAGGTACTCTAAGCATTTTCCATCTCTGGAAACACAAATGTCTAGCTTAAAAGCACTAATATAATCAAAGTGAAGCATCGTAAACTATAGTACTCGTATTTTAGAAGCTTTATTGTTACCTGGAACAATATGGCAGAGACCTCTCCTGTCCGAGTAATAATGTAAATACATTGATCCGTTTTCATTCTTCTCTACCCTAAAAGAAGGGGCGTTCATCTCCTAAAAGACACAAATTTATGCTGCTCGATCAGAAATTGTAGCTGTGTATCAGACTACTGAGCTGTACTCCAAGAACTACTAATTTATGTCAATTTTAAGGTTCTTGCTCTGAACAGATAAATTGGGGGACATTAGCTGCACCATCAGACCAAGTTCTGATGTATTAAAAACTTTTATTTTCAGAATGCTGCCCAGAAGCTATTTTAAAAACTAAACTGCAGCTATTAAAATTGTCTCCTGGATGAATTCAGATAATCAAGAAATGTTCTTGATCCGTTCAAATGCAGATTTGGAAAAAACTACTGGCCTTCTCTTGTCTCTGTATTTTTTTCACCCATAGCAAGAATGTTCCGACAGGTTGATGAGCTATAGGACAAAGCATCCTATATGCTATTTCGCCGTTGAGTTTTCAGTAGGTGGAATAATATAATGTCACTAGTGCCAATAACATTATAAAATATATTGTTACTATATTTAGAAAGTTCCAGAAGCATCTTCCAATTGAAATTATGGGAAAGGGGAAATGATGATTTACTCAAGCTGATATAGGGAATAATGAATAGTGGAATCCAATAGAACCTCCAGATTTGGCAGCCCTACCCTATAACTACTTAGTGTAAAAGGATAATCAAAATTAAGGCCGCATTTTATTACGTTCTGAGGGAAAAGCAGTATATTGATCGAAAGCAATACTTCATATGACGAGCCTTTCCTGGTACTTGGAAGCAGCAAATAGCTGGCAGGGGAGGGGGAGAGAGGGCTGATCCTCCTCCAATGAGTAACGCTAACGAGCTTGTAGCAGAAGTTGTGGTGCTAACATTCACTGCACAACCATTAACAGCCAAGTTGTATACATCAAAGCTAACTTACTTGGTAGGAGAGAGACAAGTAGCTGTGCAACGCATCCAGATTCTCTATGAATTCATAGAGATTTCCACCCAGAGTTCTTAGCATATGGTCGTAACCAGATCTTTTACAAAACTCAAAAAAATATTCTCCAAACTGCTTCAAAACCACCTCCGGTGGAATATCTGCTAGAAGAAACACCAATCAGTTTTCTAAAGGAGTTCTCATTTTCAAATTATAAAAGATTTTTTGCTTTTGGACAGTTAAATAACTACTACTGCTGAACTACACAAATGACATATTTTTGACACATCTGGTTTAGGCTCCTCACCTTCTCGAAAAAAGAAACTGAGAGTGCTGGATATCCCTGCAGTTTAATACTAGTACCTGCAGGCTTCCAAGACCTACCTAACATTTTGCAGGCGTTCTCAACTAATTTCATTGTGATATCATCTTTGTAAACTTCAAAAGTCATGAAATTATCTTGAACTCCGGTTTGGATTCTGTTAAAAAAACACACATATATATCCCATCTTTATTATAATACTAACAAACTGTGTAATTGGGGGAAAAGGGTGTTTTACAACTGTTTTGATATCCAGTAAATGCACTATATTGTATGTCTCTTATCAATCCGTTTATCTTGTGAAATGTCCTTGGCTGAACTCAAAGTGCACTGTTTGTCATAAAGAGAAATATTAAAGGATTCGTGGGGATATTAATCCTTCCCTACATTACTGCAAACTTTCTCAAAATGTCTCCATTTTTTTGTCATAAACAGAAATATTAAAGGATTCGTGGGGATATTAATCCTTCCCTACATTACTGCAAACTTTCTCAAAATGTCTCCATTTTATGGAGAGATTAAAAATTGTCGATCTAACTACAGCACACCAAAAGAATGGCAGTGCTATTTGATAGGTAAATCATAGAATATTATTTAACTCTTTTACTTTTTAATTTCTGGACTTTCCATTAGAAAAATAGCATGGGGGGGATGGGAGGATGGGGGATGGGTGGGTTATGATAATTTAATATATATGTGCATAATTTAATTGATTAATATACATAGGAATTATATTATTCATGTATAGATATGAGATGGGGGTGGGATATAAATCTTTTAGGTATATATTGTTAGGGAATTATCAAGTGATAATATAATATGTTGTGTTCATAATTTAATGTACACTTGATGTATATGTTAAAATGAATATAAGATTTGGAAAAATACTATTGTTGGAAGGAAAGGGAGGGGGAGGGGTTTTTATTTATATATTTATGCTGATGTTTGATTAGATTTTCAAGTGATTTGTATGATCTAATTGATATTTTATTGTACACTTGATGTAAGAAATGAAAATGAATAAAGATTTGGAAAAAAAAAGAAAAATAGCATCTGTTTGGTCTGTTATCTATAGCTGTGTATATAATCGTAAAAAGACCATGCAATAATATACGCTAGTATAAAATAATATTTCCACAAGACAAAATAAAGTATGTTTTAACGATTTCTATAGTTTCAATCACATAAACAGATTTAAGTCAAAATCTCAGCAGCTGGTAAGACATTCTCTTCTAAGAAAAGTCAAGATCTGAAAATATAGGAGCGCCATCTTTTGGCACGTTTATGTCGAACAGGCATTTCGTATAGTTCACGCTTTTAACTTTCATGTTTGTAAATACTGCACCAGCTAAAAGAGTCAACTTCCATGAATCTTATGGAAAAGTAAGCTAAGATGAAAAGTTGTACCGAGGAGAATAATGGCATCAAATATGCTCACCAGAAACCAGTAACACACAGCTCCTACAGTGTTCTGATTAAGAGGGTGTAGTGTTTGTGGCTTTCATAAGATTAGTCTTGTCCGTGGGAGCGGACTGCTGGGCACGATGGACCACTGGTCTGACCCAGCAGCGGCAATTCTTATGTCCTTATGTGCAATATAAGAAGTAAAAACCTGAACAAAATTTCTTAGGAGGAAAACCAAAAATACCTTAATTCTTCCCAGGTTTCTTCGCCGTATTTTTCTACTACCAGAGATTTCAAACATGTATTTATAAATCCATACTGCAAAAAGAAATGTTGCAATTACAGAAGAATAATATTACGCAGCCCCCCCCCCTTGCAACTAAGGGCTCCTTTTACTAAGGTGCGCTAGCGTTTTTTAGCGCACGCAGGATATTACCACGCGCTACACGGCTAGAACTAATGCCAGCTCAATGCTGGCGTTAAGGTCTAGCGCACGCAGCAATTCAGAGCGCGCTATTCCACACGTTAATGCCCTAAGTCCCTGGCATCAAGAGATCTTAAACTGAAGACAATGCCTCGTATACGAAGACCCTGTAAGACGCATTGAAGTAAAATACAACATTCTGAAAATAGCT
Organism: Geotrypetes seraphini; assembly: GCF_902459505.1. Taxonomy (NCBI): domain Eukaryota; kingdom Metazoa; phylum Chordata; class Amphibia; order Gymnophiona; family Dermophiidae; genus Geotrypetes; species Geotrypetes seraphini. The sequence continues at coordinate 145,950,667 of NC_047092.1, read as the reverse complement.
AAACGTGGGATATTCGGACTCTGGTCTTCTACCCATTAGGCATTTATCTTACTTCTTTTTAACACTATAATTTGAAGTCCATTACCTGTATCAACAATTAGCGATTGGTCGTCTGGGGAAACACAGTTAATATTATTAGTTGCTAATTTAGTTGTTTTTTGGTGTGTGTGTGTGGGGGGGGGGGGGGGGTAGCATGCATAATTTTATAAGCAAAGTAAACATACCTATAACATAATGACCGAGACGGAGTGTGGAATAAGAACTTACCATTCTTACAATAGATCAACAAATAGATTCAATAGGCCGTAAAGTGTTTGATTCCACAACGGAGGGGTTTCCCCCCCCCCACGTTAAAACAGAATCTCCAGCACATCAATTCAATGCAGCGTTTGTTCAGATCGATGCTATACAAATTCTCTCTTAGCCCTGAGAAGATTGGTTTCTCAGACAGAAGAATATCGTATTAATTTCGGATCTTCAAAGACACGGATAATGGTGTTGGGTTTTTTTTAACATCGGACACCACGGCAGCCTCGAAAGTAAACATCCCTGAATACCCCCAGAATAATGTTTGCGTGTAGGGGGGGGGACAGGGAGGCGTCCTTAGTGTTCCCCCCGCAAAGAAAACACCGTTCTGCCAAAAAAAAAAAAAAAAATCAGTGGGTTTCCTTTTCAGTCCTCTCTCTACGCCACCGAAATGTCTGCAGGAGAATACGTTCACTGTTTGACAAATGGCCCCCGCGTAAACATGACCCTGGTGCAAATTTCATCGCTTTCTTCAGAAATGAATGAAACTTAAGCGTGTCGTAGTACATCGGCAGATGTGCTTTGTATGTCTCGAATCAACGGAAACATTTACAGATCTCTACCCCCCTCCCCCCCCCCCCCTGCAGCTACTACTATGCTTCTTCGATCGATGGGGGTACTTTAGGGTTTCTCCTGCTAAGAGAGTCTTTAGTCTTAGTCTGAAAGTTAATTTCGATTTTATAACTGGGGCACTATAGAGTTCCTATATGGCGTCAGTTTGTAAGGTTCCTCAGAGAGAATTTGATTGGAAAAACGCTCCTCGACGGCTTCTTGTCTGTCATCCAGACCTATTGCTTTGCTCTGGGTCCCAGTGCCTCTCTGAACTTGTGTTTCTGGAAATGTTTTGAGATCCCACCTTAGGGATCCTCTTTAGTTTAAGTAGTGCCCCATAAGGATCTTTTTCTAAGTTATTTTAATGGAAATGCTTCAGCATTTCCCTTTAATCTCTACTATGAAACTTTTTTCTTCTTCTGTGACCACAGTTGCTAGATTTTCTTGGGAGTTTTCTTACAACCACAAATGCTGCTATCCTTTTTTTTTTTTTCTTTAGGGGGGGGGGGGTCCGACTTGGCAAACATTTGGACGTGTCTCCACTGTTTTCTGTTATGACTCTCTTGGAAATCAGGAAGGAAGTCTTGATTGCTACGAGGAGAGGAAAGGAGCTGTTCCTGGAAAGGAGGTGCTGAATTTATCTGGGCGTCCTGGCCCCACCCGCACACGTAACGCCCACTTGTTTGCCTTACCATCCCTAAAGTGCTGCATCTACAAGATATTCCTTGACAGATCCCTGGCTTCCAGGCAGGCAAATGGAACAAATGTCTGCCCACTCTCATCTCTAATTCTCCCTCCTACCAAACTTTCAGGAAATCAATCAAAACTTATCTCTTTGACAAATATCCCTGACTCCTGCCCCCCTTGTAACTCTACCTTTAACTATGGTTTGTACCTCCCATCTACCTGCACCTCCTACCTACCTGCCTCCTACCAACCTGCACCTCCTACCTACCTGCACCCGACTTCCTAAGCTACGCTGATTGACTTGTTTATAACCTCCTATCCCCTTCTCGCCTGCTCCCGACTTGCTAAGCTATATTGATTGATTGACTGATTTGTAACTTCGCTGTAGATGTACAGTCTCTTGTCATGTAAACTGCTCTGAACTATTCTGGTACTGCAGTATACAAAAATAAAGTTATTATTATTATTATTACAACAGAGGAGACGCTTGCAGGGATGAAGGTGGGTGGGTGGGGAGAATACAAGACACATGCTGGGCGAGAAGAGGAAGAGAAAGAAAGATGGTGAATGTGAGGTTGGAATACAGTAGGAGAAGAGATAGGAGGTGTTTAGGAGGGTAGGAGGAGACAGATTCATGGGAAGGAGAGGATTCACCTAATGAGTGGAGGAAGTCAAAGAGGTGGTACTGAAAGGGATGAAAAAAAAGCATCACTCAAAGAAAAGCTGAGAAACAGGCTATAGTGAAGAAATAGCATAGAAAAATATTTCCCCCTCCCTCTTGGTGCTCCCACTGAAGAGGATGTGGTCCATATTGAAACATGCACTCAAGATCTGGTCTGAAATGTTAAATAATAATAATAAAGGCCAGGTAACTCACCCTCCTATATCAGGTTTAGAATTTTTTTCTCAACCAGGGAGTAGTGGCCCATTGGCATATCAACAACTGGGAGATGTAGCACAAAAGAATTTGAAACAAGCAGTAAACTAGGGCCACATAAATAGCCATCCTGTCTTTATGTGCTAGCCAATGCCTGGTTAGTGCTGAATATCAGCTTTACTGGGTATGCACTGGCCAGCCAGTGAAAACCGGAATATTCAATGCAGCTTGCCGGAAATGACCCGACACTGAATATCCAAGGTTGGCACTAGCAGCAGGAAATCGCTGTGCTGCCTGTGGAAAATTACCGGGTATGTATGCCTAATTAGCTCATGGCCTGTCCATGCTCTGCCCATGTGTATGCCTCTTGCAGTTAGGTGCTATGGCAGTTAGGCACTACCTTATATAATAGCACCAAGGGCACATAGGCGCTTAACTATTAATTTGATGGTGCCTTTGACTTGCAAAAGTGTCACTTTATAGAATTGCCTCCTATATTTAATCGTGACCTTAGAATTACAGGGTTCTAAGTGACAATTTTCAGTATTTTTAACTCCGATGACTTCTGGATTCTATCTGACATGTAGATGTTACAACACTCATGAGGATTTATTGCAACTTACCGGTAACCATTCCTTCATTTAATAAGAAATTACATGGTTCTATGTACAGAAATTAGTCTATGCATGGGATTACAAGGTTCTAACTGCGAGTCAACAGCATTGGGATGTTTTGTACAGTTAGAGCCATGTAATTCTAAGATCACACAATGTTGTGATACTTGTCTTTTTAGTTCAGCTGTGGAGTGGAGTATCACAAAAGTAGGAATACATCAGATATGGGTTGTGGGTTCAAATCCCACACTGCTCTTTGTGACCCTGAGCAAGTCACTTAATCCCCCAGTACCCCAGGTACATTAGATAGAGTGTGAGCCCATCAGGACAGCGAGGGAAAAATGCTTGAGTACCTGAGAATTGTAGGATATGCAGAAGATAAATAAAAATGTATCATGACATTTATGGATCCAATTACCATAGTACGTGCTCTGGTACTTTTTATTCTCTCATTGGCATTTCTAGTTGTGATTATTGACTCAGACCTATCATTCAGAGTACATATTTCTCATTTATCTAGGAACTCCTGGATTCTATATATGATGTACCCAATTTTGAGTGTGCTTCAAAAATGCACATGCAAATAAATTGGATAATGAGCCCTGAACCATCAATAATTGGTGCTAACTAGAAAATGACATGGGGACAAATTTTTCTCCCACTGCCAACTTGGTGGGAGAAAAAAAGTAATCACCATGGGTACGGGGACAAGGCCATTCACCGCCCCGTGGAGCGGTGAATGGCCTTGTCTCCCCAATTAAGGGAGGGAACGCGCAGGGTCACCGATCAAGCATCTCCTTCCCTTCCCCTCACCGTGGTGATTTTGTGGGGGTTTTTGTCTCCCAGCTGCCCGAGCCGGCTTTCATCAAGCTGCGTGTGGCTGCTAAAACTTCTCCTCTGATGTATCCAGAAACAGGAAGTTGCATCAGAGAAGTTTCAGCAGCCACACACGACTTGATGAAAGCTGGCTCAGGCAGATGGAAGACACACAAAAAAAATCACCACGGTGAAGGGAGGGAGATGCCTGGATGGTGGCGATCGGGAGGGGGATTGCTGCTGGACCGCACATGCATGCTGAAGGGATGTGGAGATGAGGGGGGGGGGATGAGAGGAACAGACACTGAAGGGAAATGGGGAAGAGAAGTGGAGATTAGGGAGAAAACGCTGAAGGGAAATGGGCAAGAGAAGTGGAGAGTGGGGAGAAGACGCTGAAGGGAAATGGGCAAGAGAGAGATACCAGACTATGGGGGGAGCGGAGGGAAGAAGATGGGTGCCAGACCAATGGGGGGTGGAGTGGAGGGAGAGATGGAAGGGAGAGCCACAGTAACAGAGCATATGGAAGAGGCAGAGAGAAGGCAGACAGTGGATGGAAGGAATTGAATGAGGAGAACATGAGGAAAGCAGAAACCAGACAACAAATGTAGAAAAAAAAAATTCTATTTCTTTTCTTATTTTTTTGCTTTAAGATAAAGTAGTTTATTAGTTGTGTTGATAAACATTTATAAACAAAGTCCTGCCAGCTGAAGATTTCTTTCCCTAGTTCAGCAGCCAGAACTTTGATTTATAAAATGGCAATTGTACAGAATATTGTTTCTTTTTATACTTTAATATAATAAGTTAAGTATAAAACTATTTGAGACTTGTGTGGATGGGATCAGATGGTTTGCAGGGATGGGGACCAAGTTTATGGGGACAGGACGGGGACCAAGCTTGCGGGCACAGGGCAGAGAAGGAGACAAATTTTTTCCCTGTGTCATTCTCTACTGCTTACCTCTGCTCCCAGCTGACAAAAGGGCCAACTGTCCCTACCAGTGTTCCCTAATCTGGCCATGCATCATTCCTGAATCTGCTGCAGGAGAAGTGTAGAAGTCTTATGCCACTGGAAATACTTCTCAATGAAATCAAATGAAGCCACAACCATGTTCTTAAGTATGAGTTGTACTTAAGTCAGGCGTCTGTAACTCAGGGACTGCCTGTATGTAATAATGGAGTCCTGATTATTAAAATTAGTGCTACTACTATTATTATTTCTATAGCGCTGAATGGCGTACACAGCGCTGTACATTTTAAACATACAATAGACAGTCCCTGCTCAGAAGAGCTTACAATCTAATTTAGACAGGACATTTCAGGGTTGGGGAGATTATAGTGGGTATCTGACAGCAGTGAGTGGGAGTTAAGAGTTGAAAGCAGTTTCAAAAAAGTGGGCCTTTATCTTGGATTTGAACACTGCCAGGGATGGAGCATGACATATTGATTCAGGCAGCCTGAATACCACAGCAGATGGAAAAACAAATCTAAAATATACAAAGCATATGATAATCAGTTAGCATGTGATCAGGGCTGGATTAAAGGATAGGCCCAGTAGGCACGTGCCTAGAGCCTAAAATGGTCAGGAGGGCCTGATGAAGGAAGGTATCAACAACGGAAAAAAAAATTTTTCAAATGGCGATAGATCCCCCCCCAGCATCAACTGGCAATGCGGCTCCCCCTCCCTTCTATGGACCGATTGGCAATGGACCCCCCCCTGCCCCCATCGACAGAAAGTAAGATAAGCATGCAACGCGGGCAAGAAAGGCAACAGCAACTGTAATTTTGCGAGCGGTGCTGCTTGCTCAAAGCTTCCCCTCTAACGCAGCTTCCTGTTTCTGCCTGGGCCTGGATCGGTAGCATGGACTGTTGCTACTCCATGGGTTTTGGCCAGGTACTAGGGACCTGGATTGGCCACTGTGAGAACGGGCTACTGGTCTTGATGGACCATTGGTCTCTGACCCAGTAAGGCTATTCTTATGTTCTTAGTCCTTAACTGGAGGGGCAAGCTGCTCCACTCCTCCAGTCCCTTTATCCCAATTCTGTTATTTAAATTATATTAATGGCCCACAGAATATTTTACTCTGGTTTTCCAACCTATATTGCAGATATGATCATTTCCTAATATAACATTTCACTCACCCCATTCCCTAAATCAAAACTTAATTTGTAATACCCTGTTTCACAAAAATGTTTGGAAACATACTGCTTTGGAATAACAGCTTCTAAACTCTGGAATATTCTGGATTTGAGGTCAGAATCTTCTAGAAACAAATTTAAGGCAGCTTTAAAGAAACTATTTCAGACGGGCCTTTATGCTGTGTTTTTAGTTTTCAATGTAAAATTGATGGGGCAATTCAATAATTGTGACAATAGGACTAAGATTCAGTGAGATCATGCTGGAAAAGGGGAGAAGCTCAAATGCGTTGTAGCTCTATAAATGGTGATCTATTAATGCTTTTTCTTTTATTCACTCTCTTTCTCTCTCTCTCTCTCTTTGTGTTACATTGATCCTTTATAATTGTATTATTCTGATTTATTTATTTTATTTTTACTCTGTTGTACAGAACCTGTTTTTATATCATGAAAACAAATTTTAGAAAAAAATAGATAAATCAGAACTGAAATGTGCACGTTTGGCATTCATCTTTTAAACTACATACATGAATAGACATGCCAACACACATGCACACCCATACATTTTCATGCAGAGAAGTCAGAAAGAATACCATGAGCCTTGTTCAACATGCTTTCCCCCACTTGTTTTATAATGCAACTCATTTTCAGGTGTGTTATATCGAATAAGCTAGACTTGAAAGCTTAACATTCATTGGCTTTCAAATTTTGTGTCTTCCTTCAGATCTCATAGCATACCCTGAAGAAAGTCACAGCATGATGGCTGAAATATCGGTTCTACCTACCCATACACGGCGAGACCCAGAAAACAGCAACAATCAATGCAAACTCTCCTACAAATAATAGCGATGCCACTACCCCCTTATCTTCTGAATTAGCCAATTATTTTAAAACGAAGGTCCAGACAATCTGAGACCAATTAGCACCTGTTAAGGATGAGGGTGAATATTTTGACAATGCGCATGAGGCAATTCCAGCAAACAGATTTTGAATTCACTTTGAAAAGTCAAAGTTTGTGATGTGAAACGACTTTTAAGTATGCTAAATCCTACTGTTGTCTAGACACTTGTCCACCGTACTTGCTTAGCGCTGCTTCTCTTATTTTTCTTGAGTTATTGACAGGGGCTTAGATTCTCTATATAACGACTATAAAGCAGCCACTGATCGTGTCAATCATGTGACAGTATCTATAATAATAAAACTCTAAGCACGCATGCGCACTCTTAACGCCGTGTTGCCTATCTGTAGTTCCGTGGCCGGCAGAGTACGCATGCACGCCTACCACGCATCTCTCTGTCTCGCAGCAGGTTTGCCGGCTCTGGCCAGACAAAGTACATTTTTTTGTTCAAAACCCCGCCGCGGCTCCTCTATTGAACCTCATCAGAGTCGGAGAAGACTTCCGACTCTGGCGGGGATCGAGAGAGGAGACGCAGCGTCGGCTTTGAACTAAAAAATGAACTTTGTCTGGCTGGAGCCGGCAAGCCCGCTGCGAGACAGAGACATGGCTCCCTTACTGCCCCTCCCTTCCCTTCCCGCTGTCCCGACTACAAACCTGCCGATTCCAGCAGCATGTGCAGCACTCTACACACGCTGCTTCGGGGCCTTCTACTGCCCTAATTTGCTCTACCGCATCTCTGATGATGTCATCAGGGACGTGCCAGAGTAAATCAGGGCAGTAGAAGGCCCCCAAGCAGTGTGTGTAGAGTGCTGCACACGCTGCTGGAATCGTCAGGTTTGTCGGGACCGCGGGAAGGAAAGGGGGGTGGGGGCAGTAAGGGAGCCGGCCAGACCACGGGAAGAGAAAGGGGAGGTAGGGGAAATGCTGCTGCTGCACAGGGAAGTAGTGTGGGGGGAGGGAAATGGAAGGGTAGGGAATGCTGCTGCTGCACAGAGAAATGGAGGGGGAGGGAATACTGCTGTGGCTGCTGCACAGGGAAGTGGGGGGAGAGAAATGCTGCTGCATAGGAGGCAGGGAGAGAGACAGATAGATAGAAAGAAAGACAGAAAGCGGGAGGAAGGGAGACAGAAAGAAAAGAAGAAAGACACAGGGGCAGGGAGAGACACAGAAAGACAGACAGACAAAGGGGGCCAGAGAGAGAGACAGACAGAAAGAAAGACAGCGGGAGAGAAAGAGAGAGACAGAAATAAAAACAGACATATATTCTAGCACCTGTTAATGTAATGGGCTAAAATACTAATATACTATAATACTGGAGAATTTCATAAAAAAATACAATAAATATAAGTATATGAATGTGCTCAGTGATGTGAACAAATCAAATAGCCACAGGGAGGCTAAAGAAAGTTGAACACATAACATCATGGCACATGCCCTACCTGTCTCCATTATTCAAAATATCACTGATGTAATGTGTCTAAAAAGGTCTAAATCATATGAGTAACAGATTACTTATCTCAGTTCTTGTAGGATCTCACAGTTCTCTAAGCAGGGAGCACGGACGTTGTAACAAATAATGAAGTCCTCAACCAGCTGGCAAAAAAAACGTGTGTGTGATCAGTTCCCCAAGTTAATCCACAGTGAAAATCAAAATTACAAAAATCAAAACCAAAACCACCATTTAAAATCCAAGGCAATCATAAGTGTGGGATAAATCCAAACTCTGTTTCCTCAACACAGATCGTGTTTCAACCAGTTCTTTCTCAAGAGCTCTCCACCCGCGTCCTTTTCCTTTTGAGAAAGAACTGGTTGAAACACGATCTGTGTTGAGGAAACAGAGTTTGGATTTATCCCAAACTTATGATTGCCTTGGATTTTAAATGGTGGTTTTTTGTAATTTTGGTTTTCACTGTGGATTAACTTGGGGAACTGATCACACACAGACGTTTTATTGCCAGCTGTTTGAAGACTTCATTGTTTATTATAACATCCATGCCCCCTGCCTAGAGAACTACAAGAATTGAGATAAGTAATATTTTACTCAAATTTTTTAGACCTTTTTAGCCACATTACATCAGTGATATTTAGGGCATGTACAATGATGTTATGAGTTGAACTTTCTTCAGCCTCCCTGTGGCTATTTGATTTGTTCACGTCACTGAGCACATTCATATACTTATATTTATTGTATTTTTAATTAAATTCTCCAGTATTATAGTACATATTTTTAGTGAGAATTTTGTTCTATATTATATTCTCTCTCTGACTGACTTTTTGGATTAATCATGTGACGGTGCCATATAAAAAGTCGTGCCTCCAGGAAAGATAGGCGCCAGAAATGTAAGCCAGGGTTTTCCAGGACTACATTTCTGGCACCTATCTTTGTTGTGAATCGCGCTTACATAGGCACTTTAGGCCACCTAACACCACTTCTGACGATAGCCATGCCCACAGTGACATTAGGTAGACTAAAGCACCTACAGAGTACAGAATGACATGAGGACAAATTTTTCCCCGTCCCCACGAGAACTCAATTTTCCCGTCCTTTCCCAGCAAATTCTTTTCCTGCCTCTGCCCCATTCCTGCAAGCTCCATCCTCATCTACATAAGTATAATTGCTTGAGGCTTGTGTGGTTAAGGCATGGGGCAGGATCAGCGACAAAACACGTGGGGACAGGATGTGGAAATTGATTTCCTGTGGGGACGGGGGCAAATTTGTCCCTGTGTCATTCTCTACTACAGAGGCATAATTCCGGCACCAATTTTTTAGGTGCTGGTAGGTGCCTTGAAACTCAGTTAAAAATGTAATTTGAATAGCATGTTTTACTGAGCTTGGTTGCCTACTGGCACCTAAAAAATTGACATCGGTTAGAGAATCCAGGCCACAATGGCTTAAAACCCATTTAACATCTGGTCTCTTTCCCACTTCAGGGGATGGGATTGTTCTAACACCAATCCCAAAGAACACAAAACATAGTTTATCTGATATTAGTAACTATTGGCCATTTGCATCTATCCCACTGTTTGTTAAAATAATGGAGAGATATGTTACTGACGCTAACTTCAGCAGCGGTTCAGCAGCTAGGGGGCAAACGCTGGTAGAAGTGGGGTGGGGGAGAAAGGGGGTAGATTCTGTATAGAAGTGGGAAGACAGATTCTAGACAGAACAGGGGACAGGGAGGGCAGATGGGGGTGGGGTACAGAGAGGAGAGAGATGATGCAATGGGGGAAGTGAAAAGGGGAGATGCTGGAAGGAAGGTGAGGGGGAGAGAGGGGAAAGACACAAAGAGGATGGAAATATTGATGGAAGGGGAGAGAGGGGAGATGCTGGATGAAAAGAGGAGGGGAAATAAGCTGTATAGAGGGCGGGAGACTGAAGCCTGGAAAGAAGAGACAGGAGGGAGATGATGGAAGGGGGATGTGAAAGGGGAGACAGAGGGCAGACTATATGAATGGACTAGTGCAGTGTTCTTCAACCACCGGTCCATGGATCATGGACCAGAAATTTCCTGCCGGTCCAAAGGCCCAAAACAGTGTTCTTCAACCACCGGTCCATGGTGCGATCGATCCAGCATTATGTTCGAGCCAGCTCCCTCTTCCTAACTGATTCAGTGCACAAAGCCATGGGCAGTGGCTCCTACAGGCATCATATGCCTGAACCAGAAGCCTTCTCTCTGATGTTGCAACGTCAGAGGGAAGGCTTCCAGATGAGGCACGGGACGTGCAATTAGTACTATTATGGGGACGGGGGAGGGGTCTGGGGTGGAGATTGGGTAGAGATGGGCGGGGTCTGGCCCACGACAGCCCAGTATTCTTCAACCGCCGGTCCATGGACCGATGCCGGTCCACAGAATAATTATTTTATTTCTGCCGGTCCATAGGTGTAAAAAAGTTGAAAAACACTGGACTAGTGCATGTAACCCAGTAACTCCAGGGCTCTCCCAACTGTCAGGAAAAGGTAAAGCACCAGTTGGTGCAGATCACCTCTTTCTGATTCTTTCTCTAAATACCCCTCTCCCCCACACACACTTCACCAAAGCAAATCCAGACCCTTTCATGATGGGCTAGTGCAGTGGTTTCAAACTGGGACACGGTGCTACCGGGATACAAACTATACCGCAGAGACAGAGTGACTCAAAATGAACAAAATGGTAATGGGCTTAAAGAGAAGAGGCTTAAAGATCTGAATTCGTACACCCTGGGGAAAAGGATAGGGGGCGAATAATACAAACTTTTTTTTTCTAAAACAGAGAAACTAGAGGACATGAAAGGTTCTGTGCAAGTTAACCTCTCACCTTCTATCACAAATGGTTCCTTAGGGTTTCTACACCCCAAATGAACCACTCTACACTTCTTATTTATTTTAGTTATTTATATACCACTTATTAATTATCTAAGTGGTTTATTTTACATTCAGGTACTAAATCATTTGTCACTATCTGTCCCAGTGGGCTCCAATATACATTAAAGCTTAAACTGCCAAGCATTTGCCCATGCTATATGAATTCCTGCAGGACTCCACTACTCCTCTTTCTTCCAAGCGAATTCCATATTCCACCACCCTTTGAAATTGGTCGACTGATAGGCAACAGCCTCTTTGGCGTTGTTTGTGCTCTATGTGAATAAATTCCCCCTTTTTATGAAGCCATCATAGGCTTTTTTTTTTTATCGCCGGCCGTGGCGGTATGAGCGTCATAGCTAATACCACCGTGGCTGGTGATAATAAAGCCTAATGTAGCTTTGTAGAAGGGGGGGGGGAAAATTAGGTTGATATGCAGAGGAAATGGGGAAAAGAGAAAGCTCTGTGGCTTATGCTAGAAAGAGGAGATGGCATGCTCATCCACAACAGTGTAATCTATAGACCTCCAACTCAAATGGAAGACCTGGACAGAGATCTGACCAGTGATATTGCAAAAGTAAGAATGAAAGTAGAGGTGATGATAGTAGGTGACTAAACTACTGAATATGGATAGCATAAACCATAAATTGTGAAAAAAAAATATTGTCTATAATTAAAACCTCATAACTTTACGTGATCAGAAGACATTGTTTTACAGGAAGACAGCAGCCAGGAGCTGTGCATCTGTGCTAGATTAGCAAGGTAGTATAAACAATAATATTTATTTCAGAGTGCTGAATAGTGAATAGTTATGTCTGAAGCCGTCAAACATCAGGAAGAAATTAATCTAAAACCTGTAGGACAGCTTTCTACAGCTCCCCAGACAGGACTTTAGGCTTTAAAAAGCTGTCAAAAGTAAAAACTGCTGACAGTGGAACAATTCCTCTAAACAACCTGTTTGCTAGCAGAGCTGAAGGTGACTGGAAATTGGCAATTGAATTTGTTATAACTCAAGAGAAGCTAGTGCTGTATTTGAAGTCACTGAAACCCCATAAAAAAAGCTACATAACTATACTATTATCCCTCTGTTTAAATAATTTCAAACCTAATTGGTTCCCAGTGTGCTCAGGCCAAGAGAATGACAACAACCTATCTCTGCATGTCAATAGGCCTGACATTTATAGTAAGATTGCTATACTATGGACTCCTTTTACGAAGGTGCGCTAGCCAAAAAAATGGATTAGCATGAGCTATAGCGTGCGCTAGCCAAAAATCTACCGCCTGCTCAAGAGGAGGCGGTAGCGGCTAGCGCGCACGCTATTCCATGTGTTAATGCCCTAACGCGCCTTCGTAAAAGGAGCCCTATGTGATGAATTCTTATCAAACATTTTCAATCATACAAAAAAGACAGAGGCTTTTCATTACCTGTAATATATTAATCAATTTATTAGATTAACATATTGCATCACAGAAAATTTGATGTGATTTATACATAACAATATTTTATCAACATACAACAAAACAATACATATAACAAGATATCCACAATAAAAAATTCCAAACATGAAGATCATAATACATTAAATTCACATTTGCCACTACCGATCAACAGTTAAATTTTGTTTTATTCTTTGTTTTTCCTGATTTGTTTCTTTTATGTTATGTTAAAAAAAAAACATTTTGAATGATATTTTATCAGGAAAATGGTATATAAAAGTTTATAAATACTTACTGTACCTGAATGTTACTTGCCTTGAACTACAACTGAAAAAGGCATGAGCCAAATCTTAATAAACAAATACTTATTTTGGTGGATAAAGTCAGATACAATAAAAGCTGTATTGCATTAGGATGTAAGTTTAAACAAGGACTGGGCACAAACAAACAAAAAACGCACAAAACCTCCCTCCTAGAACTAATGGCCTTTTATCAAGCTAAATAGTTTGGGCCGGTGCAGTAAATACACTAAAGCCTGTAGGGATTGAATGGGCTTAAATGAATTTGACATGCGGCACACGCTACCATGGTTTGATAAAAGAGGCCCTAAGTAATTTGGTAATCTGTGATTTCCATCCCTACATAAATTCATTCACCAAACTGCTATTTATTCAAGAACCATCTGAACCCATAACATCGACTGACGGGATATTTATTTCCCTTCCCCCCCACCCACATTTTTTTTTTTTTTTGCTAAGCCGCGGTAGAGGTTTCTACCGGGGCCCGGAGCACATTTTAATGCTCATAAAGTTCCTACGTGAATCGGAGCATTTAGCGCTCCAGGCTGCGATAGAAACCTCTACCATGGCTTAGTAAAAGAGGGCCTTAATTACTGCCTTTTTGAAGAAATGCTTTCAACACAGTATACATCAAGAATATTTGAAATATAGGCAATTGACAATTACACCAATAAAAATATTCAAATAACAGTGGAAGGTATGATACAGTATGCTACATTACAATGTCATACTTCCACAATTGCACTCCTGCCATAAATTCAATCCCCCAATGATAGATTATATAATGCATACATGTATATATTTTTTGTATAAATATTTTAAACAGGATCCTCAAACGGCTGTCAGGGTAGCATGAGGAAAAAGGCTGTGTTTGCAGGTGATATGCTACCCTGTCAGCCCTCTGAGGATCGACGATGTATACATTATATAATCTATCATTGGGGGAATAAATTTATGGCTGGAGTGCAATTTTGAAAGTGTGATGTTGATATACCAGTCTATTAATTAGCACAGTGATTGTGGTGTGATACATTACAATGTCAACATAATATACAATAAAACATTTTAATAGATAGCACAGAGTGTAAACAAAATTGGAACATACAGACAGATCAGATAGAGTAAAGAGCAGGGAATCAGCAACCAAAGTCTGCAATGACGCCTTTATGGAAACTCCAATTGAAGATTTGCTTCTCAGCGTTTTCTTTCACTGCGCCCAGCAGATAAGTACTGTGCATTTTTGCCTTTCCGGCACAGGTGTCATTGCAGACTTTGGTTGCTGATTCTTGCTCTTTAAAGGAGTATGACAACAGACTATTATGTATCACGTTTTTGTTGTGCACTTAAATAGAACACTTATATACACTAAATTTGGGCAAGGTCCTGGGATGTTGCACAGTGGATACTCTTTTTGGGTTATTATTGTGGCAGCATGACTAGGGGCTGGTGTCCCCAGGTTGCTGTATTGACTGAGGACCTGCCCGCTCACTAATTAACTCTTATTATTGTTATTTATTTTAGCCTGTTGCTCCTCTTTTCTCCTTTACAGCGCTAGGAAGGAAAGATCTCTTATTTTTACTATTTTGCTCTCTTCTCGTTTTGGGTTTTCTTAGAGGATTATATCAGGGGGAAGGCTGTAACATACACACCCAAGCTTGCAAATATTAGCCACAATTACCAGAAAAACTAATAGGCCTAAGCACTTTAAGAAATCTACTGTTATTAATTTCTACCTTTCCTCAACCATTCTGGCAGACACACAAACAAGACTCCTTCAGCTAGGCAGAAACTGGACTTCAACCGCAGCTTTCCGTAGTCAGAGATGGTCAGTAGAGAGGCACGTTCTGCTTGCTGTGTAATAAAACAAAATGTATCGTAGTTCCATTATTCAGGATACCAAACCGTATAAGCAGTGCAACAGAGAAAAAGGGAGCACCTGCTGGGCACCACCTTGGGTTGCGCAAAGGACAAACCACTCCACTATATTCCAACACCCTTAAGAAGAAAGATAAATGCACGGCTGTCTAACCACGGAAAGCACTTCTAAGAACCCTAGGTGACCTGAAAGCTGGAAGCAGAAGTCAACAGATCCTACTCCCAGTACTTCATTTTCACAACGTATCCACCTCCGGGCTCCGGCCTAGGTCAGAGGGTGACTCCGCCCAGGGCAATCCGCCGGTGACGTTGAAAGCTCGGAGTTCTCGCGAGAGTAGCTGCAGCTCTCCGTTCGTTCCCCCTCCGCTTCCCTCCTTCTGTGCGTCTGCGCAGTAAGAGCTGTTTGTCCGCCATCGCGGAGAACAGTGACTGCCGTCTCCGACGAGCACAAGGGAGCAGGGGAGGAGCGGATCTGCGCTTGCTTCGCGCAGCGCCCGGGTGCTGCACGCGCTGTCCGGCGGAAGAAAGGCGAGCGAGAGGGGGAAGACGGAACACCAGGAGGCGGGCAGAGTGCGAGAGGGGGGGAGGGCCAAGCGACAGAAGAGTGAAGGTCGGGCCGGGGCCTCGCGAAGCCCTCCTTCCCCCCCTCTCTGCTCCACAAAAACAAACCAGGACGGTTTCTCTGCTCGTCGCCTCTTCTTCCCTAGGTTTCGGTTCCCCCTTTTCTTTTTTTTTTCTTTTAGTTATTATGTAAATTAAGTCAACGTTTACTCTTTTGCTCGCGACAAAGGACGCGCGGAGTTGTACACGGCCTCCTCCTCCTCCCTGTTCCCCACCCCCCCCTTCCAAAAGCCGACGAACATGTCGAACCTCAGCAAAAGCACGGGCAGCAGGAGGGACACCAAGATGCGCATACGGGCCTTTCCTGTAAGTAGTGACCGGAGTGGTGGGGGTGGGTAGAATAAGTGATGACCGCATTCGGGGGTACGAGGCCGTTAGGCCTCGCCGTTTTTGTGCAGTTCTTGATGGGGTTGGAGAGGCAGGCGCGTCCGCCTAGATCTCCGGGGCCAGGTTACTGTTTGGTGCTTGACAGGCTGATGCGGTGCTGTGGAGGGGAGAGCACCGGGAGACACAGGTCGGGGAAAAGAGAGGCCTGTTTCCTGCAGCAGTCTGTTTACTTGACTCTGGACGTCACTTGCTCATTGCACGTCACCTCTAGTGTTTTCTAATGGGTTGTTTCAAATACGGAAGAAGATTCCGATTGCCGAGGGGTGGGATCTGGATATTGGTGAAGTTTTGGTAAGGTATGGTTGGCTCTCTATCATGACGATTTCATTTAGTGGGTTTTAAAAAAATTCCTGGAGTATTGTAGACGTTTTTTGGTGTGGATTCTTCATGTGTATTGATAAACAAAAAAAAAATCGATTTGCTGTGCAAAACTTTAACGAGGTAAAGATATTCCCGTAGATCACGTCAGCAAAACCCCATAATATGTTGTATTCAGGGACTATGGTGCTATCAAACAAAACCTACACGGAAGGAAATAAATCTGTTCAAAACAGAACATTAAGGGATTTTCTTCATGTCCCGAGACTTCAAAAGTTGCATTCCTTGATTATAGGAGTAACTATGCTGTTCATTTTCGTATCATTTGAACTTCTTAATCTAAAATATAGTACGATTGAATATGCATGTGTATATGTGCATACAGTCCTGTATGTGTGAAATTTGAATTTTTAAACTGTTGACTTTGTAAACGCACACTGTAAAGACCTTACTTTTTTCCTGTTGATTTTGTAAAGTATATGTTTGGTAATTAGTTTTTTTGGTACATATAAGTAAGAGTACCTTTCAAACTAACAAAAACGAGTTTTAAGTAGCAATCCTGTAGTATGAGTGACTTGTATGGTCACATGCTTTGTGCAGTTGATCTATGTAAAGTGATTTCTGCTTGAATTAAATTAAAGGTTGATGGTGAAGGGTTTATCAATGGATACAGTTACTACTGGTATTGTCATATTCAATATAATTGTATGCTTTAAATGATGCTCTTGAAATGTAGGTTAAATAAAGTTTGTTTTTTGCATCTTGAGGCAAGAAGCAGTCTAAACTGTTGTGATATGGAAGTATGCACACTTTTTTTAAATGGAAATGCATTACTCTAGTTTTAATACTTGAAAGATAAAGGAAAGTAATTGCATATATTCTTTCATAGAATACTTGTGTAACATGAAATATGCAAGAACGCTACAGCTATAAAGCTGGTATAAGAGCTTGCACCTAAATGCTAGAGATAACACACAAAATGCTGTAAGCTATGCACATAAGGTGTGGGTTCTGCCCAAGCTTCACCTAGACTCCACCTATGTGAATGCTTGCCTGTAAAATATGTGCTATGTAGAGTAGGCATATTTACAGAATAGCAGGTGGGATTTTGGAATTTACATACATATATGCCTTTATTTTAATCGTCTGTGCTTGTAATCCAGTGCTTAATGTTAGCTCTCTCTTCATAAAATATCCTATGACAGTTGAAGCATACTACTGAATTATGCTTCTGATGTGTTGCTTTAAAAATAAGTACCAGCCTGAATCTTTTTTTTTCTTAAAATTAGTTTGTAACACTTTTTTATGTCATTGACATTGAGTTGTAATTGGATAATCACCCTTCCAGGTTATGTGCCCTCTGACTTGGGCTTGGGAATTTACTTAATGATAAAGCCCACTGATACATGACCACTGATTATTATATTTAATCATGGTTTAATACAGAGAAAATGATGACAGACAAAACTTTTTGACTTTTACAGCCTGCTGTTCTATATAATCCCTTCTTTTACCTCAGAAATCTTCTATGCTGGTTGCATATTTCTTTTGAATTCTCCTCCATCTCCACTGGGAGGCTGTTGACTTATTTTCTCTGCCTCCCACTGCTTCAGCTGATTCAGTATTTTTTTTTGCAGGTTGAGAGAGTATCTGTAGATACTTGACTATTTATGCAGTTTGGCATTTCTACAGAATTAAAGTACTTCTACGGTTTCTGTCACATTTTTTAATTTATTAATCTAGTGTTCTTATTGTTTGTGGCTAGTTTCCTCAATTAAGGGCTCTTTTTATGAGCGGTTTTATTGCACGCACCAGATTAGCACATGCTATAGCGTGTGCTAGCCAAAAATCTACCACCTGCTCAAAAGGAGGCGGTAGCGGCTAGTGCACGTGGCAATTTAGCGCGCACTATTCCGCGCGTTAAGGCCCTAGCGCACCGTCATAAAAGAAGCCCTAAGACTCCAGTTTGCTGATTCTTGTAGAATGCAAACTTTATTAGAAATATTTGTTACATGGAAACGGAAAAGGAGCCAGCATACCTCATTGATGTCTGTTCAAGTGGTTTATTTGTTGCAGTGTAAAATAACTTAAATAGTAACATATTTTGTTTGCTTGCTTGTAGAGTGTATTAATACATGTATTACATTTTTCAGATAATATATCAGCATATGTTTCTGTGTTTTCATTAGCTGAGCAAGCTTTCTGTACAATAACTGATTGTAACTAAGGAATGTTTGAGGCTCATCATTTTTTTAAAAGACCTTTATCTTTAACGTATGTGTGTTCTACCTTGTTTTCCTTCGTCGAATTCTTTAAACATTGTTTTAGTTTGTGCCAATAAATTCTAATGTGACAGTGATATTGGTGTCAAATTTGCACCTAAGTGAAGTTCTTTAGAATTAGCCATTGAAGAATTCAATAAATTACAACAGGTCCTGCACTGCTGCCCCCTCCCAAGCTTTTATGCTTAAAGGCAAGCCCTAACTTGAAATCTAGAAGCTTGAACTATGAGTCAAACTGTGCTCTTTTTAAGAATTTTGAACATTCCTTCCCTTCTGGTATGGAAACAAAATAAAGCTTGAATGATAAAAGCATTTCTTCATAACTGTGGACCAGATCATGCAAAATATGTTTTCTGTTTTCTTTTTAAGATTTTAACTGTAAAATATTTGAGGAAGGTACAGCAATTGCTTCAGTGTTCTTTCTACAGACCTGAATGTAGAATGAGTTTAAAAATCTTTCACTCCTAGCAAAGAATGTTTATGATGAAATATATTTAATGTAAGAACATAATAATAATTTAGGTCGTACCAGTGATCTATTTAACCCAGTATGCTGCTTCCAACAGTGGCTAATCCAGATCACAAGTACCTGGCAGAATCCCAAAGAGTAGCAAGATTCCATGCTGCCAATTCCAGAGATAAGTGGTACTTTTCACCATGTCCATCTTATTAGCAGATTATGGACTTTTCCTCCAGAAACTTGTTTCACCTCTGATGTGATAACTGCTGTTACCACTTTATTGATAAATATGTAAGCATAAAAAGGTAAGTAATGGACTTCATTTTTTGGGATTCCGCCTGGGTCTTGTGAAAGTCAGGTACAGGGATACTGGACTTTTAGAGGCAAATTCTATAAACGGTGTCTCGACTGTATGTGACGGTAGGTGTCCTACCACTGTCTAACCAGTCAATAGGGAGGCTACCTACATTGTAGGCATCTTCACAAGCTTAGGGAGGCGCATGGGGGGCCACCTAACCTCGCCCAAGGGTAGGCATGGTTTTGGCCGGAAGTAGCTTTAGGTAAGAACATAAGAATTGCCATCTCCGGATCAGACCCTGGGTCCATCAAGTCCAGTGATCCGCACACACGGAGGCCCCGCCAGATGTACCCTGGCATAGTTTTAGTCCCCATATCACTGTATGCTTCTCAAGGGAGATGTGCATCTACTTTACCCTTACCCGTATCACTCTATGCCACTCTTAAGGAGATGTGCATCTAGTTTACCCTTAAATCCTAGAAAGGTGGATTCTGCAATTACTTTCTCTGGGAGAGCATTCCAGGTGTCCACCACTCGCTGCATGAAACAGAACTTCCTGATATTCGTCCTGGACATGTCCCCCCTCAGCTTCAGTCTATGTCCTCTTGTCCGTGTCACATTGGACATTGTAAATAACTGCTTTCCCTGCTCCATTTTGTCGAATCCTTTCAGTATTTTGAAAGTCTTGATCAGATCCCCTCGCAGTCTCCTCTTCTCAAGGGAGAACAACCCCAGTCTCCTAAGTTGTTCCTCATAGTCCAGGCTCTCTATGCCTTTCACTAGCTTCATTGCTCGTCTCTGCACCCTCTCTAGCAGTTTTATATCCTTCTTTAGGTATGGAGACCAATGCTGGACGCAGTATTCCAGGTGTGGTCTAATCATGGCTCTGTAGAGCGTTATTATAACTTTCTTTGATCTACTCGTAATTCCCTTCTTTATCATGCCTAGCATTCTATTTGCTTTCTTCGCCACTGCCGCACATTGCGCCGACGGTTTCAGGGTCCTATTTATCAGTACACCCAGGTCCTTTTCCTGTTCGGTCTTTCCCAGAGTTACACCTGACATACTATACTTGTGATCTTTATTTTTTCTGCCTAAATGCATCACTTTGCATTTTTCCATATTAAAATTCATCTGCCATTTATCTGCCCACTTCTCCAATTGATTCAAGTCGCTCTGGAGTTCCTCGCTATCCTTCTGCGATCTGATTGCCCAGCATAGCTTTGTGTCGTCTGCAATCTTGATGATTTCACTGGATGTTCCTTCTTCCAGGTCATTTATGAAAATATTAAATAAGATGGGTACAAGTACCGAGCCCTGGAGTACACCACTAGTCACTTTTTCCTATTCTGAGAACTTCCCATTTATGCCCACTCTCCGTTTTCTGTTCTCTAGCCATTTGCTTATCCATCTTAGTATATCTCCCTCTATTCCATGGCCTTGTAATTTCCTGAGAAGTCTTACATGTGGAACCTTGTTGAACGCTTTCTGAAAGTCCAAGTATATAATATCCACCGGTTCTCCACTATCAATTTGTCTGTTCACTGTCTCAAAAAATTGACGTAGGTTCGACAAACATGATTTCCTTTTCCTGAACCCATGTTGACTGGCTCATCAGGTTATGTGTGTCTAGGTGCTGGACTATGCTATCTTTATTTCAAACTAGTCTTTAAGCCCGTTACATTAACGGGTGCTAGAAGAGATGACTGTCTTTCTTTCTTTCTGTCTCTCTACCTCTTGTATTTCTCTCTCTCTCTGACCCCCTTTCTCTGTCTGTCTTTCTGTCCCTCTTCCTACCCCTGTGTCTTTCTTCCTTTCTTTCTGTCTCCCTCCTTCCCACTGCCTGTCTGTCTTTGTTTCTATCTGTCTCTCTCCTTGCTCCATATGTAACATTCCCTCCCCCTTCATTTCCCTGTGCAGCATTTCCCTCCCCCAACCTCACTTCCCTGTGCAGCAACAGCAGCAGTATTTTCCTCTGCAGGTCCCTGTGCTGCAGCATTTCCCCCAAACCCTCCCCCCCTTTGCTTCCCGCGGTGTGGCCTCACAGTGGTCAAGGAGATCGAGAGGGCACAGCAGGAAAAATGGCACTATCGGTAGAAGTTTATTTTTAAGTTTAAAGCTGCCGCCACGGCTCCTCTCACGATCACTGCCTGTGTCGGAAGCCTTCTCCGATGCAGGTGCGGCTCGTGAGAGGAGTCGCCGCAGCACCTTTAATCTTAACAATAAACTTCTACTGGTGGTGCTGCTTTTCCTGGATTTAGGTTTGCGTGAGATGGATAGCAGGTAGGCCAGCGGTTTAAGGCCTGTCTCCCATTTTACTTGCCCCTGAGTGCCAATTCTGTGCACGTGTCGGCCGCCGGCACTCCCAATGACCTCCTCGCGGTCCAATGCGGTTGTTTCTCTGACAGTGGGTGAGTAAGGATGGGAGAGGGGAGTCGCAGCGTGTTTGCTGCTTCTGTCAATCGGCCACTGTCACAGCTAAGTGCGCGTACACACTCCTACCTGCGGTGCCCTACAGTGCACGGAAAACGGGAGCACGCAGATGGGAGTGCGCATGCGCGGCTTAGGTTTTTATTATATTAGATAGATATGGCTGCTGAACTGATCAAAATAAGGGAATCTCAAACACTCCCTCCCCTCCCGCGAAGACTACCGTCGGGAGGGATGCCCAGTCCCTCCTGCTGGAACCTCAACTGTCCGACCACCCCTTAATGTCTGCAACAGGAGGAATGCCTAATACCTCCTGCTGCCACCCCCCAAGACATTCTCTGGTATGAAGGATGCCCAGTCCCTCCTGCTGGAACCTCCCCTCCAAAGAACATCAGCAGGAGGAATGCCCAGTCCTTCCTGCCGGAACCCCCCCCCCAAAGATTATCGGCAGGAGGGATGCCCAGTCCCTCCTGCCAGAACACCTCCCCTAAGGGATCTGGTTTATCGGAATCTTAGGCCACTCCCAGCACATCCTAGAATGCACTAGGAGAGAGGCCTAAGATTCCGGTTGGCCGAGTGGCTTTAAGCGCCTGGGCCAATCAGTGCCTTAAGCCCCTCTCTGGTGCATCCCATGATGCACCGGGAAGGGGCAAGCCCGCCATTCAGTGGAGGCGAGCCTGCTGGCCGGAGGGAAAAAGCATCTCTCCGACCAGCCAACTTAAAAAAGGTACTGTGGGGTTTTTTTGGGGGGTCAGGGAGCATGCCCTTCATGGGGGGGGGGGGGTTCCAGCAGGAGGGACTGGGCATCCCTCCTGTCAGGGGGATGTCTTAGGGGTGGCAGCAGGAGGAATTGGGCACGCCTGCTGCAGACATTCAGGAGTTCCGGCAGGAGAGACTGGGCATCTCTCCTGCCGGAAGTCTTCGCGGGGGTGGGACGGGTTCCCTGTCAAGGCTGCTAAACTGTTTGCAGCAGGGAGATTCCCTTGCCACGATCAGCTCAGTAACAACCCAATTCTCTAACCGACGCCTGTGACATGGACACTGGTTAGAGAATCGTGGTGTTAGGCGGGCTTAGGCGATTCTATATAGGACGCCTGTGTGCGATTTGTGTGCAATTCTCAAAAGCTGCTTATGTGGCTTCTGAGACCAGGCGTCCTATGCAGAATCCGGCCCTTAGGGTCTGACACAATGGTCTTAGAAAGATGTTAAACTTTTCATGCAAAAATTGCAATGTTTTAAAATATATATATATATTTTATTAACTTTTTCAAATAATACAGCTTATACATAGATTATACATATCAATCAGAAACAAAGGAATTCTGTCTCTGCAGTTCTTCCCTAAACCAAGTACAGTAAATCCTTGGTTTGTGAGCATAATTCATTCCAGAAGCATGCTTGTAATCCAAAACACTCGTATCAAACTGAATTTCCCTATAGGAAAAAATGGAAACTTTAATACAAAATACTATACGCACTTGTATTGCAAGACCTTGTTCATTTAGAACAGTCACTACACTCCTGCAGTGTCAGAGAGAGAAGAACCATCGGCTCAGTTGTGATGATGTGGTGCGTGTATACTGTACAGTATGTACTCGTATTGCAAGACTTTGCTTGTTTAGAACAGTCTTGCAGTGTCGGAGAGAGAACCATCAGTTCAATTCTGATGTGTGTATGCTGTATGTACTTATATTGCAAAACTTTGCTTGTATATCAAGTTAAAATTTAATAAAATGTTTTGCTTGTCTTGCAAAACACTTGCAAACCAAGTTACTTGCATCCAAGATTTTACTGTAGTCTCCAAAAGTTCTTCCTCCTCCTGAAGAAGCAAAGCAAAACCCGGGTCGAGGGGTGATAGTTTTGGGAAGCAGTTTGTGTTTGTCACTTTTAAACACTTAACAAGGGCTCGATCCAAAGTATCAACATCTGAGGTGGAAACCGCCGAACTTCACATTGCTTCAATTTGTAGCTATCGTCAATCTAAGCTAAGTGAAATTTTCTTTTTGATATACTTGAAGATGTTTGGCGGTACGGGACCATAAAGTGCAATGATGGTCCCGTTGCTACCTTTGTTCGAACCTTTTGAGCACATGGGTAAGGTCTGAGCACTTTATGCACATAAATTGTTTATATATGGATTTATATCATTTATTTTTAGTTCATGGTCTCTGTGGTTTGGAATGTGAGTCTGATCTCGGTACCGGGAAAGATGGTAGAGGCGCTGATAAAGGACTGCATCATTGATTACCTGGACGGACACGGTCTGATGAGGACCAGTCAGCATGGTTTCAGCAAAGGCAGATCTTGTTTGACAAACTTACTGCACTTTTTCGAGGGATAAACAGGCAGATAGACAAGGGCGACCCACTTGACATTGTATTATCTGGATTTTCAGAAAGCGTTCAACAAGGTTCTGCATAAATGACTACTTCGGAAAATTGCGAGCCATGGAATTGAGGGTGAAATACGTAGATTAAAAACTGGCTGGAGCATAGGTAACAGAGAGTGGGGGTAAATGGACAATACTTGGATTGGAAGAGTGTCACCAGTGGGGTGCCGCAGGGCTTGGTGCTTGGACCCGTGCTCTTCAACATCTTTATACATGATCTGGACATTGGTACGACGAGCGAGATGATTAAATTTGCAGATGATACAAAGTTATTCAGAGTAGTGAAAACGCAGGGGGATTGCGGAGATCTGCAATGTGACATAATCAGGCTCGAGGAATGGGCATCGACATGGTAGATAAGTGTAAAGTGATGCATGTCGGTAACAAAAATCTCATGTAAGAATACAGGATGTCTGGAGCGGTACTTGGAGAGACCTCGCAGGAAAGGGACTTTGGAGTTCTGATCGACAAGTCAATGAAGCCTTCTACGCAATGTACGTCGGCGGCGAAAAGGGCGAACAGAATGCTAGGAATGATAAAGAAGGGGATCACGAACAGGTCAGAGAAGGTCATCATGCCGCTGTACCGGGCCATGGTGCGCCCTCACCTGGAGTACTGTGTACAGCACTGGTCACCCATACATGAAGAAGGACAGGGTACTACTCGAAAGGGTCCAGAGAAGAGCGACTAAGATGGATAAGAGGTTGGAGGAGCTGCCGTAGAGTGAAAGATTAGAGAAACTGGGCCTCTTCTCCCTCGAACAGAGGAGACTGAGAGGGGACATGATCGAAACATTCAAGGTACTGAAGGGAATAGACTTAGTAGATAAGGACAGGTTGTTCACCCTCTCCAAGGTAGGGAGAATGAGAGGGTACTCTCTAAAGTTAAAAGGGGATAGATTCCATACAAACATAAGGAAGTTCTTCTTCACCTAGAGAGTGGTGGACAACTGGAACGGTCTCCCGGAGTCTGTCATAGGGGAAAACACCCTCCAAGGATTCAAGACAAAGTTAGACAAGTTCCTGCTGAATAAGGACGTGTGTTGGTAGGGCTAGTCTTGGGGCGCTGGTCTTTGATCAAAGGGCTACCGCGTGAGCATGATGTACCACTGGTTTGACCCAGCAGCGGCATTTCTTATGTTCTTATGATTTCATTTATAATATTGAACACAGAGGTATTAGTTTCACTACACTCTCTGATCTGTGAAGTTTGAAAACAAATTTAAATACACCGAAGTACTGTCTAAAATCTTTGCCAAGCTCACTCTAATAAATATAAAACAATAACTGTAAATATAGCAGAAAAAAATAATTATTTTAGGCAACACAGGTATGAACAAAGTAAAAGATGCAAATGTTTGGTCCCAAATATGTCAAATTTATAAGGAAAAAAATGTTCATATGAGCTTATTTCTTAATAATGGACAAAGAACACTAACCAATTAGTAATAAGGAATTTTGATAGCTTTGCTCCTATAAACCCCCCAAATATCAGGGACTCTTATCCAAACTAGTAGTTCAAACCCAGGAGTAAGCAGGGTCTTTCTCAAGCCTACATGACCACCAGTGTTTTTGAACTTATCCAGGAACGTCCCTAAAGCTTTGTAAACATGCTTAGCCTTGACAACATTGTCTGAGAATGACTTCCACAACTTAGTTGTACAGAGTAGAAATAAAAAAAATTACCTATTGATGTTCATGCTGTGTTCTCTCATTCTATTTGAAAGCATAAGCAACCTTTTCCTGTTTATCTAATCTAATCTAATCCTTAGGTTTGTATACCGCATCATCTCCACGTTCGTAGAGCTCGACGCGGTTTACACCCACCATTGATTTTATAGAACTTTAGTTTTTAGCCTTTCTTCATAAGGAACCCATACCATCACTTTTAACCTTTTAGTTGCCAGGGTCTCCTTCTTTCTCTATGCTAACCATTCATCTTCTATCTCTGTCCTCCTCTTCTGTTCCCCCCCCCCCCCCCAAGGTCTGTCATGTTTCCTTTTTCTCATCACCTCCCTCTTTCTTTCATGCTGTCTTCCTTTTGTTACACTTAGTGATGTCACATCCTGCTCTTGCTCATGTTCCTGCTCCAGCTAGACATAGTAACTGCAACAACTGTAAAGCTCTGTTAACTCACCTGTTCCCCCCTATTCCTGACTCTCTCTAACTCATCACTCTCCAAACAGCTTAATCATTTGTCTTCTCCTTTCTTCTTCCCCTACCTCATTCAATTCTCCTCTATCCAGATCACTCCCACTGTTTTCTCTACAGAGAAAACTTCCTCTTACTTCCATCTCTCCTCCCCAGTCCCTCCAAATACTAGAATTCCCAATCCCCCAACCTTGTAAGTCTTATCAATAAAAAAGATCCTCTTGGTTTACTAACCTGACCAGTTGCATCATTTCTACTATTCCACCTTAGACCTTAATACTCAATCTCCATCCACCTCTCTTCCTCATTGTTATCACCACTTGCTTTATTTGTCCTAAGAATGCTTCTGCTCATCACCATTTTGATTACCACTATCTGTGATTTAAACAAAATAAAGCAGCCTGTAGAGCAGGGGTGTCCAATGTCGGTCCTCAAGGGCCGCAATCCAGTCGGGTTTTCAGGATTTTCCCACTGAATATGCATTGAAAGCAGTGCAAGCACATAGATCTCATGCATATTCATTGGGGAAATCCTAAAAACCCGACTGGATTGCGGCCCTCGAGGACCGACATTGGACACCCCTGCTGTAGAGGATCGCCATCAGCTCTAGTGATCCTAGCAGGCTGCAGTCGACCTCCGCAGCACATTTCCTCTGCTGCGGTCCCGCCCCTCCTCTGATGTACGGGAGACCACAGCAAAGGGAACGTGCTGAGGAGGCTATGGCAACCTGCTAAGATTGCTGCAGCTGACAGCGATCCTGCTTTAGTGTCCGAAGCTCATCTTCCTCCTGAGTTCCCAGATGCTCATGAAGAGCAGCAGCGGTGATTATGCTGGTGGCAGGCAGGGATGGAACAGCGGGCCAAATCTCGGAGACGGCAGGAATTGTCTGGCGGGCCAAATATTATTGCACCATGGTCAGAGTGTGACATGTCTGCTTTAGAGGGTAATATTTATATTTAACAAGATAGCTGAGGCTAGATTTGGCATAACTGAATGCTTGAATTATGGATTATGAAATGGTAAAAAAAAAAAAAAAAAAGCCTCATCCACTAACAGAATTCCTATTTTATTTATTGTAAATAAAATAACCAGCATGTTCATGAATAGTCATAATGTATAACAAGATCCAATAAATATGTAGTTTGAAAAGCAGCTCTGTTACTAAAATGTTCTAAGCACAAATTACTACATGACCACATTAAGGAGGTTTTGCAGTAGTTTGCCTGTTTCCGCTCATTAAACTGTATGTTACTGAATTTTTTAGGGGTTGGGGCATGACAAGGGTGGTGAGTGGATGTGAAAGCATTAGCCAGCTAATGGCTAACTGAGATAATATGGGATTATTTATTGCCTTCCAAAAAGAAGATTGTAACTAGGGCTTTTACAAAGGTGCACTGCTGAGCCACCTTTAGGAATAGAATGGGTGGCTTGGCATTTACGTGGAAATTCCGTAAAGGATGTGTTGCAGTTAGACAGCGATAGGTGCCCTACCACCGCCTAACTGACCAATCAGGGGGCACGTTTCTAAAAAAATGAAGACGCCATTCTAAGACACTGGTCTCGCGCCTGTGGAGGTGCTTAGGTGGCGTGGTTTGTGCTGGAAGTGGCTTTAAGTATTCCTGTGCGCCTCCATAGTCACGAGACTGACACCTTAAAAACTGTCCTACATTTAAGGTGCATGTTTAAAAAAAAAAAAAAAAAAGCCATATTCTACAAATGGTACTGGTGTGTGATTGACACACAGCTGGTGGTGCACGTTTGTAAAAGGATCCATAAGTGCTTCCACTTTAAGCAGGGCAGATGAACCTTCCAGAACTTCTGGAACAACTGGCTCCATCAGCATGGGGGCTATCTTCAGGTCCTGGGGTCCATGGCTGCCACTTTGGATGTGGTTCTTTGGACAAGGGTGCACTTGCATCCTTTCCAGCAAGCCTTACTTTCTCACTGGACTCTGCACAGGGATACTTTACAGACTTGTCTTCCCTGGACTTTGGAGACTCGGGCCAGCACGGCTTGGTGGCTTCTCCTGCAGTTGCTCTGCCAAAAGCATTCCACTGTGGATTGCCTCCTGGATCGTGATAATGGATGCCAGCCTTTGTGGCTGGGGAGCCCTCTGCAATCGTTGTTCTATCCAGGGATGTTGGACACCCTCTCAGAGGAAATGATCAATCAACCAGTTGGTGCTGAGAGTCATTCGGCTGGCTCTGATGTGATTGCAGAAGACTCTTTAATGCCAAGCGGTCAAAGTCTTCTCCGACAGTAGCCTTTGTCGATCACCAGGGTGGGACCAAGAGCGTCCTTCTTGCTCAGGAAGCCCACCTTTTTCTGTGGGTGGAACGCCATTTCCAGGCACCATCAGCAGCGCATGTGTTGGGAGTTGACGATGTTAAAGCCAACTTCTTCAGCAGGCAGACTTTGGATCCGGGTGAGTGGGCCCTGTCCTCAGCGGCGTTCCAAACCATAGTGCAGCACTGGGATTGGCCCCACTTTGATCTCATGGTGACGACGAAGAACGAGAAAGCTGATCATTTCTTCAGTCGAGGATCTGAAACCGGAAGTGAGGATATCGACACTCGAATGCTGCTGTGGCCTCAGGAACTTCTCCTGTATGTCTTACCTCCTTGGATCATGATAGGCCAGGTTATTCAGTGGATCACAGTCCATCAGGGTCACATCATTCTGGTGGCTCCAGATTGGCCTCACAAACTGGTACGCATATCTTCTTCATCTGCACAAGGGTCGTGGCCTTCAGCCGAGTGTCGATCCAGACCTGCTTGCGCAGGGTTCGCTCTATATGGAAGACCCGAGACTCTGCTCTTACGGCATGACTCTTGAGCATGCAGGCTAAACACAAATGCTATTCTGAGGTGGTTTTGATACACTTCTCAAGTCTAAGAAGTCATCTGTAGTTTTTGCTTATTCTAAGGTGTGGAAGGCTTTCCAACATTGGTGGACTCTTATTAGGCTCCAATCTCTGTGTTTCTCACCTTTCTTCAGGCCGGTCTTGATAAAGCATCTCTTTGAGTCCAGGTAGATAGGCTCTCTTATTTTAGAGCCAGGGATTGTCGTTCCTCTTTGGTGTCTCATCCTGACGCCACTAGATTTCTGAAGGGTGATCTTTGCATCAGACCGCTAGTTAAACAGCTGTTCCCTTCCCAGGACCTCAACTGGTGCTGTCTAGCCTTACCAAGGCTCTCTTTGAGCCCCGTCAGGGTGCTTTCCTCTTGGACTTGACACTCAAGACTGTGTTTCTGGTCACTATTATCTCAGTGCGGCATGTCTTGGAACTCCAGGCTTTTGTAGGGAACCGTTTCTCCACATCTCATACTGGGATTTCCCTATGTATGGTTTCTTCCTTCCTGACGAAGGTGATTTTGGTTTCCATGTTAATCAGAAAGTGCTTTTGCCTGTTATCAGCCTACTGGTTCCAGGACACAAGATCACTTTTTGAAGAAATTTGAGGTGTGCAAAGTGCTTCTTCGCTACCTGGGGGTCACTAACGAATTTCATCTCTGACTCATTCTGTTAAGTGGGGCGCTCTCACTTCCAAGGCCATGATTTCCAGATGGATCCATAGGGCCATTTTTTTTCTGGGAAACAGTCTCCTGATTCTGTCAAGGCGCATTCTACCAGGCGTGTAGTTTCTTCAAAGCTAGAGCTGTCTCCCCTGAGGAGATCTACTGGGTGAAAAAGTCCTCTCTACCCATGTTTTCCCAAGTTTTACAAAGTGGATGTGGTGGCAAGACAGGACTCTTTCTTTGGGTCCTCTGTCCTTTGGCCAGCGCAGCAAGTCTGCCCTAGCTTTCGGGGACTGCTTTTGTACGGCCCATCTGTCTAAAATGTCTCACATATTGCACTGAAAGAAAGAAATTATGTACTTACTCTGGTAAGCTCTTTTCCAGTAGATAGGTGAAACATTCTAGACTCCTGCCCTGGCCATACTGCACCTGCCTACTGTTTGTCTATTTATGCGACTCCTGCCCTGGCCATACTGCACCTGCCTACTGTTTGTCTATTTATGCTTCTCCAAGTTGTTTCTTGGATGTCAGCCCTTGGGGGCTGGGAAATATACTGTATATATGTTACTTTTTTCTGTGGGAGTGCTTTCTGTGCTCCTTGGTGGCCTTTGTTGGCTGTTTGCAGTTGATGTTTTAATGTTAGTTCTTGAGCAGAACAGTTGTTAAACTTGATTTTCATAGGTGTCTCTACTTAACGTTTATTTAGTTACTCTTGGTACTTGGGTACTAATTGTAGGTGGAACTAAGGAGCCCAGTGAAGTACATCAGAGGCACAGAGAAAAAATCGGGAGTGGATTCCTTCTGCAAATGTCATGCAGCCATGGGGACACAATCATCTTTCTAGAATATTTGACCTATCTACTGGAAAAGAGTTTAAGAAGATGGGAGGTCTTTGTCCAATTCTCGATCTCCAAGCTTTAAACAAATATCTAGTCAGAGAAAGGTTTTGCATGCTATCTCTAGGGACCTTATACCCACTTCTAGAACAAAACGATTGGCTGTGTCTCTAGACCTCAAAGAGGCCTACACACACATCCATACATCCTGATCACAGAAAGTTTTTCAGTTTTCGGACATCTCATCAACACTTCTAGTACAAAGTTCTGCCATTCTTTTTTATTTATCAATTTTCAAATAAACAATCAAGTATACACTTGTACAGAAAGGAGAGGAATTAAAGAACATATTCAAAGCGAGACAATAGTTATAATCAAAGAAAAATAATCTTAATCTCCTCCTCAAGTCCTCATATTGTGGATCCAAGATGTAAAACGGTGAGCCTTACAAAAATCTTAGCAATATATCAATAAGAAGAAAAACAGGAACACTTAGCTGAAGGAAGTGACCTAATCAAATAATGAACACTCATATTGTATTAATCCCAGCTTTCAGGTGTGCAGCTGACAGAAAGGTTGTCATACATATTTTTGCTTTTGATATAGTATCACACATTTGCATGGGTGTCTTAAGAAGAAAGAGGCTCCAAGAGCGATAACTCCCGGCTTCAAAATCAGAAATTCACGACGACGTCTTTGGGTATCTCGAGCCAGATCTGGAAATATTTGTATTTTAAATCCCAAAAAATCTTTTGACTTGTTTTTAAAGAAAAGTCTCAGCAGCCAGTTTTTATCCGGTGCCAAGGCAACAGTAAGAAGTAAAGTTGCTGGTGTCGCAATTTCCTTGTCTGACTGTTCTAATATCAGTGAGACATTTAAATTCTGTTGGACCTCTGTAGGTAGTTGTTGTGGTTCTTGATATTTTTGATGTTGTCCTTCAATTTTCCGAATAGGCAGATAATAAGCCTGAGTTAAAGGTGGAAGCAGTTCTTCTGAAATATCCAAAATTTCTACCATATATCTTTTTATCATCTCTCTCGGAGATATTGTTGCCACTCTAGGAAAGTTAATCAACCTGAGATTGTTATTACGAGAGAGGTTATCTAAGGCTTCCAATTTTCTTCTCATTCTTCCTTGCTTCTCCAAGAGTATTCACCAAGTGCCTAGTGGTCATGGCAGCAACTCTAAACACCCATGGGTTTAAAGTTTTTCCATATCTAGACGACTGGCTTTTGCTCCTTCTCAAGTAGTGCACTCGGCAACACAGAAGACACCATAACTTTTCTCCAGCTTCTAGGGTTTGACGTCAACTTTCCCAAATTGCAACTTCAACACCCTCAACTGCTGCAATTCATAGGAGCCCTACTCGACACCACTCTTCTACGAGCTTTTCTACATCAACAAAGACACCTTACTTCATCTTTGCAGTCATGTCTCCACTCTACAAACCATCTCAGCAAGACAAATGATGCAACTCATAGGTCACAAGGCTTCCACAGTTCGTTTCCCACTTCGCACTATTTCATCTCAGATCAGCTCAGTGGACCCTAGGATCTCAATGGTCTCAAGCCCTCGATCCTTTATCCTGAAGGATTAGTTTTTCCAGTGGTGGATGAATTAGACAAGTCTCTCCAAAAGGTTGTTGTTTCACATCCCCCCCATATCAGAAGGTGCTCACCATGGATGCGTCCATGTATGCTTGGGGAACCCACCTGGATGTTCTCAAAACACAAGGTCGGTGGTCTGCTCAAGAAAAGATGTTCCACATCAACCCAATAGAGCTGCGGGCAATTTGCAATGCTCTAAAAACCTTTCAGGAGCATCTTTCCAACCAGGGCTGTGGAGTCGGTAGATAAATGTTCCGACTTCGACTCCTCAGTTTTTTGTACTTCAGACTCCGACTCCAGGTACCCGAAATTTCCTCCGACTCCACAGCACTGGTTAATTTTCAGATCGTTAAAATGGAATGTCAAGTTGAGAGAAATGAGCATTTTCGACATAACCTTCTTTTTGCTTTTAATCAAGGTTCTAAGGCCGCAGAAGCTGCTCGCAACATTTGTGCTGTGTATATAGTGGGTGCTATAGCTGAAAGAATTGCTCGTGATTGGTATGCCAAGTTCAAAAATGGAGTCGGTAGATAAATGTTCCGACTCCGACTCCTCAGTTTTTTGTACTTCTGACTCCGACTCCGACTCCAGGTACCCGAAATTTCCTCCGACTCCTCGACTCCGACTCCACAGCCCTGTTTCCAACCAAGTCCTTCTTTTTCGCACAGACAATCAAGTAGTGATATACTACATCAACAAATTTTTTTGGGGGGCAGGCTCTTTTCCTGTCTTGTCAAGAAGCCAGACACATGTGGAACTGGCCAATTCCTCAAAATATATTTCTTTAGGCCATATATGTACAAGGGAAACAGAGTTTTCTAACCTACAGGCTCAGCAGATTTATTCAACCATGTGCATGGACTCTGAACTCCAAAGTCCAAAGACCTGTTTGCGTCTCTCCACAACCACAAATTGCCTCAATTCTGCTCCAGACAGTACTCACCTCATCGTCTCGAAGCAGGTGTATTTCTTCTGGGTTGAACGAACAAGTTCCTCTGTACATTTCCACCAATCCCTCATTTTAAAGACCTTAGTCAAATTCAAGAGTGACTCAGCCACCATGATCCTGATAGTTCCTGAGTGGCCCAGACATTTCCAAGATCAAAAATCAAAGAAATAGAAAGAATGAAAGAAGTTAAAAAATAACATAAAACAAATTTGAGAGAGAAAAGTCTCTGAAGCGGCCTGATAGCAAAGTCATATTTTAGTGCAGGTCTTAATACAACTCCTAGCACAGCACACTTCATAGATCCACCACTGGCAATGCCTGCAATTGTATGGCCTTAATATGATCTTTAATGAATAAGCCAAAAGTGGAGACATTCAAACATACAGGTGTGCAGACTTATTTCTGAACTTTGTGCAATTGTGCGTTGGCTCGACATGCACATGTTTTGGCCTATATGGCCTGCCTCAGAAGCCTACAATTTATTGACATACAAATTATTTAGAATAAGCGTACATGTATAAAAATAACAGTATATAAATCAAAGATAATGTCCACTTAAAAATTGTAAGTAGAACATATACTGTATTTTTCGCTCCATAAGACACACTTTTTTCCCACCCAAAAGTGGGTGGAAATCTCGGTGCATCTTATGTAGTGAAGGTACAAAAAAATGTAACCCCCCATACCGTTTAAAAACATCCCTCCCGCTGCTGCACCTTTTTAAAACACCCCGCCCGCTGTGCTGTCACACACCTGCTGCACCTTTGTTAAACACCCCCTTGCATGCCCACCGCCCGCTGCACCTTGTAGCAAATAAACTTGTGGTTGCGGTGTGAGCGGCGACGGGAGTTTATGGCTTTTCGAGTGCGTGAATAAAACATCCACGAGTTGACTTAAGTTTTCGTAATTTTTTTGTGGGGAAGTTTTAAGTTGGGTGTTCCGCCATATTTTTGTTCCTGGGGTGATCTGGGGGAGGGGGGCACGGCTCTTAAATCTTCTCCTCACGCTTCTGTTTTGGTGCTGGCGCGCAAGAGAGAATTTGTGACAGGACCGAAGTTTGGTGAAAAGTTTCACTCGGCACTTGCGCTGTTTCGCAGCTCATCCACCTCCACGAGCCCAGGGTCATTTTGGGGGTGTTCCACCCCTTCCTCCGACGGGAGAATCCCGGGGGCTTGGGAGAGGGGGGGGGGATGTCAGCCTCGCGGGCGGCACTGACCTTGGCCAGTTGCAGAATTCTCGTCAGCGAGTTTCTGGGAAGTTTTGTCCGGGGGAGGGGTCCGAGTCAGCCTAAGGCCACCTCTCTTCCCACCTGTCATTCTCTTGTCCATGCAGGCTCTGTAAGGCGTCACTTCATCCCCCACCCCGCCGTCATGTCCGCTGCCTGCTGCCCGCCGAAGCTGGCCGCGAGGGGGGCAGCAGCAAGGAGAGGAGCCACCACCTGGAACGGGAGGCTTGTTGGCACAGTCAGGAGATTGACGCACTGCTGTCCTAGGAAAGGCGCGTCGTCCGCCACCCCGTCAAGATCCTGCTGCTGGGGGCCGCGAGAGCGGCAAGTCCACATTCCTGAAGCAGATGAGGATCATCTACGGCCGGGAGTTCAATCACGGCCCCCTGCTCGAGTTAAGGGATACCATTTTCGACAATGTTATCAAGGTAATTGGTGCATCGTTAAACTCTCTGGCTATATATGTTGGGCATGGCTCGGAGAGTCCCTCTCCTTAACTTTCATCCCTGGAGAGAATGGGTTTGGGGTGCCAGAGGGAATCTGATCCCTCCTTTCCCTGCTAAAGATCTTTAGGCATCTCATCCTCGTCTCACGAATCTGCCCCTTCTCTTTCCTTACAAGGGATATGGCTATGTCCTTCCTCCCCCACCCCCCTACCAAAAAAAAAAAAGACTTTGTAATAACATCAGAGTAGGAATTCTTTCCTCTTTTTTTTATACATTAAACAGGTGATCTTGTTTCTTTTAGGTCATGGATGTCAACTTCTTGAAACATAAATTTTTTAAAAATAGATTGTTTTGCCCTTTAAAAAGTTAATGTTTAGTTAATTGGATACAGAAATAATGCTTGATGGACCCTTGAATGGTTAGCTTTCATGTTGTGGAGAGATTTATATGCCACCACTAGGCCTTTGAAGATACATTTGGCTATGGGCAACCACTGAGCTGGGGTGACAAGGGTCATGGGCTTGTAGGTTTTTCAATAGCCTAATTGCTGCATTTTGAACTCGTCGTAATCCCACGAGAACTGACAGGCAGCCATTCGGAGTGCAGGGAGGGACCAAAAGCGCTAGCCTGCCTCATGCACCACTGTGCCGCTGCCGGAAGAGAGCAGGAGAACCGAGGCAGGAGCGCAGAAAGCTTTGCTTCCGACCTCCACGCTCTTCTGACCTCTGCGCCCCTGGCTGGGAAATAAAAGGAGACAGTTATCCAGAGAGGAAGGGATTTTAAAAGGTACCGGGAGGTAGGGGGATGTTTAAAATACCAGGATAGCCATCTAGTGAGGGAGGGATTTTAAAAGGTACGTGGGGTGGATGGGTGGGTATGATTATAAAAGGTACTGGGGGGTATGTAGGGAGTATGGGGGGGATGATTTAAGGTACTGGGGGGTATGTGGTGGGTATGGGGGGATGATTTAGGGTACGTGAGGGGTATGGGGCCTGCCTGTCACTAGGCCACTAGGCCTGCCTGCCACTAGGCCATTCTGCCTGTCACTAGACCAGCCTGCCTGCCACTAGGCCTACCTGCCTTGTGCCCTGTCCCTGCCTACCACTAGACCACCAGAGGGGGGACAGGTTACAGAGCCTGACAGGGAGAGGGGACTGGGTGCAGAGCCTGACAAGAAGTATGGGGCTGGGTACAGAGCCTGGCAGGGAGAATTTGGTTCAGAATATATTGGGGTTTTTTTTTTTTTTGTTTTCCTCCTCTAAATCTAGGGTTCGTCTTATGGAGCGAAAAATCAATAAACATCTTCTTTAAAAAGCATCAAAAGAAATACAGTAAAAGAAGAGGATAAACATAGAAAAATGCTCAATCATTCATAACACAATTTTTATGAATGACTTAAACATTCATAAACTCATTGTTAAAAATAGAATTAAAAAATAGAAGAACAAATTCATCTATGTGCATACATAAAAAAATGACTGATACATATAAAACATCATATGCCTGATTTTTAATTTTTATATTCTATATTTTTTGTGTCAATAAATTGTAGGTTCCCGAGGGAGGCCGTATAGGCTGAAACATGTGCGTGTCGAGCCATCGCACAATTGTTCAAAGTTCGGAAATAAATCTATACACCTGTATGTTTGAACATCTCCATTGTTGGCTTGTTCATTCTTGATTGGGTTGTGAAGGTTCTTCTTCTTTAATATGATTTTTAACATATAATGCTATTCCCCTTCTTTTCTTCCTACTCTGTGTTTCCTGAACAGATCATAGCCCAGTTATGGATCTCCATGAACCACGTCTCCATGATCACCACTATATCCAACTCATCTTCTTTCAGCATAGCTTCTAGATCCATACTTCGAGCATTAGTATATACTGCTTTCCAGACATTGCCCCCTTTTCCCATCTGTGTAGAGGTATTCAGTGATTTACTTAACCTGAGGGCTTAAACTCACCAGGGGGGCTTTGATCACCCTGCCCGATCACTGATTGGTTCGTTGAGGTTAGGTCAAAATTTGAAGTCTTTTAAAACATCTTTGAAAACTTTCATTTATTTGTTAGAGCATTCCTTTAGATTGGTGGATCTTTCCTATTTTAGTCCAGTATGGTTGATTACCTGTAAAGGGTTGTAAGTTTGTGATGTACTGATGTTTTATTAATTGGATTTGTGTATGTGAATATTGTAATCCGATTAGGTTATAAATGGATTTGAAATTTTTAAAATAAAAAAAATCATTTTCTTTGTTAATTCCAATCTGAAAACTGTATTAATATGTTTTCTTATTGGTTGATATCTGTATTGCTATGTATCATTTGTTGCTGTGGGCAGGGTCAGATTAAGCCATTTGCAACTTTTAGAGTTTAAAGCCTCATTATGCAGTTCCTAAGTGAGCCTGCCCTGCCTGTGTCTATTGTAGCTAGCAGCAGTGATCATAAGTAGAATCCATCCAATGGGAAGGCAGAAGGAGCAGAGAACTGGAAGGCAACTGTATTCACAGAAAGGGTGGAGGTGATCTGGAGAAAGTTTCTACATCTGACAGGGTATGGAAGATAAATGAACTGCTTCCAAATAGTGCCACAATATATTTCTATTAGACAGCTGCAGTATGTGTTGTATTGATTCATTGTAACATTGTGAATTAAGGAATTGCCTTCCTCTCTTCTCTCCTGATCAGATACAGGAAGCACATGTACATAACGCACACAAACATACAAACACATGCATACACACTTACCAGTACATATGCAGAGACACACAGGGCCTGATTTTGTATAGGACGCCAGTATCAGCTGCTGCCTAAACGGCATCTGAGAATCACACACCAGCGTCCTATACAGAATCACATCTGTCTTAAGAAACTGATGCCTAACTCCCACCTAACCTGCCCAATTCTGTAACTGGCACCCAAGTCACAGATGCCAGTAAGAGAATTGCATTGTCACTGAGATGATTGTGGCAAGGGAATCCCCCTGCCGCAATCAGCTCAGCGGCTGTGGCAGAAAAACCCCATCCCTGCGAACATCCCAGGCTTGGGGGATGCCCACTCCATCTTACCAGCACCCCCACCCAACATTCCCAGCAAGAGCAATGCCCAATCTCTCCTGCTGGCACCCATCAGGACCCCCTGAGCCTTTTTCAGCAAGGCCTGCCAGATGGATGCCTACTTCTTCTGGCCAGCAGGCCTGCCTCTTCATGGGAGTGACCTTAGGAATTTGGCCAATCGGAGTCTTAGACTCCTCTCCAGTGCATCCCAGGATGGAAGGGGAAGGCCCACCATTTTGAAGAGACAGGCCTGCTGGCCAGATGGAGTAAATTTACTATAGTGTATTCAGGGATATTAACTATAAGCACAAGGTCAGAAAAAGTCAACAATATCTGATTATGCAACTGACATAAGTTGGTTACAAAACCTATGGAGAGTGATCAAAATTAGGTTTATAAAAACACTCAGAGATATTGAAACTCTATAAGGAAGGCTGAAAAACCTCCCTTGGGTGAAGAGTTCACCTGGCGGGTGGTTGCCGGCAGGAAGGATTGTGTATTTCTCCTGCTGGGGGTTGTTTTAAGGGTTCCGGCAGGAGGGAGTGGGCGTCCCTCTTGCTGCGGATAGTGTCAGGTTTCGGGGGTGGCATCGGGAGAGAGTGGGCATCCCTCCTGCTGGCTCATTTTTGGAAGGGTTTGGGGATTCCTTGCAGCGACCGCTCAGCTGATCACGGCAGGGAGATTTCCTTGCAATGATCAGTGTAGCAGCCACATCTATTTGAAATGTAGGCCAGCATTTCAATGGCCTGATTTCAGGCACCTATCACAGCCATGGAGAGATGCATAGGTCCGCTTAAGCTCTCCTAAAGCCACTTCCAGACAAGCCTATGTCCAGCCTTTGCTGAGCTTAAGCATCCCTAGGCGCTGCTGCACCCAAGAAGGATGCCTACAATGTAGGTGGTCTGCCGTGGGGTTATTGAGTTGGTTTGTTTGTTTTAATTTTAGAAAACTTGTGTCCCAATTGGCTGATCAGACAGCAGTAGGACGCATACCATTGCCTACAATTGGAACACTGTTTATAGAATTTGCCCCACAGTGTACAGTCATGTGAAAAAATTGGGATACCTCATGAAATATTCAGTTCTTTCTTACAGACAGTCTCTCATTTTCCTCAAGCACCCTCTGGTACACGGTAGAATTCATGGTGGATTCTATGATGGTAAGCATGGTCTAAAACCATGACACTTCCACCTCCATTCTTCACAGTTGTTATGAGGTTCTTTTCCTGGAATGCTGTATTTGGTGTATGCCAAACACGTCCTCTTTTCTGGTGTCCAAATAATTCAATTTTAGACTCATCTGTCCATAGAACACTGTTCCAGAAGTCCTGGTGCTTGTTTACGTTCTCTCTGGCAAACTTCAGTCTGACATTGATGTTTCTCTTAGAGAGCAAAGGTTTCCTCCTTGCACACCTCCCATGCAAGTTAAATTTGTGCAGTCTCTTTCTGGTTGTAGAGACATGCACTTTCACATCAACAGTAGCAGGAACCTGCTGTAGGTCCCGTGATGTTTCCAATAACCAGGGACAATGTAGCAATGAGAGTCAGAAAAATAGCTAGACTGCAAATAATTGCAGTAGGTCCCGTGATGACATTTTAGGGTTTTTGGAGACTTCTTTTAGCATCTTGTGGTCTGCTCTGGGGGTCAACTTGCTTGGACGGCCAGACCTGGGCATGTTGGCAGTTGTTTGGAAAGTCCTCCACTTGTACACTATTTTCTGGACTGTGGAATGGCTAATGTCAAATTCTTTCGAGATCTTTTTAAATCCCTTACCAGATTTATAAGCTGCTACAATCTTCTTTCTGAAGGCCTCAGACTCTTTTGATCTCACCATGGTGTTCACTCTCACTGCAGCAGTCATGAGCACACCGAACTAAATGTCTGAGGTTTAAGTAGGCAAGCCTCCTTCAAAATGCTGAGTAACGATGATCTAATCATGTGCACCTGATGTGATACTTCTGTGTATGATTTGAGCCACTTTAAGTGGGGGTGTCCTAATTTATTCCTCAGTTAGAATACAGATTTTTGTGGATATCTTTTGTTTCATGATTAAATCAAGAAAAACCTTTGTTGTTTTCCTGCAATTATATCGCTTTCTTTTCTAGAGAAATAATAAAAAAAAGACTTGACACCAATATGTGAACATTTCTTAAGAAAGAACTGAATATTTCATGGGGTGTCCTAATTTTTTCACATGTATACACACTCACCAACCCTTCCCCCAAAATTCATGGGCATACAATCAGATGGGTTGGAAAGAATTCCTTGAGTTGTTCCCCATATGCTTTCCCTCTTTGTTTAATGAAAGCATCCATGTTATATTTGAATCTTTTATTATTTTCAATTTAAATTCCAAGTATTACTCTTGTACAGAAAGCAAGAATAGAGTAGATATCAAATACAATACAAATGTAAATCCTAAATTAACAAATATACTATTTATGCTCAAGTCCTCAAATTAAGATCCAAGAATTAAAGAAAATTGGTAAAATTATAAAGAAAAATAATAAAATTTAAGAAACTGAGAGCTATAGCAGTGAAATGAGGTTATAATATCCAAATTATAGGGCTTAAAGATTATTTGCATTCAGACGAGACATTGCCACGAAATTTGTCAATTGTGATGGTTCAAAAAACACATATTTAAGAGTACGGTAACACACAATACATTTACACGGGTGTCTCAAATAAAAGGTTGCCCCCCAAAGATAAAACCCCAGGTTTCAAAAGAAGAAATTCACGGCGGCGCCTTTGCGTCTCCCGTGCCAAATCTGGAAACATTTGTATTTTGTAACCAAGAAAGCTTTTTTGTCTATTTTTAAAGTAAAGTTTTAACAACCATGTTTTATCAATTGGCAAAGCTAAAGTAATAATCATAGTGGCTGGTGATGCTAAATCCTTCTCAGATGTTTCTAAAATCTGTGAAATGTTTAAGGGTTCTTGATCTGAAGATTTTACTTTTTGTTGTTGATTTTGTTCTTTATCAGGCAAATAATAAACCCGTGAAAATGGTAGTAATGATTCTTCAGGTATCTCCAAATTTTCCACTAGATATCTCTTAAGCATATCTCTAGGTGTTACCAACTCAAGTCTTGTAAAATTAATTAACCTTAAATTGAAAGCATCCATGTTAAACAGATTTTGAAAATGACT
Organism: Geotrypetes seraphini; assembly: GCF_902459505.1. NCBI lineage: Eukaryota > Metazoa > Chordata > Amphibia > Gymnophiona > Dermophiidae > Geotrypetes > Geotrypetes seraphini. The sequence continues at coordinate 145,909,716 of NC_047092.1, read as the reverse complement.
TGTGGTGGTTGAGTTGCTAGATCTTTTTTGTGATGCTTAGGATGATTTCAAAATAATATGACACACAATTATTGTTACTTTAAAGTTTTGCATATAGTATTACTAATTTTCTCTTGTCTGATAATATTTTTTTTTTAAATTGATGGGATTTTCTAGCTTTTGTATTGACCTCTTTTCTGCTCTTTCAGATGACTATGGATGAGAAATATGTGAACAGCATATGGGATCTTCTGAAGAATGCAATCCAGGAGATCCAGCGCAAGAATAACAGTGGACTCAGCTTTGAAGAACTTTATAGAAATGCTTATACTATGGTGTTGCATAAACACGGAGAAAAACTATACACTGGATTAAGGGAAGTTGTTACTGAACATCTTATAAACAAGGTATCTATACTTTTTATGGCAAAATTGAATTTCTCAGACTTAAGATTACATAAATAAGTAGTGAACATTTGTGGCGAGCAAAAGTAAAATCCATAAGCTCACTTATAATGAACTAATGTTAATATTTGTAAAACAAAAAAATACTTCTGTTTTGAATAATGCATTTAATTGTAATACATGTACGTCTGTTTTAAAGTGCGTGCTAATTGTAGGTACCAAAGGTACCGTATTTTCACGCAAATAACGCGCACACGGGTATAGCGCGCAGAAATCACGATGATATGTACAAAAACTTTGGTATACCGCGCTCACGGGTATACCGCGCATGCTGCCCGACGCTCCTTTCGCCCGCCCTGACTTCCGTGCACTGTCCCCCCTTGAAGGTCTGTCCCCCATCCTGAAAGCCTGATGCCCCCCCCGACGTCCGATACATCCCTCCCCCCGAAGGACCGCCGACTCCCCAACAATATTGGGCCAGGAGGGAGCCCAAATCCTCCTGGCCACGGCGACCCCCTAACCCCACCCCGCACTACATTACGGGCAGGAGGGATCCCAGGCCCTCCTGCCCTCGACGCAAACCCCCCTCCCCCCAACGACCGCCCCCCCAAGAACCTCCGACCGCCCCCCCAGCCGACCCGCGACCCCCCTGGCGACCCCCACGACCCCCCCACCCCCCTTCCCCGTACCTTTGGTAGTTGGCCGGACAGACGGGAGCCAAACCCGCCTGTCCGGCAGGCAGCCAACGAAGGAATGAGGCCGGATTGGCCCATCCATCCTAAAGCTCCGCCTACTGGTGGGGCCTAAGGCGCGTGGGCCAATCAGAATAGGCCCTGGAGCCTTAGGTCCCACCTGGGGGCGCGGCCTGAGGCACATGGTCGGGTTGGGCCCATGTGCCTCAGGCCGCGCCCCCAGGTGGGACCTAAGGCTCCAGGGCCTATTCTGATTGGCCCACGCGCTTTAGGCCCCACCAGTAGGCGGAGCTTTAGGATGGATGGGCCAATCCGGCCTCATTCCTTCGTTGGCTGCCTGCCGGACAGGCGGGTTTGGCTCCCGTCTGTCCGGCCAACTACCAAAGGTACGGGGAAGGGGGGTGGGGGGGGCGTGGGGGTCGCCAGGGGGATCGCGGGTCGGCTGGGGGGCGGTCGGAGGTTCTGGGGGGGGCGGTCGTTGGGGGGGAGGGGGGGTTGCGTCGAGGGCAGGGGGGCCTGGGATCCCTCCTGCCCGTAATGTAGTGCGGGGTGGGGTTAGGGGGTCGCCGTGGCCAGGAGGGTTTGGGCTCCCTTCTGGCCCAACTACCAAAGGTACGGGGAAGGGGGGTGGGGGGGGGTCGCCAGGGGGGGCGCGGGTCGGCTGGGGGGGCGGTCGGAGGTTCTTGGGGGGGGGGGGGGTCGTTGGAGGGAGGGGGGTTTGCGTCGAGGGCAGGAGGGCCTGGGATCCCTCCTGCCCGTAATGTAGTGCGGGGTGGGGTTAGGGGGTCGCTGTGGCCAGGAGGGTTTGGGCTCCCTTCTGGCCCGATATTGTCGGGAAGTCGGCGGTCCTTCGGGGTGGGGGTGCGAGTGGTCCTGCCGGGGGGGGGATGTATCGGACGTCGGGGAGTCGGCCGGGCAAGAGGGCTTGGGCTCCCTCTTGCTCCGATCGTGGATGCGGGTGCGGGTGGGAGCGCGTGCGAGCGGTCGTTCGGGGTGGGGGTGCGAGCGTTCCTGCTGGGGGGGTGAATCGGGCGTCGGGCGGGGTGGGAACTATGTTTTAAAACTTTTGTATACCGCGCTCACGCATATAACGCGCGAGGGGTATGCGCGGTAGGTAAAAACGCGTATAACGCGCGCATTATATGCGTGAAAATACGGTAATTTAGTTGAATGCCGGGAATCATATGAGCCCTTCAGATCAAACACAAGCAAAAAATCCAACCAAACTGCAGTGGTATGTCAAACAACGAACAAAAAAGAAAACTGCAGAGATGATGTACAAGATGCCAAGTCTTTAATCAAAAAACATTACTTTGAACAATAAACAGTTTGTATCCAAAATATGGTGAAATTGGGTGAAAAGCTGGGACCCGACACAGTCCATGTTTCGTAAAACCACTTCTTCCTCGGGGGTCCTAAAGGTATTAAATCCACTTTCTAGGAAATCATACAGATTACAACTGAACAAAATGATTTGGTAGACTAAAAAACGAGTCGAGTTAGCTCCTTCGCATTATTTCAGCTATATGCCAATTCATAGCCTCTATGGCTTAAAGACTTAGCAGAAAAGTCAGACTATGTCCATACCTACATACAGGAGAATCTGCCTTCACAACTGTGAATAGCAAAAAATCAACAAAAAGGTGACCAATGGTGTACAGTCTCTTTTTTTTTTTTGTGATTGACTCGACAAGATCGTGTTTCTGCCAACACGGACAGCAGCACATGTTGGTTCTTCAAGTTAGCAGTACTTTCCATGATGAGTAAAAGAGCATTGTGATTCTGTCTATCACGACTTACAGTAACTACAAGACTTCTGAGGCAGGCCCCTTGTGGCCCGAAACACGATTGTGTTGAGTCAATCACAATAAAAAGAGATTGAACACCATTGGTCACCTTTGTTGTTGTGTTTTGCCTACTTACATACATACATACAAATTAAAAGTGATTCAGGCATTGCTTATTCATTTCACTGAAATATCTGCTAGGATGTGAGGTATATATCTCCTAGTGCAGGGGTGCCTACACTTTCTTGGCTTGCGAGCTACTTTTAAAATGACCAAGTCAAAATGATCTATGAACAATAAAATTTAAAAAAAAACACAAAGCACACTGTGTGCAGAGAAAATGTTAATTATTTATATTCGGGGGTTTTTTTCCCAAAGAGGTCAAGGCAGATGACTTTTAAAATATGCAATGTCACCTCAGTAACAACTATAGGAAAATAGACAAATATACCCCCTTCCCTTTTACTAAACCACTCTGAGATTCTTGGATCTCATAAGAATCTCGGAGAGGGTGAGAGCCAGAAGGCCTTGAGCATGCGCAGATGCTCAAGGCCCCGCAGCAGCAGCCCAGCATGAAACCAGCGGCAGGCACTTTCAGCACCTGTGCACGGGTAAGCACAGGGCCGGCCAGTGGGGGGAGGAGGCGGACAGCAGTACATTTGGTCGCAAAGGGAGCAGTGCTGGAGGCCTTGAGGAAGAAGCGAAGCCAGTTCCCAGGGTGGCATGGTGGAAGCTCGCTTATCGAGTGAATGCTTGGTTTGCGAGTTAAAATGTGCTTGAGTGTTTTGCTTGTCTTGCAAAACACTCGCAAACCGTGTTACTCGCAAACCGAGATTTGACTGTAGTTGATTCATTTCTTCTTAAGTCTGTTTTTCATATGTTTAGCTTAGAAGATTGTCCTTATCAAAATGTATTTTATATATTCTTTGTAAATTTAAATATGGAAGCCTGAGTTTCTGTACCCATTGTTTAAAATTTTGCTCATTCTTTTGACATTAAAAGGTGCACACAAGAGAAACAGAAATATGATGACAGATAATGGCCAAATGGGCCATTCAGTCTGCCCATCCACATCATCTACTATCTTCTCCTCTCCCTAAGAGATCCCATGTGCTTGTCCCATGCTTTCTTCAATTCAGACACAGTTTTTGTCTCTACCACCTCTACCAGGAGCCTATTCTACGCAACTACCAACCTTTCTGTAAAAAAAAGTATTTTTTTAGATTACTCCTGAGCCTATCACCTTTTAACTTCATCCTATGCCTTCTCGTTCTGGAGCTTCCATTCAAATGACTCACCTCATGCACATTTATACATGTAGGTATTTAAATGTCTCTTCCTCAGCAACAGTAGCAGATGAATTTAGAGACTAGTGGGATAGTACACATCTACCAGCAGGTGGAGATAGAGAACTGATTAACAGGTGGTCCTATTGGTTGGCACCCTCCCTGTATCCTCAGTATTCTCTATCTCCCAGCAGGTGATGGTCGCTGTTCCACGAGCTCCTGGATTCTGACTGGATTATTGTTTATTCTTCTGTTGAGAGTTTTTCTCTTCAGATAGATCGGCATGTTTGACTGAACGGTGCCAACTTTGGGAGTCATACCTGGGCCCCCCCAGGTCCCTGCTCCACCCTCCTCTCCAGTGGATTGAGGTTTATTCCTGGTCCTCTGTTTTCTTCTTTCCCAGAAAAAAAAACCAAACAAACCCTATTAAGAGGCCAGTGTGCTGTTGCTGGACAGTGCTTTGCTGTCTGTCCCAGTCTGATACTACCAGCCTTAACAACGGTGGATTCGGGTGAGAATGCTTTTCTTTCTATTTCTTGGTGTTTTTTGGGTCTGCCGGTTTAGTCGCTGGGGTTTTTTAGCCAAGAGGTTTGTTTGGGGCAGCTGCAGTACTCGGCCGTTGTTTGTTATGGCAGCAGAGGCAGTTAAGAGGTGTTCCCGCTGTGGGAAGCGGCGAACACCGTTGGGCCTCTGTTCGGCAGGGTGTACAGACGCGGTGGGGGATGAAGTACAGCTCGCGCCTGATATGGCGGCTGTTTCCCGTGCAATTGAAATCGGCCCTGCTTCTCCCGCGCTTGCGGCTGTTTCCGTTCTGCTTCAATGCACGTTGGCGGCTGCACCGGCTGTCGGCTGTTTTTCTTCGTCTGCTTCCTTTGCGGGCACGATTTCTGAACAAGAGCAGACTTTTCAATGCAGGCCCAACCGAATCCGGTGGCATTTTCCCCGAAGTTCGTCATGTTGATGCACAGGGCCTTTTTGATGCAGAGATCTCAGCCTGCTCAGCGCCAGAACTGTATCTTAAACCAGGGGTCGGTTCTTCATGCCAGTGGACCTCCTCTGGAGTCTCAAGCCGCTAAGAGGTGCAGGGTGGCGCCTGTGGACGGTGGGGACCCTCCCTTAGAATTCGCATTCCCCCTGGCTCATCCAGATTCTCTGGAAGATGGTGAGGTGGCAGATGCGCTGGCTAGGGAAGTGGATGATCCTTCCGCACTCCGGCTTTTTCATAAGGAGGAATTGCCATTCTTTATTACCAAGGCGCTGCAGTGCCTTAATATTTCTCAGCAGGATATGCAGGCGTCGGGTACGACTAATCCTCTTATGGTGGGCATGAAAAAACCGGCTAAAGCGTTTCCAGTGCACGAAGTGATGCTTGAGCTTATTTCTGTGCAGTGGGACATGCCGAAGGCTGGTCTCCAGGTGGCGAAGGCTATGCGCCAGTTGTATCTCATATCTCAGGACGAGCTGGACAAGTTTAAGAACCCCAGGGTGGACGCTTTGGTGGCTGCGGTTACCAAGAGGACTACCTTGCCGGTGGAGAGTGGTATAGCCCTCAAAGACATCCAGGATAGGAAAATTTAATCTTCCCTTAAGCTGTCCTTTGAGGTAGCGGCGGTTACCTTGCAAGCGGCGGTGTGCAGTTCCTATGCGGCGCGGGCTTGCCTGCAATGGGCTCAAGGTATGGCTGATAAAATGATGGAGACAGGGGTGCCTGTGCCGGCCGACTTTCCAGATTTGGAAACGGGTTTAGCCTATATGGCGGACACCCTCTATGATATTATTCGGGTTTCGGCGAAACAAATGGCTCTTTCTGTTGTTTCTCGACGATCCTTGTGGCTCCATCACTGGGCGGGTGATGCGGCTTCCAAGCTTAGGCTCGTGCGGCTTCCTTTTAAGGGTCGGCTGCTATTTGGTGATGACTTGGACAAATTGGTTAAGGATTTTGGGGATACCAAAACGCAAAGGTTACCGGAAGATAAACCTAAAGCCCCCTTTGAGAGTGTTGTCTGCCAGAAATCGTTTCAGGGATGTTAGGAGATATAAGCCTGGAAAGCCATCCTTTTCCCCCATCTTCCAGGTCTTCCTATACCTCTAGGCCTAGGTTTGCACCGAAAAATTATTTTCGTCCTGCAAAACCCCAACCTGCCCCACCAGCCCAAACCCCGGCCTTGCGTAATTCCCAATGACTGGAGGTCGGCTCCTTCCATCGTGACCATTGGGGGGCGGCTGTCTTCCTTTCTGGTGGAGTGGGCCTGGATCAAGTCTGATCAGTGGATTTTGGACATTATTCAAGACGGTTACAAGTTAGAATTTTCCTCTCCCGTCGCCGATTCTTTCTTGGTCTCTCCTTGTACGGGGGCTGCCAAGAGAGATTCAGTGCAGTGCACTCTTCAAGTTCTTTTGGAAATTGGGGCACTTATTCCTGTCTCTCCAGGGGAAGGGGAAGTATTCCATTTACTTCATCGTGCCCAAAAAAGGGGGTTTGGTCAGGCCTGTATTGGAACGTGAGCGCAGGCAGGCAGTGATACAAAAACAGCAGACACACGACCGATTGCAGCATTCTGCCATCTTCCTCCCTCCACCTCACCTTAGATGTAGAGTATGCCGGCTTTCTTTTTCGCCCAACCGCATGTGCGACTGCTCATTTGTTCAATATTCTCCTGACGCAACCGGAAACAGGAAATTGCAAGAGAGGAGAAGATTGAAGAAGATTGAACAACTCGAGCAGCCGCACATGCGGCTGGGCGAAAAAGAAAGCCTGCATGCTCTACATCAGTATTTTTCAACCTTTTTACACCCGTGGACCGGCAGAAATAAAAGAATTATTTTGTGTACTGGCAAACTACTAGGATTAAAATTTTAAAACCCTGTTTCCGCCCCATCTCCGCAAGCTCAGTCACCTCAGTAACTATAGAAAAATAGACAAATATAGTGCAAAATATAGACAGCAGATATAAATTCTCAAAACTGACACATTTTGATCACTAAATTGAAAATAAAATCATTTTTCCTACCTTTGGTGTCTGGTGATTGATTTCATGAGTCTCTGGTTGCGTTTCCTTCTGTCTGTGTATCCTTTCTTTCTTTCTTCACTCAGGCCCAAGAATTGTCCCTTTCTATTCCCTCCCTCTTTCCTTCCTATGTCCTTAGTGCCCCCGGTGCCTCCTTCCCATGTCTTTAGTGCCCCAGTGCCTCCTTCCCATGTCCTTAGTGCCCCTTCCTGTCTTTAGTGCCCCCAGTGCCTCCTTCCCATGTCTTTAGTGCCCCCAGTGCCTCCTTCCCATGTCCTTAGTGCCCCTTCCTGTCTTTAGTGCCCCTAGTGCTTCCTTCCTATGTCCTTAGTGCCCCTTCCTATCTTTAGTGCCCCTAGTGCCTCCTTCCCATGTCTTTAGTGCCCCTAGTGACTCCTTCCCATGTCCCTCTCACTGCCTCCCCTCTGGCCTCGGGCTGCAAATTCTCAGCATGTGCAGCGTGCTAGGATGAGCCTGCCTGGCAGAATACAATAATGCAGTAGATATTCTGGTTTTAGCCCCACCAGAGCAGGACTACCCGGTAAAGCTTTTAAACCATGATTCGTGGCAATGATTTGAATATATCTGAATTCTGAAACAAATCAGACTTGCTTTTACAGCGATATAGGTGTCATATAAAGTGTAAATACACCCTCTCTCCCTTTCCTTTGTGGTTATCCTATCCAGCATACCAAGAATTTTTGTCCCACCCCCACCGCCAAAGCCTTCCTGCCTGTCTACCTTTCTCCCTCCCTAGCCAAAGCCAGTCTGCTGCCTCCCTGCCGCTCAAAAAAAAAAAAGCCTCCCTCCTTTTCCTCTTCTCTTACCGCCATGCTGCAGCTGCTAAAGCCGGAAATCTTATTTCCGACTCAATTCTGAAGTCGGAGAGGACATTCTGGGCTAGCCAGGCAGCGATTGGCTGGCCCAGAACGTCCTCTCCGACGTCAGAATTGACGTCGGAAAGACTTCCTGTCGGCTTTAGCAACGAACTGAGAGCAAGGGAAAAGGAGAGGCTTTTTTATTTTTTTTTTTGTGCGGACCGGCAGAAATTCAACCGACGGTTGAGGAACAGTGCTTTTCATCAAAGGTGAGGTGGAGGGAGGGAGATGGCCGGGTGGGGACCGGGCGATCCTTGGTTGCCTCACTGCGGAGACAAGTCCATTCACCGCTCCACGGGGCGGTGAATGGCCTTGTCCCCGTCCCCGCAGAGGCCACTATTTTTTCTTCCTCATTTTGGCAGGTTACCCGCGGCTAGCCGCGGGTAACCGCCACCATGTCATTCTCTAGTTGGTAGTTCTCTCTAGTAATACCTTTGCGATTTATGTTGGACATATTCTGGTTCCGACTGCTTGGGCTAGGAACAATACTCAGAGTGCCAACCAATAGGACCACCTGTTAATCAGTTTTCTATCTCCACCTGCTGGTAGATGTGTACTATCCCACTAGTCTCTGGATTCATCTGCTGCGTCTAGAGGAAAGCAAATTAACAGATAAGAACATAATTTTTCCTTATCATATCTGTTCTCTCCCGCCTTTCCTCCAAAGTATACATATTGAGATCTTTAAGTCTGTTCCCATATGCCTAATGTCAAAGACAACTGACCATTTTAATAGCCTTCCTCTGAACCAACACTATCATGTTTATATCTTTTTGAAGGTGCAGTCTCCAGAATTGTGCACACTATTCTAAATGAGATCTCAGCAAAGTGTTATACAGGGCCATCAACATTTCCTTTTTCCTACTGGCCAAACCTTTCCCTATGCACTCTAGCATCTGCCTAGCTTTTGCCATCACTTTTTCGACCACCTTTAGTTATTCAGAATAGTGAAGACACAGAAGGATTGCAAAGACCTGCAACGTGACATAAACAAGCTCGAGAAATGGGCCACGACATGGCAAATGAGGTTTAATGTGGATAAGTGTAAGGTGATGCATGTCGGTAACAAAAATCTTATACACGAATACAGGTTGTCTGGTGCAGTACTTGGAGAGACCCCCCCCAGGAAAGAGACTTGGGAGTACTGGTAGACAAGTCAATGAAGCCGTCCGCGCAATGCGCAGTGGCGAAAAGGGCAAACAGAATGCTAGGAATGATTAAAAAGGGGATCACAAACAGATCGGAGAAGGTTATCATGCCGCTGTACCGAGTCATGGTACGCCCCCACCTGGAATACTGTGTCCAGCACTGGTCGTAATACATGAAGAAGGACATAGTACTACTTGAAAGGGTCCAGAGATGAGCGACTAAAATAGTAAAGGGGCTGGAGGAGTTGCTGTACAGTGAGAGATTAGAGAAACTGGGCCTCTTCTCCCTTGAAAAGAGGAGAATGAGAGGGGACATGATCGAAGCATTCAAGATAATGAAGGGAATAGACTTAGTAGATAAAGATAGGTTGTTCACCCTCTCTAAGGTAGGGAGAACGAGAGGGCTCTCTCTAAAGTTAAAAGGGGATAGATTCTGTACAAACGTAAGGAAGTTCTTCTTCACCCAGAGAGTGGTGGAAAACTGGAACGCTCTTCCGGAGGCTGTTATAAGGGAAAACACCATCCAGGGATTCAAAACAAAGTTAGATAACTTCCTGTTGAACTGGAACGCACGCAGGTAAGGCTAGACTCAGTTAGGGCACTGGTCTTTGTCCTAAGGACCGCCGTGGGAGCAGACTGCTGGGCACGATGGACCACTGGTCTGACCCAGCAGCGGCAATTCTTATGTTCTCTTCTACAGCCAGCTTTAACAGAGGAGCACTCATATCCCAAACTTTTGCAAAAAGTTTCTTCTCTTAAGTCTCAGTCCTGATGCCACAGCTTCTGGGAGAGCGTTCCAGATTTCTACCACTCTCTGGGTGAAGAAGAACTTACTTACATTTGTACGAAGTCTATCCCCTTTTAACTTTAGAGAGTGCCCTCTCGTTCTCTCCACCGACAGTGCAACAAAGCCAGCCTCCCGCCATCGTTCTGCCCCGGAAGTGTTCTTTCTGCAGCACTTCCTCTTAACGCGTAGGCAGGACGCTGCAGAAAGAACACTTCTGGGGCAGAACGATGGCGGGAGGCTGGCTTTGTTGCACTGTCAATTAAGAGAATGAGAGGGCACTCTCTAAAGTTAAAAGGGGATAGACTTCGTACAAATGTAAGTAAGTTCTTCTTCACCCAGAGAGTGGTAGAAATCTGGAACGCTCTTCCAGAGGCTGTTATAGGGGAAAGTACCCTTCAGGGATTCAAGCCAAAGTTAGAAAAGTTCCTGCTGAACCAGAACATACGCAGGTAAGGCTAGACCCAGTTAGGGCACTGGTCTTTGACCCAAGGGCTGTCGTGGGAGTGGACTGCTGGGCACGATGGACCACTGGTCTGACCCAGCAGCGGCAATTCTTATGTTCTTATGTTATCACTCCCAAGACCCATTCCTCTTTCATGCACAAACATTCTTCACCTCCTAAACCTGGGGTGTCCAACCTTTTGGCTTCCCTGGGCCACATTGGCTGAAAAAAATGTTTCTGTGGCCGCGCAAATGCTGCAGCAAGACAGAGGAGGGAGCCGGCAAGATGGTAAACACCCGGGGGCAGCAGAAGAAAACACTTATCACCCTCGACTGCGGCTGCACAAAATACTTCATTGGGCCGCAGGTTGGACACCCCTGTCCTAAACCATACCGTTCCCCTCAGATTTTTGCAACCCAAATGCATGATATTAGTGGCCAAATTTCAGACCATTCTTCAAGCTTCGCTAGGTCCTTACTCATGTTCACACCATCAGATTTTGGTATCATCCGCAAAGAGGCAAATCTTATCCGATAGCCATTCATGCAGCAATATCACTTAAAAAAATATTAAAAAGAATAGGCCAAAGAACCAAAACTTGAGGTACACCACTGGTAACATCCCTTTCCTCAGATCTCGATTGACCATTATCCTCTGTCATCTTTCACTCAACCAGTTCCTGACCCAGTCTGTTACTTTGGGGCCCATCCTGAGGGCACCCAGTTTATTTATTAGGATCCTGTATGGAACACTTTGCTAAAGGCTTTGCTAAAATCTAAATACACATCTAGTGCACTCTCTCTATTCAATTTTCTGGGCACCCATTCAAATAAATTGATCAGATATGTCTGACTAGACCTGCCTCTAGTGAATACATGTTGCCTCGGGTCCTGTAATCCATTGGATTTCAGAAATTTCACTATTCTCTGTTTTAAAAGCATTTCTATTAATTTACTTACCACAGAAGTCAGCCTGTAATTCCCTACTTCTTCTGTACTTACACTTTTGTGGAGATGGACCACATCCACCCTTCTTCAACCCTCCGGTACCACTCCCGATTCTAGAGAAGCATTGAAAAGATCAGCCAGCAGAGCTGCCAGAACATCCCTAAGTTCCTTCAGTACCCTTGGATGTACACTATCCAGTCCCCATTGCCTTCAGTAGCTAACTCCTCATGAACACAATCCTCTGAAAATCAATCAGGGTCTAGCACACCTCTATTACTATTTGCTTTTGTCTTCTGTGGTCCTGCCCCTGGTGCTTCAGCTGTGAACAGAGAACAAAAATATTTGTTAAGCAATTCAGCCTTATCTTTATCAGCTTCTATATATTTTTCCCCTTCGCCTTTGAGTCTCACAATGCCACTTTTGCACTTCTTCCTATCACTATTATACCTAAACAATATCTTATCCATTTTACCGTGTCTTGTCTATACACAGTATAGTATTTGTATTTTATTTTCAAATGAGAATGGCTAATTTTTTTTTTTTAATTTCAGGTCCGAGAAGATGTATTAAATTCTTTAAATAACAACTTCCTACAAACATTAAATCAAGCTTGGAATGACCATCAAACAGCTATGGTGATGATTAGAGACATTCTAATGTACATGGTGGGTACTTCTTGTACCTTGTTAGCTATGATGTGTAAAGTGTTCTGTCATTTTCTCAAATATTATTTAATATGTATTTTAAAAGCAAATGCTGTGATATCTTAAAGCAACTTTGATACTGAACATGTATAATATGTTGCTTAAAAATTATGAAGAATTTTAGTAGCTGTACTGGTTCAGAAGAAGACTAAAATCTTAATAGGTTGAGACGGCCTTTATTAGACCATCATGAATTTAGTTTTCTGAAATTTAGTTTATCTGTAATGCATTGTTTTGTAACCTTGTATGCGTTATCCTGGTTCCATACTTTTCAATGATTTATTTCTATATCTTGTACATTTGATGAGGTGCTTTCTTAGGTCCAAGTTAATTAGTATCTGCAGAATGTAGATAAAAACAGGAAATGTTTTTATGTGCTTTCTCTTATTGTAGAGATGAAGATGTAGTTCATTCCAGAAAGAAACTTAAAAGTATTAGTAGTTAAAATTATTATTGTTTTTTAACTTTAATTCTGCAATTTCAATTAAACATCAGCTTGTACAGAGAAACCATGTGTGGTCACCAAAAATGCAGATGGATTTTCCTACTTTTCAATTCCATTTCAGAAATGTCTTTAAAGATTTGCAGACAACAGACTATTCGATATCTTTAACCTGTCCTTTTAATTATATAATCGCCATACTATCCTGAGCTGCTGCCTTTTCTAAGGCTTGTATTTTGGGGTTTTTTGCCAGCTCATTAATGTAGGGGAAATTTGACTACAGCTTTCCAAGTTAATCATGGAAGAGCAGAAGAGAAAAAAGTTTGGCATAATCAAACCTGAAAGATGTGTAATACCAAAAAAATCCACCCATTTGCCCGTCTGCATCTCAGAGAACCTTGGTGAACACACTCAACTCAATAGTCTCAAGCCACTGAATCACTATCCCAGCAAATACAAATGACCTCAATTGCTTCAGTGGTGGTTGTCACTAGCCAATCTTTCCAGGGGCCTTCTTTTCTATACTCTGCCACACTAAAAAACATTAACAACAGATGCTTCCATATCAGTTAGGGAGTCCATCTCGATGACCTCCATACTCAAGGCAGCTGATGGTCTTGAGAAAATTCTCCATATCAATATCATGATTAAAGAGACAATCTGCACATTTCAAGATTGCCTCCTCAATCAAATAGTACTCATTCGAATGGAAAATCAGATAGCCTTGTACAAACAAGAGGCATAGGGTCTTGCCCTCTTTCCCAAGAAGCAATTTCAAATCTGGTCCTGTATGATTTCTCGCAACATATTTCTAAAAGCAGTATTCCTTATAGGAAAGCAAAATATCTTAGCAGACAAGTTGAGCAGACTCTTGAGCCTCATGAATGGTCCCTCAGTTCAACCATATTACATCAGTGTTCTCAGAATGGGGGACCCCGGAAGTGGACCTCTTTGCATTCCACCCCTCTCCCCCCAAACACAAACCTTTTCTGTTCCAGAATCTACACTCTTTATTGTCTGGAGTAGAAATGCATTCTTCCTCAACTCATAAAACAAGTTCTTTATGCTCTCTCTCCAGTTCCTCAGGAAGATTCTACTCAAACCTCTTCAGGAACAAGTCACCATAATTCTCATTTTGCCTCGGTGGCCATGTCAACTGTAGTTCTGTCCTCCTACAGCTCAGTGAACCAATCACTTCCAATCTTTCCAACACAACATAGAATGAAGACTCTCTTCTCCATCCCAGTCTGCACTTGTTAGTGGGGAATCTCTCCAAGTACCGTATTTTCATGTAGATAACGCGTACCCGTGTAAAACGCACACACGGGTATAGCGCGCGAAAAACACAAATTTATGTACAGAAATTTTTATATTCCGCGCACACCCGTATACCGCGCATGCTGCCCGACTCTCCTTTCGCCCGCCCCGACTCTCCTCTGGAGACCCCGACTCTCTTTTCGCACGCCCCGACTCTCCTTTCCCCCTTGAAGTCCTGTCCCTACCCTGAAAGCCTAATGCCCCCCCCCTCCCCGACGTCCGATTCACCCCCCGCAGGACTGCTCGCACCCCCACCCCGAAGGACCGCTCGCACGCACGCGCACCCCCACCCTGAAGGACCGCCCGCACCCCCACCCCGAAGGAGCGCTCGCACTCCCACCCCGAAGGACCGCTCGCAACCCCACCCGAAGGACCGCTCGCACCCCCACAGCCTCCCCCCCCTCCCCCATGGAGAAGCTGTCTACCTTGTTTCCGGATGCCAGCGAGCCCAGCTGTTTCCTCTGCCGGCGGTCCCGCCCCTTCTCTGAGCCCTGCTGCGCTGCTTCCTCTTCCGCCGGTCCCGCCCTTTCTCTGACATCAGAGAAAGGGCGGGACCGCCTGAGAGGAAGCAGCGCAGCACAGGGCTCTGAGAAGGGGCAGGACCGCCGGCAGAGGAAGCAGCTGGGCTGGCATCCGGAAACAAGGTAGACAGCTTCTCCATGGGGGAGGGGGGAGGCTGTGGGGGTGCGAGCGGTCCTTCGAGTGGGGGTGCGAGCGGTCCTTCGGGGTGGGAGTGCGAGCGCTCCTTCCGGGTGATGAATCGGGCGTCGGGGGTGGGGGGGGGGGAACTATGTAAAAAAAATTTTGTACAACGCGCTCACACGTATAATGCACAAGGGTATGCGCGGTTTGTAAAAACCACGTATAACGCGCGCGTTATATGCGAGAAAATACGGTAGATGCTTTTGAACACTCTGTCAGCCATCATCAAACCTAGAAAACCTTCCACGCAATACTGCTATAGTTTCAAGTGGACTTACTTAAAAATCTGGTGTAATCTCAACTTCGTAGACTCAATCACTTGTCCTCTTCCATCAGTTCTAGATTATCTCCTCCACCTATCTGACTCTGGTCTCAAGACAACTTCAGTTAGTGTTCATCTCAATGATATTAGTGCTTTTCATACGTCATTGGAAAAAAGCAATTGTCTGTACAGTACATCATTTGGTTTCCAGATTCATGAAAGATCTTCATCATACTAAACCACCAATCAAGCTTCCTCCTGTCCTTTGGAATCTTAATGTTATCCTTTCTAATCTCATGAAGCCTTCCTTTGAATCACTCTGAACTTCATCTATCAAACATCTCACTTGAAAAGTGGTGTTCCTCATAGCTCTCACATCTGCATGCCAGGCAGAGTTCCCTCTAAGCCAGGAAAGCAGATGTGCAAGTCATGATTTGTTCTGAGCAGCAGTTGATGTGGGTTGGGCTGATGCGTGGTGGTGGTGGGAATGCAAAGACAATTTTTTTAAATTATGCCAAATTATATTTTAAAAATCTAGAAGTTAAATTATTTAACTGGAAAGAAAATATAAAACTGTACATAAAATATATTTATACTCGTATACATATTAAAACATTATTTTAAAATAACTTAAATAGGAATACAGTGATGTGAAAAAGTCCCCCCCGCCCCATTCTGATTTCCCCTATTGCAATATGTCTCACTACACTGCAAACATAAAATAATTTACCTGGCTTCAGCTCCACTAGCCTTTAGTTTGCTGATCACCAACATGTACCCAGCTGAAAACTAGGAAAGCCAGGGCTGAAATTCCACTGATGTTCCTTGAGACCTTGGACAAGTCACTTAGCCCTCCATTGCCTCAGACAAAACTTTAAAATGATAAGCCCTCCAGGGACATGAAAAATATCTACTGTACTTAATGTAACTTGCCTTGAGCCATTATTTAATCTAATCTTCTATTTCTGCGTCGCACAAACCTAGGCAGGATCAAGGCGACTTACAAAGAGAAGAGAGAGGAGTGGAGAGGGAGGGGGAGAGTAAGGGGAGGAGAAAAAAGGGAATATTTGGGCAGGGGAAGATCTGAGAAGTTCAAGTGTCAAAGAGGTTGGTTTTCATTTTTTCTGGAATGTGTAGTTGGGTTCTGTTCTGGTTGTTTCAGTGAGGTCATTCCAAGTTTTCACTCCTAGGAAGATAAGCATGGAGTGAAAATTTGCATGTATTGGAGATTCTTTGTTGAGGGAAGGTTTAGAAGTATCCTGTTAAGGGTTCTGTGGGAGGTAGACCATTCCTTTGAGAAGATTTGGATGAGTGGAACTGCTGAGTTTCCGTGAATTATTTGGTATAAGATGCGTAAAGTTTTACATTTTATTTGTGATGGGATGGGTAACCAGTGTAGTTGCCTGAGGAAGGCTGATATCGAGTCGTATTTTTTCAGGTTGAAAATTAGTCTTATAGCTGTGTTTTGTATCGATTGCATTTTATGGATCAGTGCGCTGTTGATTCCCATGTAGGCAGAGTTACAGTAGTCCAGTTGTGGTAGGATCATCAACTGTACAATCAGAGCAAAGTGATGTTGATGAAAGTATAGTCTGATGAGTCTTAGTTGCCTCATGATGAAGAGGGACTTTTTCCGAATATTAGAGATTTGAGCTTCCATGGTTAGTGTAGAATCAAGAATGCAGCCTAGGATTTTGGAGGTTTTATCGACAGCGAGGGTGTGGCCCGAATGCAGAGTTATGCATGTCGGTGCTGTCTGTTGGGTTGTGTGGAAATATAGGACTTTGGTTTTGGTTTGGTTTGGTTTAGTTTTAGCTTGTTGATTGTTGCCCAATTTTGGATGCTTTCAATATTGATTGAGACTTTTTGGTGACATCTGATTGGTTGTTGGTTGTGGGGATGAGGAGCAGAATGTCATCTGCATAGGACATTTTAATTTCATCATCAAATCTGATGTTTCTGAGGGAGCTCATGAAGAGGTTAAACAGGATGGGGGAAAGTGGAGAGCCTTGAGGCACCCCACAGAAGGCTTTCCAGGGGCTGGAGATCTCCTCTTCATTTTTTTTTTGACAATGTATTCTCTGTTTTGTAGGAAGTCAGAGAACCATTTTATCACTGTTCCAGTTATACCGATTTCTGACAGTTTTGTTAGTAGAAGGAGATGATCCATGGAGTCAAAGGCAGTTGAAGTGCCAAATTGCAGTATTGCCTGGCATCCCGTACTGAGTAGTTGTTTGTTTTTTGTGATTAAAGTGAGGATGAGAAGTTCAGTGCTGTGTTGTTGACGGAATCCGAATTGGGTCAGGTGGAGACATGAAATGTTGCTCGATGTAGGTTGCAAGTTGTTTACTTACCTGGGTCTCAATGATTTTTGCTAGAATAGGTATGCCAGCGATGGGTCTGTAGTTGGAGGACATGGAGAGATTTTGGATTTTTGCCTTTGGATTTTTTGGTATGGGAGTAAGAGCAATTTTTCCCATTGTTTCTGATAGTTGGCCTAGGTTTAGGGAGGTATTGAGAAGGTTGGTGATCCAGATGATGATTTGTTCAGGTGCGGTTGCAAGGAGGTAGGTGGGGTAGTTGTCTAGGGGACTGCGACATGCTGACAGTTTGGATAATAGTTTTGTTGTATCTGAGATGGACAAACTGGAGAATGAAGTCCAGATTTGATCTGCTTTAGTAGAGAGGTTCTGTGGACTGCCTCGGCGTGTCAGGAGAGCGATGTTCTGTGATGATCGCTTCGGCTACATCAGATTGGACTGTCTTGATTTTATTTAGAAAGAAGCCTGCTAGTTCTTGTGCAGTGATTTTGTTGGGATGACCTGTGGAGTCTTTGTTCAGTGGGGTAGTGAGCTGTCGCACCAGGAGGAATACATTTTTTGTGTTTAATGTTTTGGTGCCTAGTTTGGAGGCGTAATAGTGTTTCTTGGCCTCTGATAAGTTGAGCTTGTATTTATTTATTGCTTTGCGCCAAAGTATTCTGTGTTCTTGTGTTCCACTTTTTCTCCATTTCCTTTTCAGTCGTCTGCATAGTTGTTTGTCTGTTCTCAGTGATTCGGTGAACCAGGGGGAAGATTGATGTTGCTTTATTTTATGGGAGTGGAGGGGGTGTAAGGATGTCCAGTGTGTTGGTTATGGTATGGTTCCAGCTTGCTAGCATTGATGTAGTGCAGTTAGAATGGGGAATTAGGGATTTTGTTAATATGTTCCAGAAGAGATTAGGTTGTGTCCTTCCTCGTACTAATTTCTCGTCACTGGTGGCTTTGTCACTCCAGTTCTCCGTTGAGAGGTTTAGGTGAAAGTTTAGGAGGTAATGGTCGGTCCATGGTACAGGGGTCCATTTGATGTCTGTAGTGAGATTGGTGGGAGTGGTTGCAAGTATATCTAGGATGTGACCTTTTTCGTGTGTGGGTCTCGAAGACATTACTGTGATTTCGCATTCGTCGAGCAATGTTTTGAGCTTATGGACATCTTTGTTCTCCAAGGATTCAAGAGGGAGGTTGATATCTCCGAGTATAATCAGTTTGGTGTGTTGGCATGTCAGATTAGTTATTAGTTCTGTCATTTTGAGAATGGAGCTTGATAGAGAGTTGGGGGAGTCTATAGATCAATAGAATTCCAATGTTGTTGAGTGTGGAGTTGGGCTTCCAGTTTACAGACGATATATTCTAGATCTGGGTGGGTAGCCGATTCTAATTCAGTGATGGTGTATGAGCTTTTGTATATTATTGCTAGTCCGCCATCTCGCTTGTGTTTTCTAGGGAATTAGAGTATGTTGTATCCTTGAGGGCAGAGGTGTGGCAGTTCTGGGTCATCTGGGTCCTTTAGCCATATTTCAGTGTTGAAAAGTAGAGCTGGACTATTAGATGTGATTAGATCATTTAAGAGGAATAATTTATTCACCACCGATCTAGCGTAGACGTACATGCATGGGATGGGGATGAAGGTTTTTTAAAAAATTTTTCAGTTCTGTTGTTAGTTTTACCGGTTGCAGATTGCTGTGGGGTTTGAGGAGAGGCTGTTTTTGCTGTCTTTTATTTTTGCTGTTTTTGTTCCAGGTTATAGGGATAGCGTTTTAGTAATTTCCTTGGCATTTCGTGGGGTTATTTGATGGATATAGGGGTCTTGATTTCTGTTGTTTGGGGTGCCAAGAGGGGTGAGCATTGCTGCTGAAAGGTGTGCTGTGTATTACTGAGAAAGATATCTAAATCCAATACCAGGTACAGTATAAACTTAAGTTATATAAAACACCTCAAATGTTTCTCAGGACCTACAGAGCAATTCCAATATACCATAAAAGCAGTAACTTCTACAAGTCGCACAAGCTTCTACCTATGAAAAGACTGTACCAAATACACTGTAGTGACCACTAAAACATCAGTAAACCTACTGGAGAAC
The DNA here is from genome assembly GCF_902459505.1 of Geotrypetes seraphini. Taxonomy (NCBI): domain Eukaryota; kingdom Metazoa; phylum Chordata; class Amphibia; order Gymnophiona; family Dermophiidae; genus Geotrypetes; species Geotrypetes seraphini. The sequence continues at coordinate 145,890,533 of NC_047092.1, read as the reverse complement.
TAAACATACCAGATTAAAACAGATCAATCATGCAATCAGTGCTAACAGAAAACCAAGTTTCTTTCAAACATGCAGAACACAGATCTTCACCCAATATGAATAAGTAACCACATTATAAAAATAGAAATAAAAATTAAACCCCCAAGAAGCTAGACTTTTCATACAGTTCAGCACAAGAGAAAGCAATGTGTGTGTCCCTGTACTGTGCAAAATATAGTGATAGCAGACTGACATATTCCAACCACTAGCTTACAAATTAACAAATGCAAATAAAACAAAAAATGGAAAATAATACCATTTTTCAATTTGCTTTCAGAGGCCAAAATCTCATTCCTCAGGTCAGGACAGTATGTTGTTACTAAGGTATCCTGTTCTGTCCTGTTTTGGTCTCCAAAAGTTAGTCCAAAAAGGTATTAAAATTAATCCAATAAAAAGATAACACCTTATTTCCATTTTTTCATTTTTCTATTTTTATTTATTAATGTTTATTAACATAGCTACAAAATACTACTTTATCTTTAAACTAAAAATAAAATTCTTTTTTCTACCTTTGTTGTCTGCTTATTTGCTTTTTTCAATTGTGTTGGTACCATTCTCTGGTTTCCAGCATCTTCCCTTTCGCTTCCCCCTCCTATCATCTCCCTCCTCTTCCCACGCCTATCCCCACCCCCACATCTACCCTCTCTCCTCCCTGTTCTATCCAGAATCTGTGTTGCCCACTTCTATACAGCATCTTCCCCCCCTTTTCTACTTCCATCCTTAGATTCCTCTTGTCTACCATCCAGTGTTGGCAAAACTCTTTATCTCTTCCCCACTTCCATACAGCATCTGCTATGACCCCTCTCCTTTCCATCCAGTATGTCCCCTTTCTCTTCCTCCTTGCATCATCTCACCATTTGTCTCTTCCCCACACTACCTTTCTTTCCCCACTTTCCATCAGTATCCTAGTTTCTCCCCTTCCAGAAAGCATCATCTCTCTTTTCATCCAGTGTCTTCCTCTCTCACCTCCTCCTCCTTTATCACATCTCCCTCCTGTTCCTCCCCTCTTCCATTGAAGCTTGTTTTCCTCCTTCTATACAGCTGCTTCTCCCTCTTTCCTGCCATCAATATTTCCCTCCTTTATCTTTCCTTCATATAACATCTGCCCCTAACTCCCCCTCATCTTTCCATCCAGCATCTCCCCTTTTGCTTCTCCCTTCCATCATATCCCTCCTCTCTATCCCCCAATATCTGCCTTCTCTCTCCCCTGTTCTATCCAGAATCTGTCTTACCCTCTTGTAGACTGCATCTGCTCCCTTCCCCTTCCCTTCCATCCATATATTCCTCCCGTCTGCCTCCCCTACCATCTAGCATCAGCCACCTCTTTCTCTCACCCCTTCCATGCAGTATCTCTTTTTCATCCAGCGTCTCCCCTTTTACTTCCTCCCTTCTATCACCTTCCACATCTCTCTTCCCCAGAACATTTGCCCTCTTCTTTAAAGCATCTGTCCCTCTCACCCTTTCCATCCAGTGTCTTCCTCTATCTCACCTCCTCCCCTTTTCATCACATCTGCCTCCTGTCTGTTGTTTACCCTAGCTGCTGCTTCTTGTGCCTTCCCTTCTTCCCTCCCATGGCCACCTCATCTGCTGCTGCAGCTCACTTCATTCTCCTGGGATGGCACTCATAGCTCAGTCTGCACGACTACTGGTCATGCCTCTTCAATATACTCTTCTTTTTTTTACTGAACTGATGGTCCGGTCTACCGACAGGAAGCCACTGGCATGCAGGAGGTCTTAAGATTTTTAAAGTGACAGTATATTTTGACTGCTTGTGCTGGGTTCTGTGGATGATATCACCCACATGTGAGATTATCTGCCTGAAGTCCTCAGATAACACCACTGCAAATGAATATGCTTTATTGTGTACTGCCTTGAATTATTTTATAAAAAAGGTGATTCAACAAACCTGATTAAAGCATAACCATGGGACCTAACTCCCTGTGAACCTAATTAATATGAAGAAATACCTTCTCAGTGCTTTGCTCAAAATATACAAATTTGTGACTGAACATTGATGGTATAGCATCTAAACACTACTTATGAATAGGTCTAATAGCCCCATATTTTAAGGATGTTAGATGTTCTTAGAGAATGACATGGTGATTGTTACCCATGGCTAGCCATAGGTAACCCATATGACGGGTATATAAAAAAATAAAGAAACTTGAAAACTGGTTGCTGCGAGTATGGGGACAAGGCCATTCACCGCCTCATGGAGTTGCCTCCCTTCCCACCCCTCCCGGTCAGCAGACCTCCTCTCGATTGCAAGTCCAGCAGCTCCTCCCTTTCCCTCCCTCACTATCACGGGTCCATCAGCTTCCCTTCTGATTGCCAATGGCAAAAAAAATACCAACAAACCTGTGACTCTCCTGGGCTGTGTCGGCCCTTTAGCGCCTTCTGGGGCGGGCCTACTAGCCTCTTTGAAGCTTCCAGCAGGCTGGGCTACTCTGATCAGAACCTTTTTGCCGCAGGGTCTCTTTTCTGAAGCATCTTCAAGGCTGGAAGTTACATCGGAAGGAGGACTGTGCCAAGAAGACCGCTTGGAGAGAGAAAACTTTGATTCTGAAAAGCGCCCGCAAAGGGAAGGGAGGGAGATGACCCAACGAGGGGAAGAGGTTGAGTGGTACTGAAGTGAAGTGGTGAGAGGAGGGGAGAAGGAAACAGACACTGAAGGGAAGTGAGGAGGGGAGAGAGAGAAGAACAGACGCTGAAGGGAAGTGGGTAGGATTGAGGGGGAGCAGTTGCTGAGAAGAGGAGGAGCAGTCACATGGAAGTGGGGAGCAGAGAGAGGGGAGCATACACTGCATGGAAGTGGGGAGGAAAGAAAATGGGGAACAGATGCTGGAAGGAAGTAGAGAAGAGAAGGGAGCAGTTGCTGGAAGGAAGTGGGGAGGAGGGGAGAGCAGACGCTGGATGGAAGTGGGGACGGGAAAAAGAACATACACTGAAGAGAAGTGGGGGGAAGAGAGAGAGGGGAGCACATACTAAATGGAAGGACAGGATAAAGAGGAAAGGGCACTTGCTGGATTGGGGGAAGAGGATAGAGTTAGATACTGGAAAGGGTGAGAGAAAGAGGTGGCAAGCTGTAGGTAGACACAGTGAATGGGGAATTGAGGACTGGAAAGTAAGAAAGTAGATGAGGTAGAAAACAAATTGTGAAGGAAGAACAGAAAAGGAAGAGAAAGAGAGAGAGGAGAGAGATACCAGAGCTTGGGGGAGGGGTAGGAGAGAAATGCTAAAAACCACCGAGAGGGAGAGATGGAAGGGAAGAAGACACAGATGCTAGACCATGAGGGCAGCGAGGGAAGAAGATGGGTGCCAGACCAATTTTTTTTTTTTTTGGGGGGGGGGAGGAAGAATTAAGAGTAAACAGAAACCAGAGCCTGAGACCAATATAATGTGAAGAATAAGACAACAAAAGTTAGACAAAAAATTATTTTCTCTTTTGTGATTAGAATATATCAGATTTGCAATATGTATCCTGGCTTAAGGCTCTCTCTGACCAGGGGATAGTTGCCCAAGTTGCATTCCCCTAACACTATTGCTGCCATGTGTAACTGAAGTATTCTTTTAGCTTTATTTTTCTATGTAGTATTCTGTAGTAATTTGACTTCAGTTTTCTTGATAGTGGAGGGGATATTTGTGAGGGGGAGGAGAGGGGAGTTAGAGGTTTTGTTGATCCTTGCTCTGTATTTGTGATTTATAAAATGACAATTGTACAGAATGTTGTTTGTTTTTATATTTTAATAAAATGAGTTCAGTATAAAACTATTTGAGGCCTGTGCAGATGGGATCAGATGGTTTGCGGAGACGGCGACTGAGCTGGCGGTGATGGGGTGGGGATGGGGCCAAACTCTGGGTTCCTGCACCATGGAGAGGCACTGCAAGGACTGCAGGGACCAGATGGGTTACACCTGACCAGGAGAGGGAAGAACGTCCTTGGACACCGTCTAGCCCGCCTACTACACAGGGCTTTAAACTAGGTAAGTTGGGGGAGGGTACGGGCACAAACAACCTACCTGATGAGCTAAGCTGCCAATACTTTTTTGAGACTGAGGTAAGTAAACACTATAATTCTGGGACACATTATAATTCTGGGTCGCATTGTAATTCTGGGTCTAGGGGGAGTACACATTGCAATTCTGGGTCTAGAGGGAGTACACACTGTAATTCTGGGTCCAGCGAGAGTGCACACACTGCAAATTGTACTAAAGGAGTTCAAGTAGCCCAAGTGGAAATACCCCCACAGGGTACACACATTTCCGAGTCTGGGATAGGAGCACACTGTAGTTCTGGGGAGTCCGAGACAGGTACACGCTGTATCTCTGGGTCTAGGTAGTGTAAGAGACATGCGAATAATGCTAAAGGTGTCCTTGTTGCTAAAGCAGGAATGTCCCCACTGAGACGTAACAAACACACAACATGGAAGTCTATGTACGTCAACGCCCACAGTCTGGGAAACAAGATCCTGGAATTGGAAACAGAAATGAGGAATGCCGACCTGGATGTGGTGGCAATATCTGAGACCTGGTTCACGGACTCCCAAGGGTGGGACATGGTCATACTGGGTTACAACTTGCTTCGCCGGGACAGGGAGGGCAAAATGGGAGGAGGTGTAACATTATATACTAAAGATGACACCAGAATCACAGATGTACAGTACACTGGGGAATCCCTTTGGGTAAATTTGTCCAGAGGGAAGGACAAATGCCTGTATCTTGGCATAGTATATAGACCCCCAAGACATCAGGATGACCTAGATATGGAATTAATTGGAGATATAGAGAATATCACCTTGCGTGGGGACACAGTATTGGTAGGTGACTTCAACATGCCTGATGTGGATTGGGTCACACTTTCCTCTGCTTCCGGCAGCAGCAGGAAGCTATTAAACTCTTTGAATGGAGCAAGACTCAGGCAACTGGTGTTGGAACCAACAAGGGATCAGGCAATACTGGACCTGATACTTACCAATGGAGAAAGTGTCACACAGGTCTCGGTGGGTGACACATTGGCCTCCAGTGACCACAACATGATATGGTTCAATCTCAGGAAAGGTTTCACTAAATCTACCACACTGACCAAGGTCCTTAAATTCAAGGACACAAACTTCCAAGACATGGGAGACTTCGTTCACCAGGCGCTACAAAGCCAAGCAAAAACCGACAACGTGGAAGAAATGTGGTCGACTTTAAAAGCAACCATACAGGAAGCAACAAACCGCTATGTTAAATCAGTAAGTAAACGGAGTAGGAACAATAAGCCACAGTGGTTCTCTGCGGAGATCTCGGACCTCATTAAGGAGAAGAATAAAGCATTCATCTCTTACAAACAATCAGGGAAACAGGACTCTAGAGTAGACTATCTGGCCAAGTCAAAAGTTGTCAAAACAGAAGTTAGGGAAGCCAAATTCCACATGGAGGAGTCTCTAGCAAAGAACATCCAGAAAGGAGATAAATCTTTCTTCAGGTATATCAGTGACAGAAATAAGAACTCAGGTGGGATAGTACGTCTCAGAAAACCAGACGGAGGCTATGTAGAAACGGACTCGGAAAAAGCCCAACTATTAAATGAATACTTCTGCTCAGTCTTCACCCGTGAGGTGCCGGGACTCAGCCCTCAGCTACAGACAAGGATTGAATCAGTTGACCCGTTTAATAATTTCAAGTTTACACCCAGCAAAGTCTACTGCGAGCTGTCAAAAATCAAGGTTAACAAGGCAATGGGGCCTGACAACCTACACCCCAGGGTGCTCAGGAAGTTGTGTGATGTCTTGGCGGAGCCGCTGTCCGCGCTTTTCAATCTCTCCCTTAGTACAGGTAACGTCCCGTTAGACTGGAAGACGGCTAACGTCATTCCACTCCACAAGAAAGGCTCCAAGATGGAGACAGCAAACTACAGACCAGTGAGTCTCACATCAATAGTGAGCAAACTAATGGAAACTCTAATCAAACGCCAATTGGATATGATCATGAATGAGGAGAATCTACGGGATCCCCGTCAACATGGATTTACTAAGAGGAGATCTTGCTAATCCAACCTGATCAGCTTCTTTGACTGGGTGACGAGGAAGCTGGTGACGAGGAAGCTGGGGAGTCCCTGGACATCGTTTACCTGGACTTCAGCAACGCATTCGATAGTGTACCACACCGCAGGTTGCTGAGCAAGATGAGTTCTATAGGATTGGGTGACACATTGACCAAATGGATTGGGAACTGGCTTGGAGGTAAGCTTCAGAGGGTAGTGGTGAACGGCACCCCCTCCGAAATGTCGGAGGTGATAAGTGGAGTGCCGCAGGGCTCCAACCTGGGCCCGATCCTTTTCAACATCTACATAAGAGACTTGGCAGAAGGGCTCCGAGGTAAAATAACATTATTCGCCGATGACGCCAAACTAAGCAATGTAGTGGGCAAAAGCACAACAGACAAAAATTCAATGCCAGACAACATGATGCACGACCTACTTCTACTGGAGCGCTGGTCTAGGTCCTGGTAACTCAGTTTCAATGCCAAAAAATGCAAAGTCATGCATCTGGGCAGCCAAAATCCATGCAAGACTTACACCCTTAATGGCGAGATCCTAACAAGAACTGAAGCAGAACGAGAGACTTAGGGGTGATAGTGAGAACATGAAGACTGCAAATCAAGTGGAGCAAGCTTCCTCCAAAGCAAGGCAAATCATAGGTTGCATTCGCAGGAGTTTCGTCAGCTGTAAACCTGAAGTCATTATGCCATTGTATAGATCCATGGTGAGATCACACCTGGAGTACTGTGTGCAGTTCTGGAGGCCGCATTACCGTAAGGTAATTTTCCTACTACTAGTGGTGATATAATTATGATCCCTATTCTTGGGAACAGCAATGGAAACAACAAGGCTGTAATTCAAGAGATGACAGACCACTGGTTTTCTATTCCAGTCTTTACAAAGATCACGAAAGGCTGGGTTACCAAGCTTTTATAGATTTGGACAGAGTTGATGTCCTACATTCTCAGTCAAAATTCTGAAAGGCATTCCTTATGGTAAATCCTTGTTGAGTATGGGACAGTGGCTAGTTTATAAAGCAGTCTTATAGACCATGACCTCTTGCTGCAAATTGAAATAATGAATAATGTTCTGAGATAATCTTAGGGTTTTCTGTCAAAGATCACATAGGATGAAAATGCAGAGAGTCATGTCGGAGTCATGGAAAGTTTGATATCAAGTTCCTCAGTGATTGCACTGACTCCTATTATATTTAGAGTATTGATACAATCACTGGGAGCAAAACTAGATAAAACTGGTGTCAAAACATTTTCTATATCTCGTGACAGAAGTGAAGTCCTGAATAGAATAAAAAATATGTTTGGATATGATTGATAACTTGGGGATCCTTTTATCAAGCCGCGCTAGCAGGGTTAGCGCGTCGGACATTTCATCACGCGCTATCCCCTGTGACCGGCTAAAAAACTAACGCCTGCTCAATGCAGGCGTTAGCGGCTAGCGTGGCAGGCGGTTTAACGCGCGGGATTACATGCGTTAAACCCTTACCGCAGCTTGATAAAAGGACCCCTTGGTGTTGTAATGCAAATTGAAATTTAAACAGAGAAAACTTAATGTTTATTGCTTGGAAGTTCTGATAACATCAATTATTTAAGATTGATGACGATGACACATACAAATTTGATTCCTTCTCTCAGATTTTAGGAATTCAAGTGGATAACCAATTAACAATGGTTATTATAGTTTAAAAAAAATTCCTTTGTGGTGTTGAGGAAGTTAAGAATAATTGGTGTTAAAGGAACGATTTTAAATTACCTACTTTCATACTGGTTGTTCAATCCCTGCTATTATCTCACAATTGTAGTGTTGTTTATTTTGGGCATTCTAAGAAAATTACAGATGGTCCAGAATTCAGTAGATTGGTGTATTCTGCTGACAAGTATAATAGACTATATCTGCTGCTGATTAAAGCTAGGGTAAAATTTAATTTGTACTTTAATATTTAGAATTTTATATAGTAATGCTCCGCCATATATGGTAGCTCATTTACAGTGAAAGATGGTAGTGTGCACTCTCTTCATCCTATGCTGTGCTAAAAATGTATTATTCTGCAATATCTCCATAGGATTCAATGCAGATTACACACGCTGATTATAGAGGAATATACATAAAAACTTCTAAATACATTAAACAGCTACCATGATTAGATGGTAATTCATTTTCTGGTTATTAATAAGGTTAAATCTCAAAAGTTTTCCTTATCAAGTGGCCATTCCTTACCGTCTTGCAGATGATACCAAGATTTGTAACAGAGTAGACACTGAAGAGGGAGTGGAAAAGGATCTGCAAAAGTTAGAGGAATGGTCTAGTGTGCCTGGCAACTAAAATTCAATGCAAAGAATTGCAGAGTAATGCATTTGGAGATTAATAATCGGAAGGAACCGTATATGCTGGGAGGTGAGAAGCTGATATGCACGGACAGGGAGAGGGACCTTGGGGTGATAGTATCCGAAGATCTAAAGGCAAAAAAACAGTGTGACAAGGCAGTGGCTGCTGCCAGAAGGATGCTGGGCTGTATAAAGAGAGGCGTAGCCAGTAGAAGGAAGAATGTGTTGATGCCCCTGTACAGGTGAGGCCCCACTTGGAGTATTGTGTTCAGTTTTGGAGACCGTATCTGGTGAAGGACCTAAGAAGACTTGAAGCGGCCAAGAGGAGGGCGACGAAAATGATAGGAGGCTTGTGCCAGAAGACGTATGAGGAGAAACTGGAAGCCCTGAATATATATACCCTAGAGGAAAGGAGGGACGGAGGGATATGATTCAGACGTTCAAATACTTGAAGGGTATTAACGTAGAACAAAATCTTTTCCAGAGAAAGAAAAATGGTAAAATCAGAGGACATAATTTGAGGTTGAGGGGTGGTAGATTCAAGAGCAATGTTAGGAAATTCTATTTTACGGAGAGGGTGGTGGATGCCTGGAATGCGCTCCCGAGAGAGATGGTGGAGAAGAAAACGGTGACGGAGTTCAAAGAAGCATGGGATGAACACAGAGGATCTAGAATCAGAAAATAATATTAAATATTGAACTAAGGCCAGTACTGGGTAGACTTGCACGGTCTGTATATGGCCGTTTGGGGGAGGATGGGCTGGAGAAGGCTTCAATGGCTGGGCGGGTGTAGATGGGCTGGAGTAGGTTTTGATGGAGATTTCAGCAGTTGGAACCCAAGCACAGTACCGGGTAGAGCTTTGGATTCTTGCTCAGAAATAGCTAAGAAGAAAAAATTTAAATTGAATCAGGTTGGGCAGACTGGATGGACCATTCGTGTCTTTATCTGCCGTCATCTACTATGTTACTATGTCTTCATTTAGATTAAGAAAGTATTATGTGTTTAGAAAGGCATTGAAGACTTGTTGTTGTTTTGAATATATGAGGTCTGACAATTAAGTTCATGAACTCATCCTAGAAAAAGTGCTGCTTATCACTATGGTCATCTTCAAAGTATTCCTCTTGGGAAGCTATGCACCGATGCCAGCACCTAGTCCACACTTCAAAGCAATTTTGAAACTATCTGGAATGGCTATCAGAGCTGTTATCGCATTACCCTAGATGTCCTGAATGTTATCAAAATGTCTTCCTTTCAATATTTCCTTTATCTTCGGATAAAGAAAAAGGTCATTGAGGCTAGATCAAGTGAGGGAGGATGTTCTATTACAGTTATTTGTTTACTGGCTAAAAACTACCTCACAGACAGTGGTGCTGTGTGAGCTGGTGCATTGTTTTGATGCAAGAGCAATGAGGGAAACTTTTTTGCACACACCTTTCTCATGCCAAGATTTTCAGTTAAGATTTTCCTATTTGTTTCTCTTATCGATGTTTACTTGGTCTGCTATGCTTCTTACAGTCAGCCGACAATTTTGACACACAATTTGACAAATTTTTGCAATGTTTTCATCATTTCTGCTCGTTACTGGAAGTCCTGACCTCTCCATCAGTGATGCTTTCTCTCCCCTCAGAAAAATGTTTTATCTATTTGGACACTGCCGTTTTCTTCATGGCATTATCCCCATAAACTTAGACTCTTGTCAAATTTGACAAGAAATTTAATGTTCATTGCTGTAATTCAAGCTCCAACATTCTTACAACAGCACACAAAAACATGCAACAACAATAATGAATGCCACTCGGCAAGACACTGCCACATGTTGTCACGAACACAGCTGTGAGATACTGATATACCAAGGTTATGAAACCTTTCCGATCTATTTGTACAGTGCTGCCAATGTAAGCGCATGGTGGAAAGTTAATGAAATTAATTTTCAGACCTCATATGTGTTGTCTAGGAATTGATTGTAGGGTTTTGATAATTTCCTAAGGCTGACCTGGTCTCAGTGGCATATCTTACTGTAATTCTTGGGATTATCCAAATCGTCTTATTTGTTATCTGCAAGTAACTTAAGTACCTTATATACTCAAATATAAAATGAGATTTGGGGGCAAAAAAAGACCCAAAAATAGGGGGGTCTTGGTTTATATTTGAGTCAGCACCCACATACCCCTCTGACCTATTGCAGGCCTCCCCTGGGCCTGCCATTAGCCCTGGTGGTCCAGCAGTGAGCCAGGAGAGGAGGGATCCCTCCTGTCTCTAGTCCTGGCTGATTCTGAAACATCACTCCTGCCTCCAATACCTCTTGAAAACCTACCTTGAAAACCCTGGTGGTCCAGTGATAAACCGGGGCAGGAGCGATCTTCCCACACTCCTGCCCCATGCAGCGCCACTATCTAAAATGACTGCCACGAGTTCTCATGGCAACTTTGGAAGTTCTTGTGGTCTCACAATGTTGCCACAAGAAGTTGTGGCAGCCATTTTAGCATCTCGACAGTTCGCCGCCTGTGGGTACTCGGTCTTGAGGGCATATTCTTCTGTCCCGTCCTAGATATCAACCTTTTCTTTGGTATGTCATCTAACATATGGACTCCTGAGTAGATGTAAAGAAAGATCAGGTTCTTACCTGGATAATCTTCTTTTTGTTAATCTTCTCAGGATTCCATACGGCCCACCCTCAGTAAATCCTGTTTCGCCTGCTTTCTGCCTTGGATATTTGTAGATTCCAGGTCTGGAGTTCTTTCAGCCAGATAACTGAGCATAAAGAAGCAGGTTGGTTCATTATTTCTGCTATCTTATAAATTCATTTTGATAATTGTTGTTCTTTTTTGTAAGTTGCAGAGCAGAACAGAATTCTGTGATGTCTGTGGGGAAGTTCCCCATACCTCTCTTTATTTGTATTTTATTCCAGATGAGATCAATTGCTTTGGTACGAACTGAAGGGGACACTGCACTCCACTGGCAATGTGGGAGGTGCTGAAAGTTATGAGTAATACACTTCTGTAAAACCCAGTTCATGGGAATGGATTGATCACATAATGTATGGATTCCTGAGAAGATTAACAGAAAGATTATTCAAGTAAGAACCTAATCTTTCATTCGCTCACCTACATCAGACCAGATTTCGTCAATATCATTCCATTGAGCTCTCTTTGATTGGCTTTGTCACATATGTTCTTATTTACCTTGACAACCATTCTTCTTGTCTCTTTAGACTTCACTGCTGCCTTTGATACTATTGTCCACGGCTTTATTCTCCATCAACTTTTTGAAATGGGGATGAGACACACTGCATACAGTTCAAATCTTACTTCACCAGCTATAGCTATCATATACTATTCTAGAACTCAGAATCCACATCCTTTACAACCCTATGTGGGATCCTACAGGACTCTTTTTTGGCACCAGTGCTTTTCGACATCTTTCTGTCCTCTTTATTAACCATGGCCCAATCTCTTGATTTCACATGCTGATGACATGCAGCTCCTTTGTCCAGTTGGCCCTTCTAATAGTTCTGATATCTTATACATAAATAACTCTCAGTAACATTGCTGCGTGGTTGCAAAATAATTTTAAAAATTTCTCAATCCTCTCAAATCCCAAGGATTACTGTTTGCTACTTCTGAAACACAAAGATTAGTTAGTCCTATACAACGCCACAGTACTCCAGTACCTATGGTCCCCTCTGTGAAGGTCCTTTGAGTTATCTTAGATAATAGATTAAACTTTAAGGAACAAATTTCATCAGTAACATGAATGAATTAAGATGTTGATGGCTGAGACTTTGAATAAGGGTTTAATAGAGTGGATTGTACTTATAGAAAGTACAATCCACTCTATTAAACCCCTATTTGAAATTTCAGCCATCAACATCTTAATTCATTCCCTTGTTAGTCATTTAGGTTATTGCAACACCTTATATCAGGGACTAAAGCAAAAAGGCATTCTGTTACATATATTCCAGTTTCCAGTACTTGTGGTGAACTGGACTTGCAGACATTAGAATACTTACAGCTTTGAGCACCTCCCATATGGCAGTGGAACCCAGTGCGCCCTCCAGTTTTTCTTTTGCAAATGAACTGCACAGAGGTGTTTTTGATCTGTTTTGCTTAGATTTTTTTCTTTCTCCCCTCAAAAGTTTGTTTTTTTTTCTGAGGCTTCGGTGCCCTGAGATCCCATTCTTGAGGATTCTCTGCCTGGGAAAGGACGCAGGTTCCACTGAGCCAGACCTGGAGGGCCAGCCTGCTGTGTTTCTTCTGGGCTCATGGTCCATTCCCCTGGGAGCCAGCTCACCTACTGAGTTTCTCAGTGGCTTGAGCACAGGCTCTGAGCACCCTGTGTAAGAACCCTCAGGGTATCAGGGCGCCGGCTGAATACGTACCCATCCCCCATCTCGCTTTATGATCTCTAGGGGTGGAGGTCAGTATCAGTCTAGCTGGCAGTCTAAAGATGCCTTGGTTGTGGAGTCACAGGAAGATCTGAGACAGAAAAGTTCTTTCCACCTTTTCAGTGTCATTGAAAAAGCTGCAGGCAGGCACCAGCAGAGAACTGTGAGTACAACCCCATTGATTCCTATGGGAAAATTGGGATGGGTCAAAAAATGTTATTTTTTTGTAATTGTTTATTTATAACAAATAACCTCACAGCGACACATCAGTACAATACAAAAACAGTACATTCAGTCAATCTGCAGAACAGCAAGACCCATTGATGTCATCTCCCCCACCCCCCGGTAACAGCCTTCACTCCCCCCCCCCAAAAAAAAAATGTTATTTTTAGTTTAACTGAAATATGTCAATTTTGAGAATTTACATCTGCTATCTCTATATTGCAATGTATGGGGGTGCTTTATGCGATTGATTGCCCAATTCAAAATTTTAATTGATGGTAGAGCCTTAGTCCATATTCTTTGCCAGTGTATCGCAAACTGTGTGCCCTGGCATATTCCAGGTGTGCCATGAGGCGCCGGTTGACTGCTTACAGGACGTGCCTCTTGCAGCAAGAGGTACATCCTGTAGGCAGTCAGCTGGTGCCAATGACTCTCCTCCTCACCAGCATCTCTCCTCCTCTCCCCCTCCAGGATCCCCCACCGGCAAAGTGACAGGATCAGGGTCATGGCCAGAGGGCCTCCACGCATGCACAGACGTCAGTGTGATGACATCAGGCACATGCCTGATGTCATCACATTGATGTTTACTCTCTTCCAGATGTCTTCCAGCTGTGGAACCAGGTTTACTGTTCTGCGACACCGAAAAGTTTGCGGGACACTACCCTATGCAGAAAAAATTCATAAGGAAAGAAATGCTAAGGCTCAAGTTATTCAATATATGCTGTGCTGAAAGGATAGAGACTCATTTCTTATATAAAGGTTATTGAAGCAATAAGAGCCCATGTTAATTTTTTGAACTTCTGGTAACCAATTTGTATCTTTCAAATGAGTTTTGGAAGACAGAGGCTTATTAATTTATAATTGCCTTTTAAAATGTACAATGTATATATAATCCCATTTCACAAGTTAGCAATGGAATATGCCTAACCCATACCGCAAAAAATTTATTTGAATTTAAAAGCCAGTCCAAAAATACAGAAGTCAGCAGCTGAAACCTTTCACAACCTCCCTCCCAACCTTTCAACCCAAGTTGAAGAGTAGGGTGGAGGAGGGAAGAGAGATCCTCCTCGAGGCCTACCACAGATCCTTTAAGGCCTGCTTTACTAAAGCTGTTTTTCCATCCCCTGTCTAAGGGAGAAGAAAGTTTCGTAAATCTGGAACTTAATGCACATATGGATGCTACAAGCAGAAATATGTAGCCAGCAAATCCCATCCCTTACCAATCTCGGAAATGAACAATTGCTCTAATATTGCACTGGTTACCCATGGAAACGCAAATAATGTTCAAGCTCAAATGTACCTGTTTCAAACAGGTCTGGGGACTAGCGCCTTCCTACCTGCTACCCCACTTCACATTACACAACCCCACACGAAGAACCAAAAACCAAAACATCTTTGCATACCCAAAGATTACAGACTGCAAATACAAATCTTTTTTGGATAGGACCCTCAGGTTCCAAGCAAGCAGACAGCAATCCTGGCTGGGAAACTACATTAATAGAGCCAGGCAGACCTACGGCGCATTCCGAAAATCAATAAAAACTGTTCTGTTTGACTGATGGCCCTCTAAACAGATGCCCCCTCACTCTCAATGATATTTTCCCCTTGCCAAACTGATGTAATTTGCTGTCCTTTACCTATTTCTTATGTAACCTTTCACTTCTTACACTCTGTAATTCACTGATTGTCCATCTTTCTTCATTGTAAACTGCCTAGAAGTCTTTCGACTATGGCGGTATAGAAAAATAAAGTTATTATTATATTATTATTATTATATAATCTAAACCAAGAAACAGCAGAACCAACATTCTAGGGTTCCTATATCCAAGAGAACAACAAAACATGAACAAGAACAAATGTCACAAAAAGATCCAACAGCACCATTTAATACAAATCCAAGGCAACTCTCATTTCATTCACTAAATGGTGAGGAGCATTTCCAGGATGGATAAAAATCGTTGATTAAAAAAAAAGGATTTTTTAAAAAAGTAAAATGCTTACATTATAGCCCAAAAGTTATTCATCATGCAATAAGAATTAGTTTTTAATTATGTAGCATGAGGCTGTAAATTCACGCAATGTTTAAATAAATGAATTGCATTAATCCATCATGTCACGGGCAATTTTTCTATCTAGAAGATATTATCACAGATGCTTGGTTTTGCATTTCTCAAAACTTATGTCTGTAGAGATAACATGCTGCTTCTTCACAGCAAAAATGTTATAAAATAGAATTGAGAAAAAGACCTTAGCTCCATTGTTCCTTTGCAAATCGATATTCACAGAATCAACCCCTTACCTTTAAAGTGCTGTTTATATATTTGCACAAGAAGCTAGATGTGAGGAGGGAAAGGCAAGCAGTAAAAATTAAAGGGAAACGGGAAACATTTTGAGCGGAATACTCCACAAGTCTTGGATCTTTGTGTACAGCCTGAGGATTATCATTTTGTTCTCTCCTTGATGGAAATACCTATATTAGCAGCAGGCCATAAGAGAGTCATAGTTAGGGAATATTTTAATTTAAGTTCTACTTTTGGGTAAGGCAGGCATGTGTGCAAAATGCAAACACTGTAACAAAGAAATGCAAGGCCTGGCGGTCCAAATGAAACATCATCATGAAAAGTGTTTTGATGGAGATGACAAAAGGAACATGTTTGAACAAGCAAGTTTTTCAGGTTGTTAAATGTTTTGATTTCAATCATATTTCTTAAAAACAGTCTTGAGGAATTACCATATTTGAGCAAAACTATACGAGTATTTGTTATTATTATTATTGCATGTTACCATAATTTTGATACAGCTGTTAATGAAGAAATAAAGAGTTGAAACAAGCAAATATATATATATATATTTTTTTTGGGGGGGGGGGCAGTACTGAGGGTCAATGATTATAATGAGAAAATTGTCTTTCTGACTAGTGATTTAAATTGATTTAAATAAAATCTACCCTGAGCATTTCAGTGCTGTTTCTTCAGTAAGAATCAAATATCTTGGATACAAAACTAAATTGTTTTCCAAAATTGACAGAAGCTGCCATAAAACTATTCCCCTTTCTTCTGATGACTTCTTATGGCCACTGTGTAACCAGACTTATGTTTCCCTCTTCCTATGAGGGGTTGTTCTGCTCACCTGCTAGAATAGGAGCTTCCTTTTCACTACACAATATGACTCAAACATGCAGAGAACTGCTCCTTTTTGTCAGTAGATATATATTGGAATTAGGCAGATTATAAATTACAATATATGAAAGGAAAAATAAAATGAGGTATACTGTACACACACACATGGGTTAAATAAAAAGTAATGTCTCCACCAGCATAATTCATCAACAGATGGCAACACTGACACTACACATGTTTGCTTGTTCTTTGACATCTCTTCTACACCTCTGCAAGACATATCTGTGTGAAAAGGCTGTTTTGCTATTGCTTATGAAATGGAAGCATGCCGTGATCACTCGTCTGTGTGATTTAAGCGACGTGCCGTGATAGAATTTCTGATTGTTGAAGGAATTTCTCCATTTGAAAAATTCACTGCCACATGCTGTTTTTTTATGGTGACAACTGTGCTTATGTGTGTACTGTGCATTACTAGGACCAAAAATATGTAGAGATTATGGACTTGGCCAATTTGTGTGATCATACATAAAGTGAATGACTCGTGAGAGTAACAAATGAGTCTCGCATGAAAAAAATTGACAAACTTGTAAAGGACAATTGGATAATCACTTAAAATATTACACTGCAACCCTGAAAACTTAGGGCTCCTTTTACTAAGCCGCGTTAGGGCTATAACGCGCGGAATAGCACGTGCTAAATTGCCAAGTGCTAGACCTTAACACCAGTATTGAGCTGGTGTTAGTTCTAGCTGCATAGCGCGGCTTTAGCATGCGCTAAAATGCGTGCGCTAAAAATGCTAACGCTGCTTAGTAAAAGGAGCCCTTGGGGGTGGGGGGGAACGCTTGAGAAGAGTTCAGAAGCAGCAGGAAATTTTGTTGCAATGTGACAATGCTAGACCTCACACAGCACGAAACACCATAGAGGAGATTGTAAGAATGGATCTCAGTCTTACCCCCATCTATCATGCCATAGCGCCATGAGATTTCCATCTTTTCTAAAATTGAAGGAATACCTTCAGGATCTCATGTTTAACTTGAATGAAGAGATAGGAAAGGACTATGAGCAATTGGTTAGAGATGAGATGTGCAGTTTTTGTGTGACAGCTTTCAAAAACTCACCCAGAAATGTGTGGTGAATGGTGACGACAACATAGAAAAGTAAACACACACATTCAAGGCCTCAACAAATTTAAGAGCCAGAGGCTGAGACATTCTCTGTTCCTACCCCTCTAACAAAGTCCTCAAGGAAGTTCAGAGGAGGGGGATCCAGATTAGCAATAGCTTTTTTACAAACTAGTTTGCTAAGGCTCTTTCCCTATTATAATAATAATAATAACTTTATTCTTGTATACCGCATTACCATGGAAGTTCTATGCAGTTAACAGAAGAAGAGACTGTACAATTACAGCGAAGTTACAATTTCGTTAATGTTACATTAACATTTTAGAAAATGCATTTTTCAATCAAGTTACATTTACATTTTAGACGGTACATTGACAGAGAAGTTAATTTTTGCAGGTAGGTAATATATTAGGAGTAGTTATGTTTGCTATGAGTTACATACAGCAGTGTTACAAATAGAAGTGTAACCTACGGCAGTAAAGAGTCTGGGGGAGAGTCGAGGTCAGAGGTGGAGGAGGGAGGTGATCGGAACATTCAGAGGAATTTGCCAAAAAGGTAGGTTTTGGTTAGCTTCCTGAAAGTTTGATAGGGGGGGGAATTGGAGATGAGAGTGGAGAGGCATTTGTTCCATTTGCCCGCTTGGAATGCTAGGGATCGGTTGAGGAATTTTTTGTAGAGGCAGCCCTTCGGGGAGGGAAAGGAAAACAGGTAAGTATTTCGAGTGCAGGAGGAGCCTGCAATTTCAAGGTACTCGGATAGGTAAATTGGTGAGGAGCCTGCTAAGGTTTTGAAGCAGAGGCAGGCGAATTTAAAGATGATTCTTGCCTCCACCGGCAGCCAGTGGAGTTTGGTGTAATAGGGACTGACGTGGTCATATTTTTTGAGGCCGAAGATGAGGCGGACAGCGGCATTTTGTACTATTCTAAGATGTTTGATGGTGTTTTTATGGTGTTATGTGTCTGTGTGGGCAAAGAAACATTAGTAAATCAGTTCTTTAAGATGACTTTGCAAAATACCGACAGAAGCTAGGTGTCTCCCTTTCCAAAGCATGCTGTCAGCTGTATAACAACTAGGGGATAGGCTATCATTTGCAATGAATATTGTTTGTTGATGATAATGGGCACTTAAGAGTGAGCATTATTTACAAAGAGTATACTCTTTCCCAATAGTATTTACACGCATGAACTATTAAGAACGTGCCCTCCTGACATTTTCAAAATGTTTTATCTCCCATCTCCTGTGATTCAGCTCTGTATAAACTTGAGCCACATGGTGCAAGAAGTTCAGGCTAGTCTCCCAGATTCAAGTCCCACCACAAGACTGTCCAAACTTGCTTTACAGTTCAGCTGAAGCTTAGACAACAAAATCATGATGCAGAAGCAAGAGATGCAGTTTCTGTGGCAGCTCTGCAAAAGAGAAGCAAGCATTTGGAGACCTTTGCAATTTTAGAAGAAAAGTGGGAGGGGAGATATGATAGAGATGTTTACTTATGTGGCTGAAAGTCACAGGAGACAAGTCTCAACTGAAAGGAAGCTCTGGAATAAGGGTGCATAGGATGAAGGTGAAAGGGGTAGACTTGGGGAAAAATAATTCTTCACAGAAAGGGTGGTGAATTCTTGAAAGATTCCTTTCTTTCCACCCCTCCCTCCTCATTCCGAAGCTCCCCTTTTAAAATTCAAGAGGATCTGTTGTCTGTGTGTAGTGCACGCACACAACACAAGCACAGCAGCTAAGCCCATATAAAATAAAATCCAAAAAGTCCTTTGCAGCTCAGCCAGAAAACTTTTTTTGTTTTATTTTAATGGACTTAGCTATTGTGCTATGTTGTTTGCTCACAGAACACAAGCATAAAAGCTGGGGGCTAAAAAAACAAAAAGATGCCCCTCCTGCTAAGGCCCCTTCCCCATGGACAGCCATTGCCTGGAAGCCAGCCAGCACCTCCTCTGTTGCTGCTACCAGATCCCCTCCCACGATGCCGAGACCCCCCCCTCCTCCCTGTACTTTAAAATAAAAGGCAGCAGGAAGGATGCCCATGCCCTCCTGTCACAGTTCAGGCCCGCCCCCCCATCCATGCCCCTTGCAATTTGTAGAAGATCTGGCAGGATGGCAGGCCCATCTCTTCAAACTGGAACCCTTACTGGTTCATCATAGGATGCACTGGGAGAGGCCTAAGGCCCTGATTTGCTCAGACACCTAAGACCCCTCCCAGTGCATCCCAGGATACACCGGGCATGAGCCTAAGACCCTGATTACCTTGGGCACCTAAGTTTCCTCCCAGGGGAGAAGCCTTAGGCACCTGAGCCAATCAGGGTCTTAGACCCATGCCCGATGCATCCCAGGATGCACCAGGAAGAAGAAGGTCCGCCATTTTGAACAGGCAGGTCTACCAGCAGGAGGAAGTGGGCATCCCTCCTGCTGTGTCTTCTAAAAAAGTTATGGGAGGATGGTTTTGGGGGGCCCTGAGGCAGGAGAGAGTGAGCTTCCCTCCTTCAAGGTGGGGGGTTGGGCATGTTGAAGGGTTATCTGAAGCTGATGGCTTCTGGGAGTCCTATCAGTTCAGCTGATCGGGGCTCCCCTTGCTGTGACCAGCTCAGTTGGCAGGGAGAGCAGTTGCAGCAGGCATGTTTTTTTGTTAGGGGTTTTTTATGTGGGGTGGGAAAGGAGTTATGCCTTGTGAGTTATGCTCTTCTGAGCAAGCACCAGGCACAGTTACACCCCTTTTTACCAATGATTCTCTGAACAATAGCATGCATATAATTTACCTGCTATTATGCTGAGCATCGCTATTAATGGCCTCTTTTACAAAGCTGCGTTAGCGGCCCTAAAGCCCATAGAGATTTAAAGGACTTCGGGGCTATTGCCATGCGGCAGCCGCTAGCACGACTTTATAAAAGAGGCCGTAAATGTTCAGCCCTAGTATGGACTCAGGTAACAAGAAACCTAAATATATGATACATAAATAGAACTACCTGTAGTTATTTATAATCTTGGATAGTCACTTTGTTATATAAACAAATGCATTTTTATACATAATATAGGTCTAATGAATTTCTATTAAATTTACTGCAAGTTTTATTTCTCCAGGATCGTGTATATGTACAGCAAAATAATGTGGAGAATGTCTACAACTTGGGATTAATAATTTTCCGAGATCAGGTTGTACGCTACGGTTGTATTCGGGATCATCTGCGGCAAACTTTGCTGGACATGATCGCAAGGGAGCGGAAAGGTGAAGTGGTTGACAGGTATGAAGGCTGACTTTATGCTATGCTTGAAGACTTACTTTGAATTAGCATGTTTAATATTAGTATTTACATATGTGTATCATTTATGTAATTACCACCAGATGTTTTAAATAATCTAAAATCATGTCTTACAAAAGATTTGTGTACCTTTTAAGGATCTTTAAAAAAATGATCTTGTGAGGAACTCCTAACATGACATCAGAGCCCTCTAGGAGTCTCTCTAACTTCTGTAGGAAAAAGCCCAGGGGTTAACATGTTTTGGGGTGCTCCCATAATACCATGGAAGATTTCATTTGCCCACTATATCTTATGAGAACATAAGAATTACCATACTGAGACAGACCAAAAGTCCATCAAGCCCCTTATCCTGTTTCTAACAGTGGCCAACACAGGTCCCAAGTACCTAGCTAGAACCCAAGTAGCAAAACTGATTTTATGCTGCTTATCCTAGGAATAAGCAGTGGATTTCCCTAAACCATTTCAATAATGGCCTATGAACATCTCTTTTAGGAAATTATCCAAGCCTTTTTTAAACTTCATTAACCTAACTGATTTTTCACCACATTCTCCAGCAACAAATTCTAGAGTTTAATTACACATTGTATGAAGAAATATTTTTACCGGTTTGTTTTAAATCTACTACTTAGTAGCTTCATCGCATTCCCCCTAATCCTAGTATTTTTGAAAAGAGTGAACAAGCGTTTCACATCTACCCTTTTTACTCTACTCAGTATTTTATAGACCTCTATCATATCATGCCTGAGCTTTTTCTTCTCCAAGCTGAAGAGCCCTGGCTACTTTAGCCTTTTCTAATAGGGAAGGTGTCTCAAACCTTTTAGCATTTTTGTTGTCCTTCTCTGTACCTTTTCTAATTCTGCTATATCTTTTTTTAGATAACGGCAACCAAAACTGCACACAGTATTCAAGTTGTGGCCGTACCATAGAGTAATACAAGGGCATTATAATAATTTTGACCTTTGCAACTGCACCTTTAAGTTTCCTCATGTTTTCATAGTCTCCTTTTTTTAAAGTTAAGAGCTGTTGTATTGAATTTCCTGTGTAAACTTATTCCAGGGATTATATCAAATCTGATCAAGCGGCCCCAGCACTATTACCTCCCTCTCCAATTCATGCGCTCCACTAAGAACTAGATCTAGAATTGCTTCATCTCTTCTCGGTTCCTGAACTTACTGCTCCATAAAGCTGTCCTTGATTTCATCAAGGAATTTTATATACCTAGTATGCACTGATGATATATTTACCCAGTCAATATTAGGGTAGTTGAAATCAATTAATTCTCACACACTACTTTCTTCTAAATACGCAGGAGAATTACTGATATTGAAACATCAAAAATGTGGAGAAAAAGATCTCAGTGTCTACAGTACTCCCCTCAATTCAAGCAAATGCCAAGTAGTTGAGAGACTGGTTTTTTAACTTATTTATAAATGATCTGGAAATTGGAACCATGAGTGAAGTGATTAAATTTGCAGATGACATTAAACTGTTCAAAGTTGTTAAAATGCATGTGGATTGTGAAAAATTGCAGGCAGACCATAGGAAATTGGAAGACTGGGTGTCCAAGTGGCAGATAAAATTTAATCTGGACAAATACTAAAGTGATGCACATTGGGAAGAATAACCCAAATCAGAGTTATCAGGTGCTAGGGTCAACCTTGGGGGGTTAGTGCCCAAGAAAAGGAACTGGGTGCCCCAACCTGACCAGACAAATCCAGCTCGCAGACACAGTCAACCTTCAAGATCTGTCCACTGGCATCCACAACCTTAAAGACACCTGCAAACAACTCCACTCCATCAACCTAGCCGCCTCTACCTGGCACATCGAGATCCAATCCCTATATAACAGGCTGGCCCAGACCAAGACCACACGACTAGTTACCATCAAGACCCCGCTCCCTGGTTTACTGCTGAACATCGCACCCTAAAAAGGAACCTGCAGAGGGCAGAGAGGAAATGAGAAAACCAAAACTCTCTGGAAAGAACTATCAACTGCTTACAAATCTGCTATCCAGGAGGCAAAGAAGGCTCACTATTCACAGCTACTAGGGAAAGTCCCAAACCGATCTAGGAACTTGTTTGCCTTAACTGATCACCTCTTCTTTTTTAAAACATAACATAGTAACATAGTAGATGACGGCAGATAAAGACCCGAATGGTCCATCCAGTCTGCCCAACCTGATTCAATTTAAATTTTTAATTTTTTCTTCTTAGCTATTTCTGGGCAAGAATCCAAAGCTTTACCCGGTACAGTGCTTGGGTTCCAACTGCCGAAATCTCTGTTAAGACTTACTCCAGCCCATCTACACCCTCCCAGCCATTGAACCCCTCCTCAGCCCATCCTCCACCAATCAGCCATATACAGACACAGACTGTGCAAGTCTGCCCAGTACTGGCCTTAGTTCAATATTTAATATTATTTTCTGATTCTAAATCCTCTGTGTTCATCCCACGCTTCTTTGAACTCAGTCACAATTTTACTCTCCACCATCTCTCTTGGGAGTGCATTCCAGGCATCCACTACCCTCTCCGTAAAGTAGAATTTCCTAACATTGCCCCTGAATCTACCAGCCCTCAACCTCAAATTATGTCCTCTGGTTTTACCATTTTCCTTTCTCTGGAAAAGATTTTGTTCTATGTTAATACCCTTCAAGTATTTGAAGTCTGAATCATATCTCCCCTGTCTCTCCTTTCCTCTAGGGTATACATATTCAGGGCTTCCAGTCTCTCCTCATACGTCTTCTGGCGCAAGCCTCCTATCATTTTCGTCGTCCTCCTCTGGACTGCCTCAAGTCTTCTTACGTCCTTCGCCAGATACGGTCTCCAAAACTGAACACAATACTCCAAGTGGGACCTTACCAATGACCTGTACAGGGGCATTAACACCTTCTTCCTTCTACTGACTAAGCCTCTCTTTATACAGCCCAGCATCTTTCTGGCAGCAGCCACTGCCTTGTCACACTGTTTTTTCGCCTTTAGATCTTCGGACACTATCACCTCAAGGTCCCTCTCCCCGTCCGTGCATATCAGCTTCTCTCCTCCCAGCATATACGGTTCCTTCCTATTATTAATCCCCAAATGCATTACTGTGCATTTCTTTGCATTGAATTTTAGTTGCCAGGCATTAGACCATTCCTCTAACTTTTGCAGATCCTTTTTCATATTTTCCACTCCCTCTTCGGTGTCTACTCTGTTACAAATCTTGGTATCATCTGCAAAAAGGCACACTTTTCCTTCTAACCCTACAGCAATGTCACTCACAAACATATTGAACAGGATTGGCCCCAGCACCGAGCCCTGAGGGACTCCACTACTCACCTTTCCTTCCTTCGAGCGACTTCCATTAACCACCACCCTCTGGCGTCTGTCAGACAGCCAGTTTCTGACCCAGTTCACCACTTTGGGACCTAACTTCAGCCCTTCAAGTTTGTTCAACAGCCTCTTATGAGGAACTGTATCAAAGGCTTTGCTGAAATCCAAGTAAATTACATCAAGCATATGTCTTCGATTCAGCTCTCTGGTCACCCAATCAAAAAATTCAATCAGGTTCGTTTGGCACGATTTACCTTTTGTAAAGCCATGTTGCCTCGGATCCTGTATCCCATTAGATTCAAGGAAGTACACTATCCTTTCTTTCAGCAACACTTCCATTACTTTTCCAACAACTGAAGTGAGGCTCACCGGCCTGTAGTTTCCTGCTTCATCCCTGTGACCACTTTTTTGAATAGGGACCACATCCGCTCTCCTCCAATCCCCAGGAATCACTCCCGTCTCCAGAGATTTGTTGAACAAGTCTTTAATAGGACTCGCCAGAACCTCTCTGAGCTCCTTTAGTATCCTGGGATGGATCCCGTATGGTCCCATCGCTTTGTCCATCTTCAGTTTTTCAAGTTGCTCATAAACACCTCCTCCGTGAACGGTGCAGAATCTACTACATTTTCTCATGTAACTTTGCCAGACAATCTCAGTCCTTCTCCAGGATTTTCTTCTGTGAACACAAAACAGAAGTATTTATTTAGCACATTTGCTTTCTCCTCATCACTCTCCACATATTGGTTCTCAGCATCTTTTAGCCTAGCAGTTCCATTTTTCATCTTCCTCCTTTCTCTAATATATCTAAAAAAAAATTTTGTCTCCCTTTTTTACATTTTTAACCATTTGTTCTTCCGCCTGTGCTTTCGCCAGACATATCTCTATCTTGGCTTCTTTCAGTTTCACCTTGTAGTCGTTTCTGCTCTCCTCTTCTTTGATTTTTTTATATTTCACTAACGCCAACTCTTTCGCCTTTATTTTCTCAACCACTAGGTTGGAGAACCATATTGGCTTCCTTTTTCTCTTGTTTTTATTGATTTTCTTCACATAAAGGTCCTTAGCCATTTTTATCGCTCCTTTCAGCTTAGACCACTGTCTTTCCACTTCCCTTATGTCCTCCCATCCTAACAAATCTTTCTTCAGGTACTCTCCCATTGCATTAAAAAGTCCATACGTTTGAAATCTAGGACTTTAAGTATCGTGTGGCCGCTCTCCACTTTAGCCGTTATATCAAACCAAACCGTTTGATGATCGCTACTTCCCAGGTGAGCACCCACTCGAACATTAGAGATACTCTCTCCATTTGTGAGGATCAGATCCAATATCGCTTTTTCCCTTGTGGATTCTGTCACCATTTGTCTGAGCAGAGCCTCTTGAAAGGCATCCACAATCTCCCTACTTCTTTCCGATTCCGCATCCGGCAGGTTGAAATCTCCCAACAGCAGAACCTCCTCTTTCCTTCCAAACTTTTGGGAAAAAAAATCTTTATTTTCATTTTATCCTTTTGACAAAATATTAGTCAAAAACAAGCAATAATACAATACCAGATTTAACATTTTTGAATAACAAAAAATGTATGGCATAACAAATTACATCAAATAAAACAATTGTATGAGGAAACACCCTTCCATATATTCAAAAGTACGAAATTAAACCCAGAAATCAAATATACTGGTTTGTATAGTTAGTCCTCAATTAAGGGGGGGAGAAAGCTGTGAATTCACTGAACTTTACTAATTGAAATAAACAAAGGGAAATAAAGAAGTGGCTGATTGGGCTCTAAAATTATACCTTACTGAGCAGGTTTGAAGTAGGGAATCTGTCAGGAATACTAAATTTGCTCTTTAGCAGAAATTTTGTCAAGTTTTTATTAGGTTTTTTTATACCGCTTATCAAGGTTATCTAAGCGGTTTTTCAATCAGGTACTCAAGCATTTTCCCTCTCTGTCCCAGTGGGCTCACAATCTATCTAATGTACCTGAGGTTCGAAAAAGACATATCTATTCCCTTGATAGACCATCACACATTTACAGGGGTATCTCGGAATGAACGTCGCACCCAACTGTAATACCCAGGGTCTCAATATAAGGAACTGTTTCCTTCTCTTTTGGGTAGATCATGACACATCTGGATACATTCTCACTAATTTGGACATAAATGGAATGTCCTTAAATTTGAAAAAACAACTTGAGCATCCATTCTCTGTCCGACTCAATTTCAAATTGTACAAGCAGCGTAGCAGTTGCCGACATCTCATTATCGGATCTCTCTAGGAAATTTGTCAAATCCAAACTGTCGGCAGATAAATTCTGCTGATTTGGGTTCTGGATTGTTGATTTATTTGGCAAATAATAGATTTTTGAGAAAGGCGGAAAAGAGATTTCAGGAACTTTTAAAACTTCTCTCAGATATTTCTTAAATGCATCTTGTAAGTGGTAATTTTGGAAAATTTGTAATCCGAAGATTACATCTCCTGGTCATGTTCTCCAGCATTTCCACCTTAAAATTAAGATTTCCACTGTCCTTTAACTACACTGAGGCTTGGGACTCCGCAGTTTTTATTATGGTCTCATGTCCATCCACTTTATTTTCCAGGCTAGATAATCTATTTTTCAACTCCAAATTTTCTGAAACGTGATGTAACATGCTGTAAGTTGCTGCATTTGGGTCCTCAAAGAGAGTTGCAAATTAGATATTGCTTCCCAAAGTGTTTCCATATTAAAGACCTTGGGTCTTTGCATAGGTGCAAGTTCTAAACCCAGACCTTCTGATGAAATTAAAGTACCTGCAGCCTCAGCCGAAAATCCTGAGGGATTTGCTGCTTTCAACTCCTCCGAGTGCTGAATTAGCTTCACTACTCCCCCTGCTGAGTCGACTTCCGCACTCAGCTGGCCGGGAGAGAGAGCACTCTGAGACGCTCCTTCCTCCAACTGCTGCTCTAAAGCCCCAGGGCGACTCGGAGGACTCTGCTCCTCCGGAGATAAATATGTTGCCTCGAGGGAGAGTGCTGACGCTTCAGCTTACATGCCTCTCACAGCCGAGGAAAACTCAGTCTCACTCATTTGGGCCCCATGCTATAGAAAGGCGTCCATCGGGCCTGCTGCCGGAGTTTAGATTTGTGTTTGACCATTGATGAGGTAAAAAGCAGCCCCCAGGCACATCTGTGACGTCTTAACTCCAGCGACCAGCTACCATCTTGGTTAAGCCACTCTCCCCTTGACCAATCACCTCTTCTCAGCTCCCCAGGGTCACAAATAACAACAACCCCTCCAATCTCAACAGCGAGACCCTCTAACTTCTTCAAAACAAAAATTGACACCATCCACAACAAACTTGACTCCACCCCCAACGGAATCCCTCTCCAGACACTCCTCCCACATACAACCAGGACCGCACCTGCTGAATCACTAACCCTAACCAAACAATGCCTGGTCACATATGATGAACTTACAGAAACACTGAAAGAACTCCGCCCCTCTAATACAAGCCTTGACCCATTACCATCCAGCCTCCTACTAGCCGCAGAAAACGCTTTTGTGGAATCCATCCTCCCTATCCTGAACACCTCCTCCCTATTGACTGGAAAGATACCCCTCATCTGGAAATCAGCTATGATCATACCCACCCTAAAAAAGCTAACACTTGATCCAAACGATCCAGGCAGCTATAGGCCCATCTCAAATCTATCCTTAGCATCCAAGCTATTAGAAAGAATAGTGCTCCACCAACTACAACCATTCACAGACCAACAAGGTGCCCTATCTCCTTTCTAATCCGACTTCCGAGCAAATCACAGCACCGAGTCAGTCCTCCTTGGCATCATTGATGAAAGCTGGTCAGTACTAGATAAAGATGATGATGAACTACTGATCCTACTGGACCTTAGTGCCACCTTTGACACTATTGACTATCAACTCCTCCTGGACAGGCTCGCTGGACTAGGAATCAGATACTCAGCCTTTCAATGGTTCAATTCCTTCCTATACCAGAGAACACAATCTGTGCTACTAGGCCAAGACAAATCTAGTCCAAACCCATTAAATATGGAGTGCCCCAGGGCACACCTCTCACCCCACTCCTCTTTAACTTGTACATTAAACTAGTCATAGACATCGCCCACAAATATAAGATCACTATCCACTTCTATGCTGATGACTTACAACTGTTGGTCCCACTAGGTAAAGACCTATCCACCCAACTCACTAACCTCTGTCACTGTCTTGATGACATGAAGAATTGGATGATGTACAATAAACTCCAACTAAACGCCTCAAAGACAGAACTCCTCTAGATCAGAAAAAAGAATACCAGCTTCACACGACCAACACTGTCCTGGGAATCCACCTCCCTAATAGCAAAAGACCAGGTTCGTAGCCTCAGAGTGATATTAGATGGCCATCTATCCCTCTCAGCCCACATCTCTCAAGTAGTCTCCACTTCATACTACTACCTTCGCCAGCTCCTAAAAATCAAACCCTACCTTTCAAAAACGGATCTGAAGGGTACTTTCCCCTATAGCGTTCCAGATTTCTACCACTCTCTGGGTGAAGAAGAACTTACTTACATTTGTATGAAGTCTATCCCCTTTTAACTTTAGAGAGTGCCCTCTCGTTCTCTCCACCGACAGTGCAACAAAGCCAGCCTCCCGCCATCTTTCTGCCCCGGAAGTATTCTTTCTGCAGCGTCCTGCCTACACGTTAAGAGGAAGTGCTGCAGAAAGAACACTTCTGGGGCAGATTGCAGCAGGAGGCTGGCTTTGTTGCACTGTCGGCTGCCCAAAGATTTTGAATTTCAGCAGCGGGGAGGTGGTAGGTGGGGGAGTCAGGAACTGTGGAGAGGTTGCACCATAGGATCCAGCTAAGAGGGGAGGGCTGGGGTTGGTAATGAGGGAAGGACATGCTACATGGGCTGAGGGGGATTGGGAAAGCAAGAAGGACAGAGGCTGCATGGGCTGAGGGTTAGGAAGGGAGGGAAAGAGAGATGCTGCTGGTGGGTGAGAAAAAAGAACAAGAAAATTCTTGAACATAGGTGTGTGGAATGGGAGGGAAAGAGAGATGATATACGTGGGGAAGGGGGAGAATTGTTGGACATAATAGTGGTGGAGAGGGAGAAATGTTTCACTGGGAAGGAGATGACTCAAAGAAGAGAGAGAGGTCAGATTCTGGAGAAGGGTGATGGAAGGAGGGAAGAGAGAGATATCAGACCACTGGAATGAAAAGAAGAGAGAGAAATGCCAGACCACAGAATGCAAGGTAAGAAGGGGAGAGAGGTGCCAGAGAGGAGATAAGGAGAAAGATGTTAGACCTCGGGAAGAGGGAGAGAAGGCGAGAGAGATGCATTCCATAGCAGATGAGAGAGATTCCAGGCTATGGGAAGAAGAGGAGAAAGATGCCAGACCATATGAGGGGGGAAGGGGGAAGACAGAGTTGTCTGACCATGGGAGAGGGATGAGATGGTGCACAAGGATGGAAGGGAAGGTGAGACAGAGGGAGGAAATGGTGCACAGCAATGGGTGTGGCAGGAAAGAGATAAGAAGAAATGCCTCTTATGGATAGATGGGAATAGAGGAGTAGAAAGAGAGAGGAGATGGTACACATGGATAGATGAGAAGGGAAGACATGGAAAAATAGGTAGATTTTTAGAAGAAAGCAGTAAAATGGAAGAAAGTTGAATGTTAAGTTAATGCTAAAGATGGATGTATGGCAGAAAGTGAAGAAGAGAAAAACATCAAATAGATAAGGTGGCCATGGATACACAGTTAAGAGCACAGACAGAAGGAAGTGCAGCCAGAAAAGATGGTTTGAGAAACAAAGGTGGGAGGAATGATTTTATTTTCAATTTAGTGATTGAATTGTGTCAGTTTTGAGAATTTACATCTGCTGTTTATATTTTGCACTGTTCAGGAAGAAATGCATTTGCTTCTATTTCTCTGGTGTTGTACTGCATGCAGAGTCTTTCATCTTAGGGTTTCGTTTGTATATATTAATACTTTTAGTTTGTGGTCCCATATAGAGAATGACACAGGGACAAATTTTTCCTCATCCCTGTGGGAACTCAATTTCCCGTCCCCTTGAGTTCTTTTCCTGTCCCTGCCCAATTCCTGCAAGCTCCGTCAAAATGAATGTTGAGAAGCATACAGTGTAGTTTAATTTTGTGGTTAACAATTATGTTGTGTTAATAAGATTAAAATGATATTACAAGTAGTACTATTATGGGGGCGGGGTCTGGGGCAGAGATTGGGTGGGGTTTGAGGCAGAGCTTTAGGGCCCCTAAATAAAATTATGAAAATGTATAGATGTGTGTAAATTATTGGCATCAAAGCTACTCTATGTTAAGCTGAGATGCAGCAATTGTGCTCACCCCCCCAACAAAAAAGTGTTCCACTGCCTATGCCTCGAATGGCTATTTGAATAAAATTGGAATTAAGTATGGTAATATCTATGAGGTGAAAATATCCAGGTAGATCGCTGGAATGGTGTCTCAGGGTAAGGAAGGATCTATACCTCTACTAAGACTAAGTATCTTAATAAAAAAATTTGGTCTGTAACTTAGCCTGTGTTTTAGATTTTGGCCCCTTATATGATTGAGTTTGACACCCTTGGTCTAGGTGAACACCCACAATTTTAACTGTAGGGGAGATTGGGAAGTTTGTTCTCCTTGGGGTTAGGGGATCCATGGTGAGGTTGGATGTGGCAATGAATGAATTTTTTCTTCTCAGTATTTAATTTTAACTTAGAGTGGTCTATCCAGTCTTCTATGGTGGACAAGTCGGAGTCTATTTTTTGTATCTCTGTATGCATCAGGTGGGTAACAGGTAGGATAATGGTGATGTCATCGGCATAGTTGTAATGGGCAATGTTTAGACTGCTTAGACGGTGTTCTAGGGAGGCTAAGTAAATGTTGAAAAGGAGGGGTGATAATGGGGAACCTTGTGGAACGCCAAAGCTGCATGCCCATTTGTCAGAAAGTGTGTCTTCGACCTGAACTTGGTAGCTGTGAGATTTCAGGAATCCTTGGAGCTGAGGACGTTTCCTGATATTCCAAAGGAATCTAGCCAAAGCAGTAGCAAGTCATGGTCCACTAGGTCAAAGGCACTGCTGAGGTTCAGTTGGAGTATGAGTGCGTTTAGTCCCTTGCTCAATAGGCTGTATAGGTCATTGAGGAGGGAGGCAATTACAGTCTCGGTGCTGAATGATGGTCTGAAGCCTGATTGGGAGTTGTGGAGTAGCTGAAATTGTTTTAGGTTGTTCATTAGTTGAGTTTGAACTATTCCCTCTGTAAGTTTTATGAAGAGGGGGATTAATGCAATGGGTCTGTAGTTGTCAGGTTTAGAGGGGGTTCTTTTCTTGTTTGATGTGTCCTCTTCCTATGGGGAATTCCCCTCTGTTTTAATGTGTCTACTAACCAGGTGTATAGATTGGTTAGGAACTTATCTAGGGTTTTGGACTTTGGAGCAGGAATTGATGGGAGAGTATTTTTGAGCATACATTTTAAATATATGGTTGAAATGAGTCCATGTAGACAGGGTGAATGAGCTCCAGTTCATGTTGGCTTGATGTGCATTTCCCCTTAGATTTAGGGAGTATATGTGCGCTGTGGATTAGTTACCATTTAGCTAAATCTTTATAGATAAACTTGACAAGTAGACCATAATTGGCACCTAATTTCCTGGAAATCCTCACCTCACCCCCCCCATCCTAAAAAGAAATATATTTTAGTGAATGCTTTACCCATCAGAAAAGAAATTTGGTTTGAAGGACTTTCATTTATATTCTTTGTTTTTGTTTTATCTTCTGGTATGTTATCTTTAAAATTGGCCATAGCCCCATAAGATCTAATTTTATTGAAAAGGACCATCAATAAAAGATGTGGACTAACTAAGGAGAGCACATCCAACATGGTCCAGCATCAGTTCTTTTCTTTCTGCCCTACTTGTCCCTGTGGTTCAACATCTCTCTCGTTTATCCCACTTTTCCTATCTCCCTACCCTTATAGTCCAACATTTCTTATTCATGTACACTCCATTAATGAATCCTTTATTCGTGTATACTCCATCAATGTGTAAACAAGAAGGAAGATGGGGCATCCTTGCTTTGTGTCCAGTGTGTATGTTTATCACACATTTTTAAGAAACATATTTCAAAGTTCAGATTGTTATATTGTATAACAATACAGTATATGGTTTTAAAATTTTGAAAAAAAAACCTGCAGCAGCCTAAAAAAATTACTTATTAAAAACTTGTTACTCTTTTGAATATTTTAATTTCAGGGAGATATCTTCTACTGCTCCAAAAGACTATAAAAAATGCAATTTTGCTAATGTACTTGAAACTGCATTACTCAGCAATCATGAAACCCCATTTTACACAGAATTTGGCACTGCATGAAATCTTTAGGTGCCATAGTTACCATACAAAATTTAGTACTATTTATTAGAAGAGTAAGGAAGCCATTGTGTCTTCATGACAGGATCCATATTAACCTCTTTACCACCACATCAAAACATATACTGTATATTAAAATAAAACCCTAAATAACCCTATTGGCACACTCCCCCCCCTTGAATCTGCGCCCTTAGAGGGCCCCCCACTCTTAGATCTCGCTTCTTGCTCTGCTTTTGCACTGTGCTGACCGACACGGTTGTAATATATAGCCAATTTAAAATGGTTGTGATAGTTTAATGCTGGCAGTTTAGCTTGTCTGTGGTATTCATCTCAGCTTATTACATCAAGCACTAAATTTAGTTTCAATGTGAGCCCTAAATTTGGAAGATTGGCTGCCTTTTTTTCTATGAACTGTTGGACATATTTATATATTTTTACTTTTTCACTTTTGGTTAGAAACTAAAGTTAATACGAGCTGATAATGATATGGTCACTATTTTGCAAATTCATCTTTTACTGTAATTTCCATTCTAATTGAACTTTTTGGCTAAATTAACAAAACTGATAGGTTACATTTAGTTTTTCATAATACTAACACAGCCTTTTCACTCTTTGAATAAACTACCAGTTTATGGCAGATCTGTGCTAATAGTTGTGTTCACTTTTTCAAAAGAAAAAAAAAGACAGTTTGATATTCTGCAGGTATTAGGCACCCAGATCTTCCAAATGAAAATTCTTTCTAAGTCCCTAAAGTAGATTGGTACAGGACGGTGTCAGGTCAAAAGCGCGCCAGGACAAAGGCGCGAGCAGACAACTGAGCGCAGCGCGGAGGCGCGTACCAAAGAAAAAGACTGTTTTTAGGGGCTACGACGGGGGTGTGTGGGGGGGCAACCCCCCCACTTTACTTAATACAGATTGCGCCGCGTTGTGGGGGCATTGTGGGGGTTGTAACCCCCCACATTTTACTGAAAACTTAACTTTTTCCCTGTTTTTAGGGAAAAAGTTATGTTTTCACTAAAATGTGGGGGGTTACAATCCCCCACAACGCCGCCGCGATAATGTATTAAGTAAAGTGGGGGGGGGCTCCCCAACAAAACCCCCCGTCGCAGCCCCTAAAAACAGTCTTTTTCTTCGGCGCGCGCCTCCATCTTGCGCTCAGTTGTCGGCACGCACCTTTGTCTTCCGCGTTACTGTCTATGAACCGTACAGGACTCATGCCATCGGAAGAAAGTTATCAGTTCATCTTTTTTGAGTATTGTCTTCTGAAAGCCTGCTTTTCTATATTTGTTCAAAAGAGTTAAACTTTTTCTTTGACAAGCAGGATACGTAGTACTCACTAGTGGGTGACATTATCTGAATGGACATGAGCTGACAAAATTACAACAAAGCTGTAAGGACTTTCTAGTTCAATGCACTGAGTATATCGGTGACTTTATGGGCAGCATTGCATGGGGCCACCTCAGTTCTCAAGTTTTACATGGATCTCACCGGTCATAAATTTTGTCATCCTAATTTTCCTCTTTTGTAACTTATCTTTTCACTTTAGTTTCACTTTTCCTTTATTGTGGCTTTGATGGTTACTTGTGGTCAGCTTTCATGGAAGAGATATCTATAAGCCTGGGAGGTGGATTTCTGTTCACACATTCATATCCCTATTATTTAGTGAAGGATTCTTGATTTGAGAGGTTTGGTCCTGTGGAATCTCTCTAAGGTTAGAATCCAACTCCAGTCCTTCTAAGGTCTGCTTTTACTATATATCCAGGTTGCCTTTATTTAGAAAAAAAATTCACAAACAAGAAGAAACTGACATCTATATCTAGGAATTCATTCTTGCGAGGACTGCATATCCTGTTTGCCTTCAGAGAAAGGAGAGTTGCTTACTTGTAGCAGATGTTCTCCGAGGACAAGTAGACATAATATTCTCACATTTGGGCGACATCGACGGAACCCAGTATGGACATTGACAAGTGCACAGTCATTTTAAATCTATAAGCAGTGCCCATACCACTCATGTGCCAGTACCTTATTGCCTGATGTCAGCTTGCGGGACCATCAGTTCTTAGTTTTCCATGGAGGTTTCCATGGTTTCTCCTCAGTGCATCAAACTTAAATATCTTTTTGTGCTTTCCTGGTTTTATTTTATTGTAGTTTTCTTCATAATTCTTCATTTTTATTGTCATTCCTCAAATTTGGTTAAATTTTCTTCATTTTTGTTTTTTTCGCCTTCAGGCCACTGAGACCTTTTTTGCCCCAGGGAGCATCAACTGTGTTTGGTATACTTTTCATTCGAGCATCCCATGCCTTTTGACTTTGCATCGGCTGTTTTTTTTCTCAATGTCAATGGGTGCTGAGCAGCCTCAAGAAATGTTCTCTATATAATCGGATTATTTCTTAAAAAGCCCAGCAACTTCAGTGTGAAAAACTTTTTGATTCGACATTGAGCAAGGCGGGAGATTCGGGACTTCACACCAGCTTCGTATCGACACCGTGTGCACCAATCCTGCATAGGAAGCATCAATCATCGGGCTGTCTTTAAAGGCAAGATTCAGCATCGTCTTTCTCCATGCCTCACCATCAGGGGAGGTAGCACATAAGAAAACTAAGAAGCATAAACGTTCTTCCTCTTCTATGCATGGCACAACGTCGTCCCAGGCGTCTACTCCTCGTAAGCATCGACACACCGTATATCACTCTCCATGTTGTAGATCATGTCTCCTCCCAGGTGTGCCTCAACATTCAGTTCTCCCACACCCAGACAACATGCATCACAGATTGCTTCTATTCTGATGTTTCTTACATTGCAGATGCCAACTTTCCAGGAAAGCTCCAGGCTATGCTCAAACAAAAGCTTTTGGGTCTACTGCAGATACAGTCTACACAGGCTTTAGAGGCGTCGATGCATGCCTCAGTCCAGTCCGAGTACACATCGCGGTGTCAGTCGAGGATAAGGTCATACACCCTTGCTTGACATCAAGCATTGGGGTCATCACAAACCCATTCATTGCATATGACATCGGCAGAAGAGTTATCTCCTGGATCAGAACCTTGAAGCCTCTTGCCTTGATGCACAGCCAGTGGTCCTCTCAATACATACTCCCAGATTCGCCTAGGAGAGTATTTTGAGGAGTCTGATTCAGATATATTAAACTCTGATGAGAATCTGACAAATTTGTCAGCAGAAAAATCCTATGGCATATTTTGATCCTTCTCCTCCACCTCAAAGGTATAAGTGTCAACCACAGAGCATATCTTTTACCCTACCCTCTTATTTCAAACCACTCCCCTTGCATCCCTTCCTATTATGGGTTTTTTTCATCTTGATGTACTTATTTACTTACCTGTTCTCGCCTCTCCCTTATTGGTTTCAGTAAGTCAGTTTGTATTCTCCCTTCTGATTTTATTTTTTATTCTTTTTTTTTTTTTTTAATATCTTTGATAATTGTTAACCATTTTGTATATATTTGATAAACGGTATATCAAAGATTAAATAAACTTGGAGACTTAGTTTTATAAGGCAAATGGGTCAAGCTCTTCCCATTAAAATGGAGGCAGAGGAAGAACCTCGTTCAGATCTGCTTGACTAGGAATCACCACCAATTCAATGTATCAAAGTACCTTTTACATAGGGTTATAAAAGATATTCTATTTAAGAACTGGAAAACCTCTATCAGTCCAAGTAGCTCCTAAAAAAATTGATACCATGTACAGAATACAAAAGTGTCAGGGTTTGAGAGAACACAACTTCAATATTGCTCTCTAGTTGTGGAATCTGCTCTAAAACACTCACACAGTTCAAGGTCTTATGCTTCTCCTAGGAAAGAAAACAGAACACTAGACTCTTGATAAACATATTTTTCAATTGTCCATGCTTATAAGTGGAAGAATAGAACTAATTAGTCTAATTCTATTTCTTTAAAATCCTTACTTAACATTCAGAGTATAAGTAATTCATCTCTCAGGACAAAGAACTTGTTCACTGCAAGAGAGTTTCTCACTAGAGGCTTGTTTGATATATTTTATTTTTCTTCTAGAACATCATCAGTTGCAATTGTTATGCTTCATTTATCTTGGCTCAGAGTCAGTCCAGGAGTGTTCCTTGCAAGAGTGGTGAGCTTTTTAGAGACAAGATTGAAGAAGTGGTTGATAAAATTTTAAATAACACGCAGACACTATATCAACTTTATGTAAGCCTTAAACCTTTCAGTTGTCGTTGTCGTCTTCTAGAAAATAAATCATTATAGTCAGCCATCTTCATCATCCTCTAGGCCTGCTGGTCATCGTTCCTGTGCAAAAAGCAAAATGTACAAAAGTCTCAACCTCATTCTCAGTCCAAACAGCAGTCATCTTTTTGACTTTCTTCTAGAAAACATTGCTAATGTTCCCCTAATTCAGGGGTGTCCAATGTCGGTCCTCGAGGGCCACAATCCAGTCGGGTTTTCAGGATTTCCCCAATGAATATGCATTGAAAGCAGTGCATGCACATAGATCTCATGCATATTCATTGGGGAAATCCTAAAAACCCGACTGGATTGCGACTCTCGAGGACTGACATTGGACACCCCTGCCCTAATTCTACCTCTCTCTCTCCCCCTATCAGAGGCAGATTGCTCTATTCTCACCAATGTTGGACACTTATCACAACAGATCAGAGGGTGTTTGAGTTGTTACTCAAGTCTATGCCCTACATCTGATCAAAAAGCCTCCAAACTACCCACCAAATAAGAGTCTCTTCGAGTGTCTCCAGGGTCCTCCTTCATCAGGAAATCTCAGCCGTTCTCTAGCTAAATGCAATAGAAACTGTTCCTTTGCAGGAGGTGTTGGAGGTTCTACTCAAAGTATTTCTTGATATTAAAAAAAAGACCAGAGGCTTTTGACCTATTCTTGACATCTGATGTCTAAACAAAGTTTTGTTGAAGGAGAAGTTTTTGTATGGTCTCTCTGGGAACTACTCATGCTACTCATGCTAGAAAAAGAAGGTTGACTTTGCTCTCTAGATATCAAAAAAGGCTACACTTACTCCCTGTGCACTGGTAGGATAGATATGTATCTCCACTTCCACATAGGTCCCTGACACTTGCAGTATCAGATCTTGCCTTTTTGGACTTGCTTCTGTTTCTCATGTCTTCATGAAATGCCCAGTAGTAGTTGCGGCAACCCTTTGCTCATGAAAGCTTCACATATTCCCCTACTTAGATGATTGGTTGATCAATGCTTCATCATTGCAAGCAGCTCAGCATGCAATATGTTTAAGATCTGAGAGAGGAATGTTACTCATCAGTTTATACTGATGAAAATGGGATTCGTTATGTTAAATCTAGAATATTTATTTTCTCAATTACTGGTAAGAATCTCTGGAATTCAATTCCAGGTATAATGAGATTATGCAAAGATTGTATGTCTTATGAAATTGTTAAAAACACAATTGTTTGTGGATATCTTTCTCTAACTCTGTGGTTATTTGTTTTAGATTTAAATAATTCTGTATTAAGGAAATTTTGTGGGGAAGATTGACTTATTTGTTTACTGCATTTTATAATGTTTGTGCGTGAAATTGTGGATGTAAATGTTTTGTACATCGCTAAGGGCTCCTTTTACTAAGCTGCGCTAGCGGTTTTAGCCTGCGCTGGACGCAAACCCCACCATTGAGCTGGTGGTTTTTTTTGGCACATTGCGTGGGGTTAGCACGCGCTAAAAAACGCTAGCGCACCTTAGTAAAAGGAGCCCTTAGATTTAAGCGATTCATAAATTTTTAAAATAAATAAATAACCTTAACAGTTAATCCCCTCGAGCTTCTAGGGTTTGCCGTCAACTACCAAAAGACACATCTACAGCAGTCTCAAACCTTGGAGTTCATAGGAGCACTCTTAAATACTATTTAAGGTTGGACTCTCTTACCTGAGTAGAGTTGACAATCTCATTTACTTGTCATACAATTACTCCCCTTAAGTGCACTTTGGCATGCCAGATGTTACACTTGCTCGGTCACAAGGCATTGTTGGTTCATGTGACCTCATTTGCACACCTTCACTTCAGAATTTCACAGTGGACTTTGTCAACACTACATTCCCTAGCCATGGTATCCCTTTCTGCTCCAGTTCAAGCCACTCCAGGTCTAAGGCAGTCTCTCCAGTGGTAGATGGTAGCAAATCTTACCCGCGATCTCCCTTTCCAACCCCTACCCACCAAAATTTCTAAGCACAGATGTTTTGATGCTAAACAGTCTCCACACTCCAAGTTTCAAGTTTATTAAAAGATTTTTTAAACCGCTTAATCAGGTTTCTAAGCGGTGTACAATATAAAATTTACATAAAAACATATTAAAACTGGGGATACTGAATAAATTCCAAGTGTCATAATAAAGCACTAAGACGTATAGACCTACTTCAAACAATAGGAAACTGGGGGAGAACTATAATCGTAAAAGAAAAGTGCAACAAAAAATGGAAAATACAGTATGTTAGGTTAAAAAGTAATAATTATGATTTAATTTTTGTTCTTAAGAGAACAATTGTTGTCCAAAACCATCCTGGAACAAGAATGCTTTTAGATTTGCTTTAAATTGTTTTATATCGGATTCATTACGCAAATGGTTAGGCAGTGAATTCCAGAGAGTAGGGGCAGTGACGGCAAAATTATTGGAGCGCAACGTATTGATTAATTTTAAAGAAGGTATGACGAGAAGATTCTGAGACATTGAACGAAGAGATTTTAAAGTATTATAAGGAATTAAAAGTCTGTTAATGAACTCTGGTTGATTGTTTAATTTTGTTGTAAATGTTAAAAGTAAGATTTTATAACTGATTCTATGTTTAACTGGTAACCAATGTGCACTAATCAGAAGAGGTGAAACGTGATCGTATTTCTTTGCGTCACAAATGATCTTAATAGCTGTGTTTTGTACAATCTAATTTACTTTTTTGTAATGCCCTTATACAGGGCATTACAGTAGTCTATACAAGAAATTACTAGGGAGTGGATCAATGTGTTAAAGGATGCTGGTTCAAGTAACTTTGTAAGGGAACGTATCATCCTGAGTCAATAGAAGCATTTCTGAACGACCGTGCTAATGTGAAAATGATAAGAAAATTTACTGTCAAAAATAACTCCTAATAGTTATAGAGTAGGGACAATTTTGATGGGGAAAGATTCAAGCTTCAGGCGGGCCTGAAGCGTTGTTCCTTCTTTAAAAGGAAAAATCATGAGTTTTGATTTG
Organism: Geotrypetes seraphini; assembly: GCF_902459505.1. Lineage (NCBI taxonomy): Eukaryota > Metazoa > Chordata > Amphibia > Gymnophiona > Dermophiidae > Geotrypetes > Geotrypetes seraphini. Next base: position 145,851,111 of record NC_047092.1, on the reverse strand, counting down.
TTGATGTTAAGAGACAGCTTATTTGAGTCTAACCATGTTTTAATTTTTCCTAATTTATGGTTAATGGATGTTACATCTTATGTATTGTTGAGATCAATGGGATGGATTAATTGCACATAGTCGGCGTAAGCAAACTTGGTAAAGCCAATAGATTGGCCCACCGTCAGAAGGGGTGACAAAGATATTTAAGAGCAATGGTGACAAAATGGAGAGTCATTTTCCTTTGCATGCTAGGTGAATGAACTTCAAGCTCTTGTATCATCTCCTCCTTAAACAAGGTTCTGTTACGACAGGGTAGTCCTTTGAACACTATCAGAATTCTGCCTCAACCAATCCATCATTCTGTTTGTTTTCTTTCAAAGCCACATTCTCATCCTGGAGAAGTAGCCCTTCACGCCTTAGACTGCAAATGTGCTTCCAGCTCTTTGTCACATTTAATCCTAATAGGCTAGTAGTTGTGGTATCCAAAAGAACCATCTCCACTTTGTTGTATCTTCTTTGCACATGCTGTATCTTCTTTGCACATACTTGGACTGGGTTGATGCTACAAAGCTGTGTGACAGCCCTCAATGTACAGGCTATGGCTGCCTCACTGGTTCATTTTCACTCTGCATCTATTGAAGAAATCTGCAAAACAGCTATTTCTCATTACTGTTTAGAACGCAACTCCAGAAGAGACAGTTGATTTTGGCAAGCAGTTCTGCAAAATCTATTCTCTACTTAAAGCCAACTTTTCCTCCACCCCTGTAGGTTTTTGCCAGGTTCCTGTATATTCAGTGTTTAACTTCTTCCAGGGATGTGATCCTGGTAGCTTGGGAGTTCCGCATGTGAGAATATTTTGTTAGCTTGTCCTCGGAGAAAACAAAGATACTTACCTGTAGCAGGTATTCTCCAAGGACAGTAGGCATATATTCTCACAACTCACCCACTTCCTCTAGTTTGCTTCTTAGCTTTGTTACTGAACTGATGGTCCCGCATGCCAACGTCAGGCAGGAAGACACTGCCTAAAGATTTAAAATGAGAGTGCAGTGTCCATACCGGGTTCCATGGATGATGTCACCCACGTGTGAGAATATTTGCCTGCTGTCCTTCCTGCTACAGGTAAGTATCTTTGCTTTCTCCAAGGAGAAGCAGGCTTTTTGCAAGGACAAGCAGGATATTGGCCCTCACAAAATCTGCTCTTTTAGCTTTATGTGGAACTGAGGTGGCCTCACATGACGATGCTAACAGAGGAAGCACTGCATATGTGCAGTGCCCTGCTCTAGAAAGTGCTTAAGTCTTTGTTTACATTTTCTTCAGCCCAGGCTCGCTCAGATGACAGCACCCAAATTTGAGGAGTAGGGTCCTGCCATGTTTGGAGTGCATCAGTTACAGGTAAAAAAAACCTTTTTGCTGTAGTAGTGACACACTAATTTATAGTTCTGTTGTAGTCCATAAGGAATATTTCCTGACCTCTAAATATAAAGTATACATATATTGCTAAGCTAATATGAAGGGCTTTGAAATACTAATTGTTTTCTAGAGGAAGTGTTTGATGAAAATTATTTTGTTGTTATATTTGTAAACCATCTTGAATGGCATTACCAAGAAGTGAGTCTATAAAGGCTTTTTAAATATCCTTTTTTTCCAGAGGAGCAATAAGAAATGCATGTCAAATGCTAATGATTCTAGGCCTTGAAGGGCGATCAGTTTATGAAGAAGATTTTGAGGCTCCATTTTTAGAGATGTCTGCAGAATTCTTTCAGGTATATAAATACAATTTTGTAAATGTGTTGTGATACTTATATGACTTTCCAGTAAAAATTGTTTTTTTAGGAATTTGATTAGAAAGTATTGAATAGAACCTTTAGGAAATTTTAAATATGGTTAGCTAAGTGGGTAGTTCTCTGTTCTGCTAAATAAAGAGATTGGTTTATTATTTGTATATCTACATACATATATTACATTTTTAAGAAGTGAGGATGATACGTAGATCCTGGTACAGAGAAATTGGATACAGCTAGGTGGAAAATAGCAAAGCACATATGAATCGGCTAGATGATGTGAGAATTGAGTTTTTAACTTATCTTATGTTTTGATTCCTGGACTGTTTGAGATTTTTGTCATTTTTGTGATTGCAAGCTGACATCAAATATGGCATATCAGCTTTAGAGGTTTGGATATATTGTATATACTTGAGTATAAACCAAGGTAACATTCCCCCCACCCCAAAAAAAAAAAAGGAGGACAAAAAAGTTTTCTTCAATATAAACCGGTGGTGGGGTGGGGGATATTTATATTCATGTTCTGCCCTGCCAACCTCTATGCCCAGCCCCCTTCCCTCCCTGCCCCGCCAGGCTCTGCACCCTGTTCCTCTTCTCTCCCGATGCCTTGCAGGCCTTCACTGGGTTTGCCATAAGCCTTTGTGGTCAAGCGTTGAGCTGGGACAGGAAGTATCCTTCCCGCCTCCTGTTCTGGCCGACTAACAACTCTCACCTCTGTCCCACCTCCCCAATTAGTAAATAGCATGTCTTTAAAATCCCTTATGGTCCAGTGGTGGACTAGGACAGGAGGGATCCATCTCGCCTCCTTTCCTAGCCGACTCTTAACAACTGTCTCCCTCCCGCCTCCCCAATTAGTAAAAAGCGTACTTTTAAAATCCCTGGTGGTCCAGCAGTGAATTGGGGATAGGAGTGAGCTTTCTACACTCCGGACCCCGTGCAGAGCTGCTATCTGAATGGCTAGACCACCAGGGAAGTATGATATGTCTGGGGTTCCTTCAACTGGGTCCAGGAGGGGGTGAGCTGTGCTTGTTCAGGAGATAGGGAGGGGAACACTGCCAGTTCGGAGTGGGGGGAGCATGTTGACAACAGGAAGTCTGCCAATTTGGGGGGGGGGGGCACTGTATGTGGCAGCGACAGAGGGACACCATAGGGAGAGTGAGTGCTAGGAATGGAACATCAAGGGGGGAGGGAGACTCAAAAATAAACAGACCCACAGTTTTGGACCAATTTTTTTGGGGGTAGTGCTGAAAATCTTGGTTTATATTCAAATATAATACGGTACTTCCCTTCTTAAGTTAGAAACAGTTTTTTCCCTAATACTATCCATGAGAAATTCAGGATCCATATTAGTCACGTAAGCGAAGATTCTACACTTGTTGCAGATGTAGATTCCTAATAAAGTTTAAAATGTGACCCCCCTTATCTCGTTAGACCTGTCCAAACATATGGATTATGGCACACTTATAGCAGACACACAGAAAACAATTTTTCCAGTGACAATATCTGTTCTATAAGGAATGAGACAACAATGGAAAGTTCCAGGGCTGCACACATCTTCACCAGGTGGTGCTTCATGCTGGATGGTGGCAGCATGATATTTAGATTGGCTCCTTGAGGCACAGCCTGTAAGCTGTGTTCTTGAACAAAGCTGGGACTTTCTCCTTATTCTTGGGATATCATTCTCTGAACTAAGATCCTTAATTGAGCTAGCCCTTCAGAATGACATTTCAAAGTATCGGCCTAATTTCATTTATTTAATGATTTACCTGCCCTTATTGAAATGTCCAAGGAGGATACATAACAAAACATCTTAGCTGACAAAGTGGTCCCATGTAATGAAAATCTTTAATATTCACCACCACCAACTTCTTAAAACAGCATTCTCTGTGCTACTGGCTGCCATTATAGTGATCTTGATCTAGGCATAACATGGTCTTCTGGACATGCATCTTTGAAGAAAACCTCAGATAAAAGGAATTAACCTGACTGGATTATTGTAACACCAGTTCACTTAGGAGAGGCTCCACATGAATCCCTCTACTTTCCCTGCTGTTACTCTGCTGTAACTGATCTAAATTTATGGGGAAAAGGGGGTGGAATTGGGGGTTGCAGAGATGGCCAGTTCAAAATTGTTGTTGTCAACTTAACTCTGCCATTTTAACTTCTTTGTGATATGGTACTTCTACCCTATTATATCAAGCACTAAATCCAGTTTTAATCTATTTAGAAGTTTAACTGCATTGGCCCCTTAAATATAGTACTACTTGGAGCTTACCATATCAAATAATTTTACATAATTGACAGAAAGAGATCAAATTCATCAAACTCAAATCCCATGCTACAGACTTGATTCATAATTTCCAGTTGAGTACTATCCCAAATTAAACATGGGTAACTTATAAGGGAACTTACTGACAAATCCAAAGAACCTCTGTTTTTAGAACATAAGTAATGCCTCTGCTGGGTCAGACCAGAGGTCCATCATGCCCAGCAGTCCGCTCACGCGGCAGCCCATCAGGTCCAGGACCTGTATAGTAATCCTCTATCTAATCCCTTCTATCCCTTTTCCTTCAGGAAATCATCCAATCCCTTCTTGAACCCCAAAACCGTACTCTGTCCTATCACGCCCTCTGGAAGCGCATTCCAGGTGTCCACCACCCTCTGGGTGAAGAAGAACTTCCTAGCATTGGTTTTGAATCTGTCACCTTTTAATTTTTCAAAATGCCCTCTCATTCTTGTAGTCTTCGAAAGTTTGATGAATCTGTCCCTCTCCACTTTCTCTATGCCATTCATGATCTTGTAAGTCTCTATCATATCCCCTCTAAGTCTACGCTTCGCCAGGGAAAAGAGCCCCGGTTTCTCCAATCTTTTAGCGTATGAAAGGTTTTCCATACCCTTTATCAAGCGTGTCGCTCTCTTCTGAATTCTCTCGAGTATCGACATATCCTTCTTTAGGCACGGCGACCAATATTGGACGCAGTACTCCAGATGCGGGTTCACCATCGCCCGATACAACGGCAGGATAACTTCTTTCATTCTGGTTGTAATACCCTTCTTGATTATACTTAGCATTCTATTCGCTTTCATAGCGGCCGATGCGCACTGTGCCAACGGCTTCATTGTCTTATCCACTCTTACCCCCAAGTCACGAATTCAGACACAGTCTCTATCTCCACCACCTCTTCTGGGAGACTGTTCCATGCATCTACAACCCTTTCTGTAAAAAAGTATTTCCTTAGATTACTCCGGAGCCAGGGAAATATATATATATATTTTTTTTTACAGAAAGGGTGGTAGATGCATGGAACAGTCTCCCAGAAGAGGTGGTGGAGACAGAGACTGTGTCTGAATTCGTGAATTAAGTCTGTACCCATATGCCTTATCACGAAGACCACACACCATTTTAGTAGCCTTCCTCTGGCCCGACTCCATTCTTTTTATGTTTTTGAAGGTGAGGCCTCCAGAATTGTACACAGTTTTCTCAATGATGTCTCACCAAAGTCTTATACAGAGGCATCAATGCCTCCTTTTTCCTACTGGCCATACCTCTCCCTATGCAACCTAGTATTCTTCTAGCTTTCGCTATCACCTTTTCAACCTGTTTGGCCACCTTAAGATCATCACATACAATCACACCCAAGTCCCGCTCTTCCGTCATGCACATAAGTTCTTCACCCCCTAAACCAGGGGTGTCCAACCTGCGGCCCCGTAAAGTATTTTGTGCGACGCTGGTCGAGGGTGATGAGTGTTTTCCTCTGCTGCCCCCGGGTGTTTACTGTCTTGCCGGCTCCCTCCTCTGTCTTGCTGCAGCGTTTGTGTGGTCCCCCAAAACATTTTTTTCAGCCAATGTGGCTCAGGGAAGCCAAAAGGTTGGACACCCCTGCTAAACTGTACCGTTCCCTCGGGTTTTCGTAGCCCAAATGCATAACCTTGCATTTCTTAGCATTAAATTTTAGCTGCCAAATTTCAGACCATTCTTCAAGCTTCACCAGGTCTTTCTTCATGTTATTCACTCCATCCGGCATGTCTACTCTATTGCAGATTTTGTTTGGCATCATCCGCAAAGAGGGCAAATCTTAGCTGACAACCCTTCAGCATTGTCATTTATAAAAATGTTAAAAAGAACAGGCCCAAGAACAACCGTGAGGCACACCACCGCAAAGTCACTTTAACTTCTTCACATGGTGCTGACATGTTTTTTTACAGCAGCAAAACCAGTATTTTCAAAAAAAAAATTTCTCTCACACAAGTCTGTTTTTAGGACTGCGAAGACTCTTCCTACTACTAATATACAAACAAATACTCCTCCTCAGGTGCTTCATGCCACAACAGGGAAAAAGTCAGCAAAGCTGCACAATTTGTCTTTGGCTCCCCTCCCCTCAGTGCCCTGTTTCAGTATCAGCAGAGGAGGAAGTGATGTACCACCAAAGCTGACCGATAATAAAGATTCAGCAATGGCGATGACTCTTAAGAAAAAGAAGCTCCTGGTCTTGCTGAGGTCAAATACCCCCTCTCCTTTGGAGACGGCTTCATTGACATGTCCCTCAGTTAAAGATTCAGGGATGGCTCTGTTGTTACTGGATTCTTCAAAGAGAGCTCCTGCGGGCCCTGATTCAGCCTCGCAGTCCTCTCCAGTCATACAATTCCAGGATTTTCCTTTGATGTCTGGAGTAGCAAAATTGACTAAAACCAAAAACAAAAAGGGTTGCCTCTCTACAACCTCTAAATACAGCACATGAACTATCTAAGCCTGTCGCCCCTCTTTCCCTGCTCCCTGAACCTTCCTCCCTGTCCAGTACTTGTCAAATTTTTTCTCCCTTTTGCAGAAGTTTATGCAGGATAGTGCTGCCCTACTTCAGCCCTCTGAACCTGCCCCTCCTATTCCTTCTCTAGAACCCCAGCAGTGCCCTGGCTGTGTAGAACAATTTCCCTCTGAACACTTGCTGGATATTCCACAAGATGTGGCTTGGTGGCCTTGTACCCCCATATGTTCTTCTCCTTTTCAAGGTCCTTTATCTCCCAAAGAGTGGTCAGACCAGGATGACATCATTCAGTTAGACTTAGATCAACCTATGCTGCCTCTTCGAAAAATTGTGAGCCATGGAATCGAGGGTGAAATACTCAACGTGGATTAAAAACTGGTTGGCCGTAGGAAACAGAGAGAGAGTGGGGATAAATGGACAATACTCGGACTGGAAAAGTGTCATGAGTGGAGTGCTGCAGGGTTCAGTGCTTGGACCCGTGCTCTTCAACATATTTATAAATGACCTGGAAATTGGTACGATGAGCAAGGTGTTAAAATTTGTAGACGATACGAAGTTATTCAGAGTAGCGAAGACCTGCATCATGACATAAACATGCTCAAGAAATGGACCTTGACATGGCAAATGAGGTTTAACGTAGATAAATGTAAGGTGATGCATGTCGGTAACAAAAATCTTATATACGAATATAGGATGTCTGGTACGGTACTCGGAGAGACCCTCCAGGAAAGAGACTTGGGAGTACTGGTCGACAAGTCGATAAAGCCGTCCGCGCAATGCACAGTTGCGGCGAAAATGGCGAACAGAATGCTTGGCATGATTAAAAAGGGGATCACGAACAGATCAGAGAAGGTTATCATGCAGATATATACCGAGCCATGGTACGCCCCCACTTGGAATACTGTCCAGCACTGGTCGCCATACTTGAAAAAGGACACAGTACTACTCAAAAGGTTCCAGAGAAGAGTGACTAAAATAGTAAAGGGGCTGGAGGAGTTGTCGTACAGTGAGAGATTAGAGAAACTGGGCCTCTTCTCCCTTGAAAAGAGGAGACTGAGAGGGGACATAATCAAAACGTTCAAGATAATGACGGGAATAGGCTTAGTAGATAAAGACAGGTTGTTCACGCTCTCCAAGGTAGGGAGAACGAGAGGGCTTTCTCTAAAGTTAAAAGGGGATAGATTCCGTACAAACATAAGGAAGTTCTTCTTCATCCAGAGAGTGATGGAAAACTGGAACGCTCTTCCGAAGGCTGTTATAGGGGAAAATACCCTCCAGGGATTCAAAACAAAGTTAGATAACTTCCTGTTGAACTGGTAAGGCTAGACTCAGTTAGGTCACTGGTCTTTGTCCTAAGGGCCACTGTGGGAGCAGACTGCTGGTCTGACCCAGCAGCGGCAATTCTTATGTTCTGTTCTACAGCCAGCTTTAACAGAGGAGCACTCATATCCCAAATTTTTGCTAAAAGTTTCTTCTCTTAAGTCTCAGTCCTGATGCCACACCTACAGGTAATAAGGATTTTCAATCTATCCTTCAATCATGTAAGTCTCCAGTAAGACTTACCAGTTCATCATGTCCTGCAGGATCTACAGATGAATAATTGGCAGAAGCCTTTGTCAGTATCCATGACTTCTAAACATCTTGAGATGAAATACAAGGTACAGAAAGTGCCTGATCATGACCTCCTTCAACTTCCATACCATTCTATGCTCTCAGAGTCAGCCATCAAGAAATGCAAAGCATCAAAAATTCCTACTAATGCTCCTCCAGGGAAGGACTACCATCTTTTAGGTTCTGCCGGCTGTAAAGTTTATCAGGATTCTATGCTTTCATCAAAACTCTTAGTGCATTAGCTTCAAATTTTACATTTTCAGCATTCAATTCAAAGCTGGAAATGCATTCCCTTGAGGCCATTCCTAATTTGCTTGTGGCTCAACAAGAATCCACTTACCAAAACCAATTTATATGCTTTTGATATGATGACTAGAACCACTAGATGCATGGCGTGTCTACGGGCGTCAGACCTCAGAGAAGATCTTCATGACAGATTGGTGGATATTCCCTGTTTAGGTGACAGCCTGTTCGGTACAAAGGTTCAAGCCATCGTTTCTCAATTCAAAGAAGATTCTTCAGCCAGTCGTGAACTTTCAGCACATCCTTCGAATCAATCTCAACAATTCTGTCGTCCTTCCTCTACTTATTCTTTTTGCAGAGCATATCGGCAACAGTTTTTTCAGCAGTACTATCCAAAACAACGTGTTACTCCTTATAACACTCACAATCTCCTCTTTATGTCCCCGTATGTACAACATGCTGTGTCTCAACTTCCTGCACTCAAACCTGCACCTAGTTTTTCACCATATCCCAGTGAGGGAGGGGGGCAGCTAACTCCCCTAGGGCAGTGTTTCTTAACCTTTTCAAGCCAAATACCCCCTAAGCATAACAAATACTAACCAAGTGCCCCTGACTCCACCCCATAATAATAATGCTAATTGTAATGCAATTTCTTTGATCCATTTTTCATATACCCACAATATAATCTTATTAATACATAATGGTAACCACAAAATTAAAGAAAAACACATCACTCTACACAGAGAAAATGTTAATTATCATTTATATTTGGGGGGTTTTCAAAGATGTCAAGGCAGATAACTGTAAAATATGCAATGTCACCCGAAAAATAGACAAATATAGTTTAAAATATCAACAGCAGATATAAATTCTCAAAATTGACATATTTTGATCACTAAATTGAAAATAAAATCATTTTTCCTACCTTTGTTGTCTGGTGATTTCATGAGTCTCTGGTTGCACTTCCTGCTGACTGTGCATCCAATATTCCTTCCTGTCCCTCCATGAATACAATTTTCACTACTGCCCATAAATCCCATATCTCCCTCTCTCACACGCTCAGGCCCAATTGTCCCTTTCTATTCCCTCCCTCCATCCTATGTCCAAAGTTTCCTCCTCCCTCTCATTGCCTTCCAGCCTTTGTCCTTCCCTCCTGCGTCAAAGCCTGCCTGCCCCCGCTGCTGATTCCTCCTCGCCGCCGCTGATCTGCCAACATCTCCTACTGCAACTCTGGGAAGGGCCAGCCATGTGCAGCGATTGTCCGACTGCACTCACCTGGCACTTCCCGGAGTTACGGCAGGGGATAATTAAATGCTAGGGGAGAAGGAATCAGATAAGCTCGCTTAGCCCCAACAGGCAGTCCATGTACCCCCTAGGGTATACGTACCATAGGCTGAGTATCCCTGTCCTAGGAGACCATACTTCTCGTCTCTCTCAGCACAATGGCCAGCTTCTGCATCCCAATCTCCGCAGTCTGTCTCATGGCCTGGAAATTGAGAGTTCACTCTTGACCAACCTCCCTCTCTCTCAATCAGTAAAGACAGTTCTGCTTGCATCAAGATGCCCTTCTACAAGAAAATCATACCAGGCTAAGTGGAAATGCTTCCCCGACGCCAGGCCAGGCATATACAAGTGCAGGGCACACAGCCTCCCCCTCCCCCCCCCCCGTCAATTCTGACGTCTGAGAGGAAGTTCCGGGCCAGCCAGGCAGTAATTGTGGAACTTCCTCCTACGTTAGAATTGACGGGAGGGGGGAGGCTGTGGGCCCTGAGCTTGTACGCACTTGGCCTGGCGTCGGGGAAGCAGGGATACTAGAATGCAAAGGCAATGCAAATCTATCGCGGAGCCCGGGATGGACTCGCGTTGCTTTTGCGATCTACTGGTCGATCACGATCGACTTTTTGGGCACCCCTGCTCTATGTCAACAAGCAGGAAAGCCTATCACCTATGATGCTTTTCACTCCAAGCACTGGTAACTACTATCTTCCCCAATTGTCCAACTACGCACGTACCCAAAATTCGTACCTCTGGTCTGACCCAGCAGAGGCAATGCTTATGTTCTTATCCTTTTTTCCAGCTCCACATATCTTACCAGCGGAACAACATAGAAACATAGAAATAGACGGCAGATAAAGGCCACGTCCCATCTAGTTTGCCCACCCCAATGACCCTGCCCTGCCCCTCCTCCATACTCTGGACTACAGAAGAGCACTCCTTTTTTACCTCAAGGAAACTGCAGCCTTATGTCATACAAATCAGTTTTTCATCACCTACAACTTGGCCAACCCAGATCAACCAATCTTTATATTTATTTATTTATTCAATTATTTAGCCCGTCCTCCCAAAGGAGGCCAGAACGGGTTACAAAAGTACATCCACAATACAATCAAGACAGGACAGAGATGACATAATTTACAATATAGACAAGACAATAAACCATTTACATTAAGCAGCATCTAGTGAGAGTAAGTTGCTTAGGTGCATTGGCTGTGCTGGCATTTCTGAGTGCATGTTCTTAAGACGCTGGGTTTGTGAAGGGGAAGGTTTTTCACAACCTCCCTTAAGCTCCAAAGTCCATCTGGGGTTCTAACAGATGGGGTGCCATAGTCTGGGTTCCCATCTTAAATGGTTCATCCTATTTTCTGGAGGTCAGGGTTGTTGCTCTAGAATAGCAGTGATCTTCACTCCCAGGATAGATCAGTCCAGCAGCCTCCCAGAAAGGTCATTGCTACAGGACAAGGTTTCCGCTTCAGTGCAGAAAATCCGTGTTCAAAATTCAAGCCTGGTTGTCCTTGAAATAGATCAGAGGATAAAAAGTTCTTCTTTAAATGCCCTTTTCATGGGTATCCCTTCATGGAAATTGAAGTTTGTTTTAGTTTATGTGGGTCAGTTGAGTTTCAGCTTAATCATTAATGTATAGTCACTAGAAAAGCTGTGTTGTTTGATTTTGTCTATGGGTGGCAGAGTGGTATAATCCATGTGTCCGGACTGGTTTCAACAAATCCAAGGAAAGAAAATTAATAGGTAAGAATAAATTTCTCCTTAATTATGCCAGCAATAATGATTTAAATGGTAGTTATGTCAGGATATTTTTCTCATAATTTAAAGAGCACACATATTGGAGGTAATTTTCTAAGGAGCCACGGTTATAAAGTGACAAAAACATCTGTAAATTACCAGTTTTCTGGCTAAGTGGTGATATCTAAGTATGCACCTAGAGGCAAATGGCACATACTTATGAGTGGGCATTCACATAGGCTTAGTTTGAACAGGGCACATAAATTAGAATACTTCATAATCTGTATCAACATATGCACTCTTTTGCAATCTTGATGTGAGCATTTATACGCTCTATGGTTGCATTTTCAGCCACTTTTACTAGTATTTTATAAACAAAAATAAGTACAGTGGTACCTTGGTTTACAAGCATAATTCGTTCCAGAAGCATGCACGTAATTCAAAGCGCTTGTATATCAAAGCAAAGTTTCCCATAGGATATAATGGAGACTTGGACGATTCGTTGCTACTGCTGCCAGCAACCGACATAAACATGACAGAACCATAGAGGAGTGAGAAAGGTGATGGAGCAGTGCCAGATCTACAGGGAAGAGGAGGAGGAAGAAAAACTGTTCCGAGAGATGCTGAGCCCACAGTGGGGAGTGTTTATTCTACCTCCGTAGTGTTTATTCCACCTCTCTCTGGATTACCGTGTGGACAGAATGGTTAAGTAACCAGAAGGCAGTTGAATTCAAGAGAACTTTGCTCTTTCCACAGCCAAACCAACCACGTAACTTGCTACTCACTGGGGCCTTGCAGCTTTAACTTTTTTTTTTTGTTCATTCTGTGCCGTGAGTGTCTACCTTTCTTCCAGCTCCCTCCTCCTCCTTGCCGCAATATTCACCCAAAGCCGCAAGCAAGCGTCTCCCACGGCCGACCCAGAAGCCCTCTCTTCAACGTCGTGATGTCAGAGGGAATGCTTCCAGGCCAGCTGCCGCCCGTGGCTCCGAGCGATCACTGCAACAAGGAGGAGGGAGCCAGCAAGAAAGCAAACATCTGGGGGCAGAAGAAAACACCGCATTGCCCTCAAGCAGGCCGCACGGTACTGAATATGGCCCATGGGCTGCAGGTTGGACACCCTAAAAGGAAAAACTGCAGTGTGGAAGAGAAGCAGAAAGAAAATTGCACACAGGGGACAGCTCTGCGCATTGCAAGGTATGGAGAGGGGGACACGCTCGTATAGTAAGTCAGTACTTGCTTTGCGATTTAACATTTTCTGGAGTGTTTTGCTCGTCTTGCAAAACACTCGCAAACTGCGTTACTCGCAAACCGAGGTTTGACTGTATCTACTTGTAATTGATAGAACAAGCTTCAAATAGGCAGTTTTCTAGCACCTACATCTAGATGTTGTCTTTTAGAAGTACTTTTATTATGCAAATAATCATTTGGAATAGTTATAACTCTTAATGATTTACATATAAGTTTCAGTTTTCATGTATTTGTTCTTGAAGAGTAGATATGAGACTACCATATTTTTCACTCCATAAGACGCACTTTTTTCCCCAAAAAAAGTGGGTGGAAATAAGGGTGTGTCTTTTGAAGCGAATATACCACCCCATCCCCCTGGCGATATCTTTAAATTTTGGAGGTCAGTGGACGGCTGCCTGCTGCTTGTCGGGGAACACAGCGCACAAGCACGTTAATGACTGGACCTGCAGCATTTCCTGATTGTGCCGGTCGCTGGTGCTTCGTTGGACAGATGCCTGCTGATTACTGGCACGTCGGGGCCAGTGTCACAAAAGCACACTGCTGCATGGGCGCGCACCACTTCTGATAATGAATTTTAATGTTTTTATGTCATTGTTTTTATGTTTGTTGTACAGCGCTTTGAATTTCAGATTAAGCGGTATAACAAATTTTTAATAAACCTTGAAACCTTGAATGGCTGCCTCAGTTCTTGCTAGCTCCTCACAAGAACTGAGGCAGTCGTTCAGAAGTGGCGCGCGCCCACGCAGCAGCACGCTTGTTTGCCGCTGGCCCCAACATTCTGGTAATCAGCAGGCAGCCATCCAGCGAAGCACCAGCAACCGGTACAATTAGGAGGTGTCGCGGGCCCAGGCATTAGCGCACTTGTGCACCGAGGGCCCTGAGAAGCAGCAGGCAGCCGTCCACCGACCTCTACAATTTAAAGGTACCACTGGGGGGCTGGGATGGAATTTAAAGGTGCTGGGGGTATGTAAAAGTGATGATGGATTGATTGGGGAGCTGGGAAGGAATTTAAAGGTTTCGGGTATATATTAGTATACAATTTGGTTCAGAATGGGTTTTTTCTTGTTTTCCTTCTCTAAATCTGGGGTGCGTCTTATAGTGAGATGCGTCTTATGGAGCGAAAAATACAATATTTACTTTCGCATGCATTAGATCAGTGGTCCCCAACTCTGTCCTGGAGGACCACTAACCAGTTGGGTTTTTGGGATAGCCCTAATGAATATGCATGGGGCAGATCTGCATTCCTATCATCTTCATTACATGCATTTCTCTTTCATGCATATTCATTAGGGCTATCAGAAAACCTAACTGGCTGGTGGTCCTTCAAGGACAGGGTTGGGAACCACTGCATATAGATAACAGAGGTATGTATACATACTGTGACGGTATATTTTTTTTTCTCCTAAACCTGGTGCAGCAAGTAAGATTTATTTTTTTCAAAATGTAAATTACCCTTTTATCCCTTCTTTTTTTTATCAAGTAATAGTTTTTCTTTAAATTCCAGATGGAAAGTCAGAAATTTTTAGCTGAGAACAGTGCTTCAGTGTACATAAAGAAGGTAGAAGCTAGAATTAATGAAGAAATTGAGCGGGTGATGCACTGCCTTGATAAATCAACGGAGGAGCCAATAGTGAAAGTTGTTGAGAGGGAGCTTATTTCTAAACATATGAAGACTATTGTTGAAATGGAGAATTCTGGTCTAGTTCATATGCTAAAAAATGGAAAGACAGAAGGTAAGTATAAGCAGTATTGCCATTTTTCTACATACAGTACTTATATAATTTTAATTTTGAATGCCTAGCAGCCATATATTTGTACCTTTTTATTCAAAAAGGGCATATTTGTTAATATTATTAGATATTTACATTTTTTTGTAACCTGTTTGAAATAGCAGTGTTCTAGATATGCAAAGATTTTTGGTTTACATGTGGTATAGAAACTGGTATGAAACATGAACTTTTAAATTTGAAATTTCCAGGTTACAGATTGATAATGAATAGTTTTATTTATTTATTTTATTTTAAAAATTTATATACCATTTAAACCTAAACGGTTTACATATCTTTACATAATTCAGTAAGATAAATAAAATCAAGCAAACACTAACATATAATCATCAGAAAATCACGTAAAGTGTCCATCAAAAGAACAATCGCAAAGATCAGTTCCTAGAAAAATGCATTAACAAATAACTGCGTTTTTAATAATTTTCTGAAATGACCCTTGTCCTAACATTTTCGTAATTGATCGACAAGTGAATTCTACAGTTTGGCCCCCACTCAACAAAAGACCAATTTTCTTTCCTTTTGCCATGGTAATACTCTGAAGAAGCGAGTCAATTTTGGTAATTCCTGTTTGCTTCACTCTGTGCCCTCCATGTTTATTTTTTGTCTGTTTATGCTTAGCTGCTCCAAATCATTTTATAGGAAAATAGCGAATTACAAAACATATTCTGCTTACTCCCTGAATTTTCATTATTGAATAATGTATAAAGTAAGGGAAGATTAGGTTCTTATCTTGATTAATCTTCTTTCTGGTAGAAAGGCATATGAGTCTTGAAACAATGGTTTATTCATCTCAGCTTTCGAGTTTGTATAGAAAGTGTCATCTACATTTTTTAGCTCTGCCTCCCCTATCTCTGCACTGTGTTCTGCTACTCAATTTGTACCAAAGCAGTTGACAGCCACTACAAAAGGAAAGAAAGAGAAGGGGCATGGGGAACTCCCCAACGAAGCCAGGTCTGTTTGCTCTTAACTACAATTAATGAAAACCAATGTCAAAAAGAACATAAAACAAGGTGGAACCCAATAGCCAGCTACCTGAGTGCAGCCGGCACTGACATTTATGCACTTCATGCAATCTCCTGTTTGTGAAAACAATTTTTTATACACAATAGAGAGCTATCAACAAACCTCTTTTCTCAAGGAGGATATCTGTGGACACTGGAAACCTTCTAGGTATTTATTAGTCTTCAGACCTGTTTTGACAAGAGAAGGTCAAGCATCTAGAAAATATATACATGTCTGAGCAGGCTAAATTGAAATCTGACAGGGCAGGCCTTCAAAGCTCATATGCCTTTCTACTAGAAAGATTATTTAGGTAAGAACCTAATCTTCCCTTCTAGTGCAAAAGGCATATGAGTCTTGAGTTAGTGGGACATACCAAAGCAATCCCCTGAGTCTAGGAGGGGGCAGACGAGCCTACTGCTAGAACAGAGGATCCAAAAGTGGCATCCAGTCAAGCCGCCACATCCATCCTGTAAAATTATATGAAAGTATGGAGGGTGGACCACATAGCTGCTGTATAGATCTCGGGTGGAACTGCCCGGGACTTTGCCATGAAGAAGCCACACTCCTTGTAGAATGTGCTTTCAAAGATATCAGTGGTTGTTTACACACCCGATACATACTGAAGAAATAGCCATATGAATCCATCTTGAAATGGAAGCCTTAGCAGCCAGCTTCCCCAGGCAGCTAGGATTCGTTAGTACAAAAAATGATCTGAGAGACTAAAATCATTTGTTACCTCAAGGTAATGAAGAACTACTCTCCTAACATCTAGCAACACCAAGACTTTGTCCTTTTTCTTCAAACCCGTGTCATGGAATGTGGATAGCTGGACTTCTGATTTATGTGGAAGGCCGAGACTGATTTTGGCGGAAATGAAGGAACCATGCTTAGCGAGACTCCTTCCATAAATCGGATGAAAGACTGTGCACCTTCTCGCTGAGGTGATAGCTGCCAAAAAACATGTCTTAACATTAAGTTTCTTCAGCAATTCCTCTTGCAAGGGCTTATACAGGGCTTTACCAAAAGAATGCAAAACTATATTAAGGTTCCAAGTGTGAGGGCTGTTCTCAACAGGAGAATACAGCCACATCACTCCCTTCAAAACTCATGCTACATCAGGATGCAAAGCCAAAGAAGCTTTCTCCACTCAAGTCCTAAAGCAAGAGAGGCCTGCCACCTGTACTTTGAGAAAACCAATCGCCAGACCCTTCTTGAAGAAATGCTAGGATCACTGACAGCAGAACCTGAAAAGGCTCCACATTCTGCTTAGCGCTGAAAAGTCTTCCAAGCCTTAGCATAGGCTGCAAAAGTCGCCGGTTTCTTAGATCTCAGGAGAGTAGCCATGATCACCTTCAAGTAGCCCTTGTGTGCAAAGTCCATGCATTGAAGAGCCATGCAGTAAACCCAAAGTATTCCAGGTCCTCCAGGGCCACTGAACCCTGTGAAAGAAGAGTTCAATGAAGTAGCAGTTTGAGTTCTGTAGATCCGCTTACCACAGTCAACGTGGCCAATCTAAGGCAACCTGGATTATCTACCCCTGATGGGTCGCTATTCTTCAAATGATGCAGCCTATCACAGGGGAAACACGTACAACAACCTCTTCTCTGACCAAGGTTATGTTACAGCATCCATGCTGGTGCTCTGGACTTGGATCTTTGACAGAAGAATTGAGAGATTTTTTTGTTGGTTGCTAACACCATCAGATCAAATATCAAGTTTCAAGCTTAATAAATATTTGATTAATTGCCTATCTTGAATGCTAAGCGATTTACAATATAAAATGGTAATACAAGGTTAAAAATTACAAAGATGGACAGACAAAAATGAGAGGAAAAAAGGGTTGAACTACAATAAAATCAAGAAGAAAGAACGAAAAGGGGAATAACAAGACTGAGGGGATTTCTTCATAGGTGCCATTTCCTTGAAGGCAAGAGGTGGGCTAATGTCAGTGCTCAAAATCATTTCTGAATAAAAAACACTTCAAAGCCCCTTGAATTTATCCATGTTTATTTCCTCTGTGATATGATGTGGCAGAGAGTTCCATGTGAGGGGGACGGTTACTGAAAATATTGTTGAACGGCGCGTCCTGATTGTCTTAAGTGAGGGGACGAAAAATAAATGTTGGGAAGTAGATCTGAGAATTCTGGGCGTAGCGTGAGAAATGAGCATTTTATCGATGTAAGCCAGTTCTTTGGTTTTATGTGTTTTAAAGGGTGAGTAAGGCAATTTTGTAAATGATTCTGTGGGGGACGGGAAGACAATCGGCTTTTTTTAGTAGAGGGGTAACGTGATCATATTTTTTTGAATTGGTAATAATTTTAATGGCTGTATTCTGGATCACTTGAAGACGCCTAAATTCTTTTTGCAGTATCCATTGGCAGTAATCAATTTTGGAGATTACGAGTGAGTGGATTAATATGTTTCGAGAGGAAGGCTCAAGTAAACTAGCTTAAAGACCTGATCATTCGAACTTTATAAAAACAATTTCTGACCACATCTGACATCCCCAACAATGCTTAATGCTATCAAAGGCTTCCGGGAAAGAGATTACTCCCCCGGGTCTAGGTCTGCTAGCTGAGATAGTTGGCCTGCACGTTGTCCACTCCTGTTACATGTGCTGCTGAGGGTGCTTAAAGGTTGACTTCTGCCCATTGAAACACTGGGCTTCCATTCTTAACGGAGTTCTTTGGTGCTCTCCTGTCTATATGCCACAGCTGTGGCATTGTCTGAGAAGACCCTGACTGCCTTGCCTTCCAGGGTTGTCTGCAATGACTGCAGCACTAAAAGAATGGACCAAAGCTCAAATCTGTTGTTGAACCATTTTCTCTGAGAGGTCAATCATCGACCCTGAACTTGATGACCCTTGTAATGATAACCCCTCCCCCCAGCTATAAAGATTGGCATCTGTCATCAGAATCACCAAAGAGGTGATGTGGAGAGAGAAGCCTTTCAATAGTAACTCTGACTGGAGCCACCAACACAAACTCTGACCCTCCCCCCCCCAACCATTCAGGCCAGTGGCATCTGGAGGGAATCCATTTGCAAGACCCAACAGGACAATAGCGGGTCGTGAAGAGGTCATAGTTGAGCTTTCACCCAAGGAATGACCTCTGGTCACTACCTCGACCACCTAGAGATAATGCCTGGCATTGTAGCTTCAGTCTGTGTGGCTCTGGAAGAAGGGCATGACCTTCCACTGTGTCGAAGTGGATTCCCAAATACTCTAGGGATTGCATCAGCTCCAAGTGGCTTTACTGAAAATTGATAATCCATCCCAGGTTCTGCAGTAGTTGGATAACTTGTGCTACTGCTTTGTCACAGTCAGCCTTGGAAGGGGCTTGGATCAACCAGTCATCCAAGTATGGATGTACCTGGATTCCTGTTTTGTGCAAGTGCACTGCCGCAATGACCATCATCTTACTAAATGTATGAAGTGCTGTTGCCAGACCAAATAGGAGCGCTGAGAATTGGAAATAGTCTCTTCTAAAACATGGGATCTCAGGAACTTCCTGTGAGCCAGAAATATGGGAATATGTAAGCCTCCATCAAATCAAGTAAGGCTAGAAATTCCCTCAATGCCACTGAAGCAATGACCAAATGAACAGTCTCCATCTGGAATTGGGGCACTTTCAGTGCTGCATACTTCAGATCCAGGATTGGCCTACAGTCATCTTAGTCTTTCTTAGGCATGATAAAATATATAGAGTTTCTGCCCAGGCCCAATTCCTCAGTTGGGATGGGTTCTACGGCTTGAATATCCGGGAGTTATTTCACTAGTACTTGGACCCTGATCGCTTTCTCTGGCCGTCTAGCCGGAAAGTCCACAAATAAATCCAGCAGAGAATGATGGAATTCCAACTTGTAGTCCTCTCAAATGATGTCCATCACCCAATGATCCGATAAAATTCTCACTTAGGCCTCCCTGTAAGATGACAACTACCTCCTACTGGCCTGAGGTCATTGTGACTTCTTGGAAGCTGCTGGTACTTGAACCTGATGGTTGAGCTCGCCTGGAGCCTTGAAAACTCTGAAATAATCTCTGAGCAGAGGACCATGCTGTGTACTGACAAAAATGTTAACTACATGACCTATCCCACTAGGGACACATGGTCTACAGTTTGGCAAAGACTTAGCATGACGATCTGCTACACTGGCCATAAGATCATCCAGCCCCTTGCCAAAGAATATGTGGCTCTTGAAAGGTAGCCTACTCAAAGTAACTTTGGAAGCAGAATCTCCTGCCCATTGCCTGATCCAGAGCATTCTACAGGCAGAAATATAATAAGCACACACTTAGCTCGTGGCCCTGAACATATCATACAGTGGGGGGGTCAAAGTCCCTCCTCGAGGGCCGCAATCCAGTCGGGTTTTCAGGATTTCCCCAGTGAATATGCAAGAGATCTATTTGAATGTACTGCTTTCATTGTATACTAATAGATCTCATGCATATTCATTGGGGAA
This sequence comes from Geotrypetes seraphini, assembly GCF_902459505.1. Classification (NCBI taxonomy): domain Eukaryota; kingdom Metazoa; phylum Chordata; class Amphibia; order Gymnophiona; family Dermophiidae; genus Geotrypetes; species Geotrypetes seraphini. The sequence goes on along the minus strand of NC_047092.1, from coordinate 145,831,215 downwards.
ATCCTGAAAACCCGACTGGATTGCGGCCCTCGAGGAGGGACTTTGACACCCCTGTCATAGAGAGAATCCACTACATAACCCACCCCCGAAATTATTAACAGGGTATGCATCGTCTTCCGCTGTCTGAGCCTGACACTAGATAGTATGTCAGGCATGTGCAATAAAAAAAGCCACTCCGCCTTCAGCCCTAGAGCCAAGGCCTCAAATTGTCTTTTGAGAACTAAATACACCCTCCTGTCTTATGCATCCTTTAAAATTACTCCATCTTCACTAGGTAGAGAAATACTTTTGGTAAACTGTGCTACTAATGAATCCACTTTAGGCTGAACAAACAGCTCTTAGAAATGAAGACAGTGAATACAACTTTGCCACAGTCCTGGCAGCCTACAAGGGACCTTCCGGAATCTCCCAGTGCTCTGTTAACATCATTGTAATGTCTGGACGCGAAAGAAAAAAAGGTGGTCTGAGGCTTACCATACCATATCATTTGTTATACCCCACAAATTCCAACAAGGATTCATTGTGGTTTACAATAAGATTCCTGAACATACATACATAAAATAGTTAAAATAGATTCCTATGCTGTGGATGAATGTAGTAACATGAGGGTTACAAAGAGAAGAGATTAGTCTTTAACAGTTTTCTGAAGTGATGATAACAAGAAAGTTGATGTAAACATATTGGTAGGTTATTCCAAATCTTGGGACCTTGAAATGGAAAGGTAGCTTCAAATATTTTTTCCGGTAAACTTGTTAGGACAGGGGAAAGGAAGTTTAAAACGCATATTTCCACCAACTCCTCGCCATGAAAATTTCTTGACCAGTTTATGCAATTGTAATCTTATCGCATAATTGCCCTCTCCAAATAAATATCTGTTTATCAGTCTATTTTTGATTTTTCTTCTTACTTTCTTCTTTTGCTAAACTCTCCATTTCCCCTTGTATCTTAGCTCTGCCTGTACATATTTATGTTTGAAACTTTGATACCGGTTACAGCAGAATATAGATATTGTTGTGTAGATGATTATCCTTTGGCATTCTTTATAATTGTATTCATTGTATTTTATCCAGTATTTCTTTTTGTTTGTATCACAAAATCTCAATAAACATTTTGAACTTAAAAAACAAAAACAACGCTTGTGGTGTTCTTGAATTATAGCAGGAGCTCATGACCTTAATACCAGATACTAATCCAGTAGAGTTCTTTCCATATACAGTGGTACCTTGGATTACGAGCATAATCCGTTCCAGGAGCATGCTCGTAATCCAAATTGCTTGTTTATCAAAGCAAGTTTCCCCATAGAAAATAATGGAAACTCGCTTTGATGCATTCCCCCCCCCCCCCGAGAACCGGCATTGCTCCCCTCGAAGGCCCCCCCCCCCTGCGATCCGGCAACCCCCCCCCCACGATCTGGCACCCCCCCCCGACACGATTGGGCCCACCCCCCCCCCCCCCCGCAGCTTCTTACCCTCATCTGGGCACCCTGAAGATCGGCCTCCTCGTCTGCTGGGCCTTGAGCATGCGCAGATACTCAAGTCCCAGCAGACGAGGAGGCCGATCTTCGGGGTGCCCAGATGAGGGTAAGAAGCGGCGGGGGGGTGCCCAATCGTGTCGGAGGGGGGTGCCGGATCGCAGGGGGAAGGGTGCCAGATTGCGGGGGGGGGGGGTGCTCGTAAATCGAGCCATGCTCGATTTCCGAGGCACCGATTTTGCAAATGTTTTGCTCGTCTTGCAAAACACTCGCAAACCGGTGCACTCGTAAACCAAGGTACCACTGTATAGCCTTATAGACCAAATATGATATCTTGAACTAAATTCTTTTTTTCATCGGTAACCAATGTAACTCTACTAGTAGTGGACTAGCTCTCTCAAAAATGACTTTGTCAAAAGATTAATCTGGCTGCTGTATTTTGAAGTAGTTGTAGTCTATGTTCTTTCTCAAATGATATGACAGAGAGTTACAGTAGTCCAAATATGGGAGTAATACAGCCTGTACAACTCTCCTAAAGCTGGTCTGACTTAGAACCGGTCTTCTATACTGTTCTCCCAGGGGAGCTCAGAACGGTTTACATGAATTTATTCAGGTACTCAAAGCATTTCTCCCTATCTGTCCCGGCGGGCTCACAATCTATCTAATGTACCTGGGCAATGGAGGCTAACACCAAACTTTCTCAGGAGGGAACAAAAATCAAGCATGATTTGAAAAGCCAAAGTGGCACCTTTTCTCTTGCTGCATGAACTCAAGTTGAGGGGCTGACTTGATAAGACAAGTTTGGGGATTAAAGATGATAACAAATTCAAACATGGGCTTAAAGGGAGAAGTCCACCAAGAAGAAGCCAACATAGATAAGTTCCATGAAAAAAACTTTTATAAATTAGATATTCTGGCAGCTAGGGACCATGAAGGTGCAATGATTGTTTAAGGCAACCTGTGCTTTTTATTAGTTGAGCACTGTGGTTGGTGGTCTGAGCACTTCACAACAAACCAATTTTGAATTGAAAGTTGATTCAATAAGTTTTATAGTTGAGTATCTTGTGTTTTGTCAAGAGTGAATTATAGTTACCAAACCAGAGTACCTTAGTCTTTGATTTGTAAAGTTTAAGGAAGTTCTTCGAGCTGCTCGTGACAGCTTACTGTGCAGCAGAGGTCTGTGGAGGTTCAAGCTCTTCAATACCCGCAAAGATTCTCTGATGACCTCTAGCAAAGCTGCTAGCTTTAAAAAGCAGCACACCGTTTTCTGATGATCTCCCCCTAGTCCAGGGCAATCACAGACTCCTGACTGGTGGCCTCTGCCCAGGACCCTGAATCCTCCAAAAGCAGCACACCGTTTTCTGATGATCTCCCCCTAGTCCAGGGCAATCACAGACTCCTGACTGGTGGCCTCTGCCCAGGACCCTGAATCCTCCAAAACTGAAAAATAATTTTGAGGGAGTAAAGGCATGGATTCTGACCTCAAGTCATCCCAGTCCTTCAACTGGATGTTTAGTTCCTGAAGAGGAACTGTCAAGGGGAATAACACGCTCTGTGAGGGGAAACCCCCATGCACAACAACTGGTATGACCCCAGACGGTACAGAAAGGCCCTGACAAGCCCATACAGGCATCGAATATAAGCCTGACAAAATCAGGGGTAAATCTCTAAACAGGGTACCATAGGGATATCTACAGGGACTCCCCTTGCTGTTCATGGGCTCAGAGGAGTTTACGCTTCGCTGAAGAAACCAAGTCTCTGTCAGAAGACTCCAGGGAGATTTTTTTTTTTTTAAATTTAAAAAAAGAATCACCTGACTCCCATCACCTAGAGCAGGGGTGTCAAAGTCCCTCCTCGAGGGCCGCAATCCAGTTGGGTTTTCAGGATTTCCCCAATGAATATGCATGAGATCTATTTGCATACACTGCTTTCATTGTATGCTAATAGATCTTATGAATATTCATTGGAGAAAACCTGACTGGATTGCGGCCCTTGAAGAGGGACTTTGACACCCCTGCCCTAGAGGAACCAGAGGAGGCTAAGCTTAAAGCTCCTGCCCTCCCCCCTCCTCACAAGCCCATTGTCATATGGAACAAGGACATTCCTCAGCTGGTCATCTAGCACAAATCTGGTATTAATCGGGGGCAGCATTTTTGTGCCCAAAAATGGCCCAGGAAAGCTAAATAAAGGTTCAAAAATGTTGGAAAGGGTTTTTTGCAGGTAGATGACCCAATCCAAGTCCCAGAAACCCCCCAAAATGCAATTAAAGATCCCCTGATTTCTCCCATAGACTACACTAGGCAGTACTCATGGTTCTGCTGGTTCTGTGCCTGCTTCAACTAATACAGTAGCTGGAAGATGGTGACAACCACTGACTTGGATAAGCATGTAAAAATAGTTCCAGATGCTTGTTTCTTCTGGCTGCCAATCAGACTGAGATCCCAGACCCCCACAGCTCCTCACATATCTTTTTTATGGGGGGGAACACAGCCAGTAAAGTCCTTGGGACTGACACAGATGCCACACAGCCTGCGCTCAAGCTCTGGTAACAACCAGGGGAACAGTCCCAGAGCCATCAAAAGTGTTAGTGCATGCTAGCTAGATAGGTGCCATGAAAATAAGGGTTGCCCTTCCAGCTAAGACCTCTGACAGTGAGAGTCTGCATCTTCACCCAGGCACATCTGTCCCTGGGGACCTCTGTAGCACCAATAACCCTCTAAAAATGAGACTAAAAAGCCCCAAAATAACAAACCAAGAGCAAATCAGAAAAACACCTTCAACTTGCATACAGAAGGAGAATCTGAGGAGCAGACCACAGTGCAGAGATAGGGAAGGCAGAGCCAAAAAATGTATATGACACCTATACAAACTCGCAAATAGAGGTGAATAACCCACTAGTTCAAGACTCATATGCCTTTTGTACTAGAATAGCTACTTATGTTGGTATATCATTGTTACCTTTTTCATATTTGGCATGGGAGTGAAGCTCTATGGGAGAACATAAGAATTGCCTTACTGTGTCAGTCAAGACCAGTAGCCCATTCTTACGGTGGCCAATCCGGCAGAAACCCAAAGAATAGCAACATTTCTTGCTACCAATCTAGGGCAAGCAGTGGCTTCCCCCATGTCTTTCTCAATAACAGACTATGGACTTTTCCTCCAGGAAATGGTCCAAACCTTTCTTAAAACCAGTTATGCTATCCGCTCTTACCACAACCTCTGGCAATGCATTTCAGAGCTTAACTATTCTCTTGAGTGAAAAAATATTTCCTCCTATTGGTTTTAAAAGTATTTCCCTGTAAGTTCATTGAGTGTCCCCTAATGTTTGTAATTTTTGATGGAGTGAAAAATCGATCCACTTGTACCCATTCTACTCCAATCAGGATTTTGTAGACTTCAGTCATATCTCCCCTCAACCGTTTCTTTTCCAAACTGAAGAGCCCTAACCTTTTTAGTCTTTTCTCATATCGGAGGAGTTCATCCCCTTTATCATCTTGGTGGTTGTTCTTTGAACCTTTTCTAGTGCCGCTTTATCTTTATTGAGATAAGGAGACCAGAATTGAACACAATACTCCAGGTGAGGTTGCACCGTTAAGCGATAAAGAGGCATTATAACATTTTTAGTCTTGTAACCATCCCTTTTTTAATAATTCCTTGTCACACTGCTTTGTTACGTTCAGATACTCAGACACTATCACCCCAAGGTCCCTCTCCCCATTTGTTCATATCAGCCTCTCACTTCCCAACACATACATCTCCCTTGGATTTCTACTCTCGAGTCATCACTCTGCACTTTTTTTGCATTGAATTTTAGTTGCCAGACTTCAGATGAGCCATTCTTCCAGCTTTTGCAGATTCTTTTTCATGTTTTCCACTCCCTCCGGGGTGTCCACTCTGTTACTAATTTTGGTATCATCCGGAAAAAAGTCAGACCTTTCCTTCTAACCCTTCGGCAATATAGCTGATAAACATATTAAACAGAATTGGCCCCAGCACCGATCCTTGAGTCACTCCACTACTTACCTTTCCTTCCTCCAAGCAAATTCCTTTAACCACCATCAACTGCCCGTCAACCAGTTTCTAATCCAGTTTATTACTTTGGGTGCTAACTTCAGCTGGTCAGGTTTTTTCAAGAGCTTCCTATGAGGAACCATGCCAAAGACTTTGCTGAAATCTAAGTAAATTATATCTAGCGCACTTCCTCAATCTAATTCTCTGGTCACCCAGTCAAAGAATTCAATCAGATTTGTTTGGCATTATTTACCTTTAGTAAAGCCATATTGTCTTGGATTTTGTAACCCATTAGATTCTAGGAATTTCACTATCCTCTCCTTCAACAATGCTTCCATTATTTTTTCAGTAACTGAAGTGAGGCTTACTGGCCTGTAGTTTTCCCCACTTCATCTCTGCAACCACTTTTATGAAAAGGAACCACCAATCCCATGGAACCACTTCTGTCTCCAGGGATTCATTGAAGCCACCAGAAGTGGAGCCACAAGACCCTCTCTGAGCTCCCTCAGTATCCCGGGATGGATCTCGTCTGGTCCCATGACTTTGCCAACTTCAATTTTTCAAGTTGTTCATAAACACTTTCTTCTGTGAATGGAGTGGTATCCACTCCATTCTCACACCTAATTTTGTCTGCCAATCATGGTTCTTCTCCAGGATTTTCTTCTGTGAACACAGAATGATTTGTATAGCACATTTTGCTTTTTCCTAATCAATCTCCACATAGTGGTTCATAACTTCCTTCAATCTCACAATACCATTTTTTTCTTCTTCCTTCTTTCACTAATATGCCTGAAAAAAATTTTGTCTCCCATTTTTATATTTCTAGCCATTTATTCTTCAGCTTACACTTTTACTAGATGTATTTCTCTCTTGGCTTCTTTCATTTTAATTCAGTATTCCGTTTTGTCCTACTCTTCTTAATTATTTTTATATTTCACGAACACCAACTCTTTTTGCCTTTATTTTCTCTGTCACTAGTTTGGAGAATCATAGTGGCTTCCTTTTTCTCTTGTTTTTATTTATTTTCTTCGCTGAAGTCTGTAGCCATTTTTATTGCTCCTTTCAGCTTGGATCACTACTGTTCAACTTCCCTTATGTCCTCCCATCCTATTAACTCTTTCTTCAGATACTCCTCCATTTTACTGTCCATACACCTGAAATCCAGGACCTTGAGTTTTGTGTGGATGCCCTCCGCTTTAGTTGCTATATTAAACCAAACTGTCTGATTACTAGATGGGCACCCTCTCGGACATTAGAGACACTTTCCCAATTTGTGAACACCATATCCATTATCGCTTTTTCCCTTGTCGGTTCCGTCACCATTTGTCTGAGCAAAGCCTCTTGAAGGGCATCCACTATCTCTCTACTTCTTTCTGATTCCACAGATAGAACTTTCCAATCCACATCCAGCAGGTTGAAATCACCTAGCAACAGTACCTCTCCTTTTTCCCTAGCTTTTGGATATCTGCATTAAGATCTTTATCAATTTGCTGCTCTTGAGTTGGAAGTCTGTAGACAATACCCAAGTAGATAGAAGTTCCATCTTCTCTTTTCAAAGCTATCCATATCACGTTCTTTTCTCCTCAAGCATTTCAATCTCTTGGATATCAGTCTTTACAAAGAGAGCTACTCCTCCACCCTTTTGACCTGCCCTCTCTGCCGGGGTGGGGTTGGGTGTACTAGCATAGGTTCTAGAGCTGTACACTTTCTTTTAAGAATGATTCCACTACTAGCGACTGCTGTGGTTTGCAGCTTGTAAAGTGAATCTAACCTCTTTGGAGCCACTGCTACACAAAGTGGGAACAATGTAAGAAAGCTAAGAAGCACAAGCTCCAATGCTCACCCTCCAATGTTGCTGCAACACAAGCATCTTCACCATCGAAAAGACAATGGATGCTTCTGCCCATGCACATTCTGTACCGACTACCACAAAGTGGCAGGTTCCAATATGTGCAGCAACAAGCGCAATTTGTGCTGCCTACCGTAGAAGGTCTACCTTCACAGTAACAAGTGCATTTTGTGCGGTCTACCGCACACTCTACAGCAGCAAGCACATTCTGCGCCGCCAGCTCCACAGGTGCTCCAGTTTCAGTAACAGGTGCCATATCTACCCTTCTTCAGTAACAGGTGCCATATCTACCCTTCTCTCCAAGATCATTTGAATATGTTGCTGTGGAATGGGCTAGCTGGGCTACTGCAGTCGCATGTTATGCTAAACCATGTCAGCATGCCCTTAGCCTTGACTGAATCCAAGCAATGTAAGCAAGATACCGTGGACCGCAGCTCACATAATCCTGCATGTGTGTTAGGTATGCTTAATAAAGACATCAATGACAAGCGCCTATCACCTGTGTCTATAGCCGCATCATCATTGGGGGTGGGGGGAGAGCGTATCGTCTGACCCTCAATGTTCCTCTACATTGTCATCCCGGCAGCCATATTGATGCTCCTCCTGAGGTTGCAGCTCTTCACCTAGATGTCATAGCACGACCAGATGACCTGCTAGATGCTCCCCCTCATCACTCTTGCCCCTGTTCCAGGTCTATGGGGCAATATGATGAGGGCTATGATTCTGACTTGTTTCTAGCAAATCTGAATATGATGGTGATTTCTCTGTTGGCAGTCTTCTAAATTTGGCTTCTCTGCCTGATTTTAGTTTGCCCCCTGTCAGTCTGTCCTTCTGAAAGTTTATAAGACAAATGGGGCAGGATTTCCCAATTAAAATGGAGTCTAAAACAGAACCTATTGCAGAATTCTACTCTAATTTGATATTTCAGCCACATTTGACTGTAAGCCACCATCTATTCCTAACTAAGCTCAATGATACAGGCATTATGGGCACAGTATACAACTAGAGAGTTGCGCGGGGACAGAAATCCCACCCGTTCCCGTGAGGAATCCCTCTGTCCTCACCCGTCCCCGTGAGGAATCCCCTCCGTCCCCGCGAAGAATCCCCTCCGTCCCCGCCCATCCCTATAAACTTCAGAAATAGTTATTTAATTATGCTACTGAATTAAAGGCTCTGGTAGAGACCCATTTACAAATAAGCAAAGAGACTTTATTAATTTGGAAATATTAATTGGGAAGAATACATACTTTGTAAATGGGTTTCTACCAGAACCTCTAATGTAAATATAAATACTCAGCTGATGAGAACCCCCAACTGTCAGCTGAGGACTTTCTTTGCAGTTGGCCAGAGGTCCCTTTTGCCAAGCTTGGCAGGCAGCAGTAGCGTCCCTGAGTCACAGATGCTGGCACCTCAGTGGCTCATGGATGTTGCCAGCGACTGCTGTGCTTGGTGGAGGGGAGTTCTGGCCGTCTCTAGAGAAGATCCTCTGCTGGCGGTGCTTGGGGATCCCCCACCAGTCACAGCAAGGGTCAGCAAGTACTTCAACACTGTAGAAATAAAACCAGAAATGCATTTCATTTTCTTTTGAACACAATACAAAGACATCTGCTATTTACATTTCCCAAAGCTAACATATTTTAGTCAATAAATTCTATTTTTTACCTTTGTTGTCTGGAAACTTATTTTTCCATCAAGTTGGTCCCGGTTTCTTTTTTCCACTTTCCCATCTTCTGTAAATTCTTCTTTTGCTGTCCATTGGTTCCTCCTACCATGGTCCAGCATTTATCCCTTTCACATCTTTCGTGCCTGCCCACCTCCAGCACCATGCCACATCTCTCCCTCCATTCCCTTCACCACTGTCCAACATTCCTCCCTCTTGCATCCCTTTCAATCTGTCCCATTGTTCCCTTGCCACTACATTTCTCACTCTCATCTTTTTCTTCCCTATCATATTCTGTACCTCCCTATGACCAAATTTCTCCTCTTTCTTCCATTCGCCGTGTGTACACAACCATCTCTCTTTCCCGCTCACTGACACACCCACGCCCAATTCTCCCTTTCTATTCCCTCCCCCATCTCAGCATCTCTTTCCCTCCCTTCCTCTCTCCCCAGTTCATGACTTCTGTGTCCAAAAATGCACTCCCTCCCACCACTTCATTCGAGTCCAGATAACAGCAGGGGTTGGAGGCAGCCTGCATCACGCCATATGTAGCCAACCCAGAAGTCTTCCCCCGAAGTCAGAGCTGACATAGGAGGGAAGGCTTTGCATCAGTCTGGCGGCAGCTGAGGTGTCAGGTGGGACAGGGTAGATACTGAATGTAGGAGGTGAGAGGAGACAGACTATAGATAGAAAGGGGGAGGGATCAGACACACTGGATGAAAGGGGAAAGATAAGATAAGCTGGAATGCCTGGGGAGAGAGAAAAAGACAGATGATGGATGTAAAGAAAAGGAGAGGGGAGGAAGACATTGAATGGAAAGGAGGAGAGGGGGAGGATACGGATGGAAGGGAGGAAAGAGAAAGATGGGGCAGACACTGAATAGAAGGGGGCGAAAGAGAAATGAAGCAGATGCTGGGCTGAAAGGGGGGAAAGATGGGCAGATGCTGGATGGAAGGGGGAGAAAGAAGGGTGGATGATGGATGGGATGACAGAAAGGAGACAGATCAGATGCTGGGCAGAAGCAGGAGACACGGGCAGATGCTGAATGGAAAGAGGGGGAGGGGCAGATGCTGGATGGAAAGGAGAGAGAGAGGGCATATGTTCGATGGAAATGGAGGAGAGGGAAGATGCTGAAGAGAAAAGGACCTCAGGTCAGCATCAGAATGGCCGAGCAAGTCTACATGGGTCCAAATGGTGCCACACTACTAGACCCCCCCCCAGTCCATTGTGCTTTCTAGAAGCCAGTATTGTGGTGCAGCCAGGTCCCTGCTAGGTTTTCTCCCCCTTTTGCCAGCAGAGTGGTGAGCCAGCACGATGGCTCAAACAAGCCCCTCCTCCCCTCCCCCCCAAAGTGTTCTCCACCCAGAATAGGACCGAATCTGGGTTCCCAGTGGCTGAGCAGTGAGCCGGTGCTGTGATGAAGTCCAGCCTACCGAGGCATCCCCTACTGCATTCCCGGCCTTTGTATGAGGGAGGTCTGGTGCCCCAAAGAAAGGAGACCTGCAGCTATAGAGCAAACAAGCAGCACGTACACAGCTGAGAGCCTTGCTTGCTGATCCCGCCCTGCCGTGCCGCCGGACCAATCAGCAAGCAAGGCTTTCAGCTGTGTACGTGCTGAGCTCACTGCTCAGCATGGCTGTTTCCGCCGCGACACCGGACTTGTCTCAGCTGCATGCCTGCATCGCCAGAATTTAGGTAGGCCTGTTTTCATCCCCGTGGGAGTCCCGTAGGCAAGAGGGACATCCCCGTGGGAGTCCCATTGGGCCAGGGGGGCATCCCTGTGGGAACCCCGCAGGATTCCCACGATCTCCGTTCCCGTGCAGACCTCTATATACAACTGGTTCAAAGACTTCCTAAAGAATAGGAATTACCTTGTCTGGAAAGATGATGTATTCTCGCAAAGCTGGCAAGCATTCTGCGGTGTTCCCCAGGGGTCCTTCCTCTCCTCTATACTCTATAACCTATTCATGAGTTCCCTAGGCATTATCACCTTCAAAAACGACGAGTGTCTATTATATGCAGACGACATACTCCTCCTCATCCCAATTGAGCGTAACTCAAGTGATGCCTTACAGAGAATTGCCAACAGCATAGACAAGAAACAAATTTGTGCCACATTCAAACTCAAATTGAACACAGCAAAGACCAAAGTACTGTGGTTTCACAGTTCCCTGCAAACAGTCACTACAGCTATCACCCTGCCCTCAGGAACCAAACTAGATATTGACAAGACCTCCAAAATACTTGGAGTCACTTTGGACTCTGCCCTTTTCTATGAACCTCAAATCTCCAATTTATGGAGAAAAATCTTCTGTAGCATGCAACAGCTCAGACTGACCAGACCTTTCTTTCATAGTCATCACTTAGCAGTATTGACACACATATTAGTACTGTTTCAACTAGACTACTGCAACTTTATTATGCAGGTATAAACACCACCCTAATCTGCAGACTACAACAAATTCAAAACACAACAATATGACTGATCTTCAAACTGAAAAAATTTGATTTAATATCACTTATTTCACCTGTCTCACTGGCTGCCCATCTCTACAGGCATTAGCTTCAAAATATCATACATAATGTATCACATCTTATATGCAAGCTCAGCTGGACCTCTCAACTGTTGATCCAATTCAACCAGAAACATCAAGAAACGTCTTCTGATCCTAACATCCCCTAAATGAATTAAATACAAGTGCATATTTAGTACACTTTTCACTTACATCGGCACAAAGACCTGGAACATCCTCCCAATAACTATCAAAGTGGAACTCTACTATCAGATTTCGAAAGAAACTAAAAACTCTTCTCTTTGAGACAATATACTACTCCATGGGTAATCAGTAGTCTGTTCAACCTTAATGAACATCATATCCTCAGTTAATGTAAATTGTACTTCTAATGTCTACACTATATTTCCTTTGTAAAAGACTTAACTCCTTATATCTCCCACTGGCATGCTGTCTTCTTACCCCTTGCCCTATTATGCATTTTGTTTATCACTTGAATTGTATGTCGCCTTGAACCTAATTAGGCATAGAGCAACTCATAAATTGTAAATTAGATTAGATTACCTATGTTTTATAGAAATAAACATTGGAAATTGACAGTCATTGGGATCTGGTTATTCGTAAGTCCATTTTAAAAAATGTTTTTTAACCATTAAAATTACTAAGAAGAAAAATTTATTTGGGTTTCAGACCTTGCGTGTATGTACAAATTATTTAGCCGTGTGCCGAATGGCTTGAAGACGATGTGTGAGTGTATGAGCTCTTACTTAAGGGAACAAGGAAAAGCACTTGTATCTGAAGAAGGAGAAGGAAAGAACCCTGTTGATTATATACAAGTAGGTAAAACTTTAAAATCTGTTATGCACATGTTCATGATGATTGTTTTTTTTTTTTTAGAAAGTAATTATTGACAAGAGTCTTGCTGTGCCTTATAGCGGGGCTATTGCTGATCTTTATATAGTTCTAAAAGTTTTGAAAGAATCTAAAAATACAATTTTAAAATTGTGGATGCAACAGGATGGATATTGAATTTTATTTATTTATTTTTGCAACATTGTTTTTTTTGTTTTCTAGGATAACACAACACATGTGTTGTAATATAGAAAATACATGTAATAGCATCTTGCAGTTCCTTCACCTCTGTTATAAACAATTATTAAGTTCAAAAGGGACCTACGATTTCCCCCTCCTAACTTCTTAAGGCCAATGTCTACATAAACCATCCCAGTAAACCGCTTAGAAACCTCACGGTTATTAGCGGTATATAAGAATTAAATTAAATTAAATAACCTGTTATGTCCCAGCCCTCCACCAGTTTTCCAGAAACTCAGGACCTCTGCCCACCAAGAGCTCTGTATCATTCACTCCCACAACCTTAAGATCCACCCCTAAAGACAGTCTGTCACTGCCTAAATCATTTAGGAGGAAATTCTGTAAATGGCATCTAAAAAGATAAGTGCCTATAATATAGATGCTTATTATCTCTTGTCAATCACACATAGGTGCCTATTACAGAATCGCACCTAACTTAAAAACGTAGGTGCCTGTAATGTAGGCCAGTGTTTTTTAAAGGCCTACATTATAGGTACCTAAATTATTTTGAGAATTGCACTTAGTGGTGCCTAAGTCCCTCTCTACCCTTAAACACGCCTACTTTGGAGTTAGGCGATATAGGCACTTTTGTGGAATTGTGCCTAAGAAGCTAGGCGCCTATCATCCAATTTTTTTTTTCAGTTATGAGCTTTTTAAAATCTCCTAATTGAAGCCACTTTACTAATTAACCTGCCCCCCCCCCCTTTTACGAAGCCACATTAGGTTTTTTAATCACCTGCTGTGGCGGTATTAGCTCCGATGCTTATAGGAAATCTAAAGGCAAGGGAGAACCGGCATGGCTTATTGGAGAGGTAGAAAAAGCCATAAAAGAAAAGAAGGACTCTTTTAAAAAATGGAAATGCATGAAAACAACCGAAGCTTGGAACAAACACAAAGATGATCAGAAGAAATGTCACAAGGCGGTGAGGGATGCCAAAAAGGACTATGAGGAGAAAATAGCGCAAGAGGCCAAAAATTTCAAGCCCTTCTTTAGATACATAAAAGGGAAAAAACCCGCAAAAGAGGCGGTGGGACCGCTGGATGACCAGGGAAGAAAAGGGTGCATCAAGGAAGACAAACAAATTGCAGACTAAATTCCTTCTTTGTGTCTGTCTTTACGAAGGAGGACATTGCAACAATACCAGAAGCAGTGAAAGTGTTCAAAGGAGTAATAGAGGACAGCCTCACCACAGTAGAAGTGGACTTGGACCAGATATACTACCAAATCAACAAACTTAAGTGACAAATCCCCTGGACCGGATGAAATTTACCCTAGAGTCTTAAAAGAACTGAAGGTTGAAATCGGAGAATTCTTTTTCACTGAAAGGGTGGTTGATCGCTGGAATAGTCTTCTACTTCAGGTTATTGAGGCCAGCAGCGTGTCTGATTTTAAGGCCAAATGGGATAGACACGTGGGATCTATTCACAGAGAAAGGTAGGGGAGGGTCATTGAGGTGGGCAGACTAGATGGGCCGTGGCCCTTAGCTGGCGTCTATTTCTATGTTTCTATGTTTATATTGCAAAAACTTGTCAACCTGTCAATTAGAACTGGACAGATACTGGACGACTGGAAGATAGCGCGAACATCACGCCAATTTTCAAAAAGGATCAAGAGGAGAACTGGGCAACTACAAACTTTTGAGTTTTACATCTGTCCCTGGAAAGATGGTTAAAGCACTGATTAAATATAACATAGTCTGGCACTTGAATACACACGACCTGATGAGAGCCAGTCAACATGGCTTCAGGAAAGGGAAATCATGTTTGACGAACCTACTTCAATTTTTTGAGACCATGAACAAACAAATTGATAGTGGAAAACCGGTGGACATAATATACTTGGACTTCCAGAAAGCGTTCGACAAGTTTCCACATGAAAGACTTCTCAGGAAACTACAAAGCCATGGAATAGAAGGAGATATACTAAGATGGATAGGCAAATGGCTGGAAAACAGAAAGCAGAGAGTGGGCATAAATGGGAAGTTCTCAGACTGGGAAAAGTGACTAGCGGTGTACCCCAGGGCTCGGTACTTGGGCCCATCTTATTTAATATTTTCATCAGTGACCTAGAATAAGGAACATCCAGTGAGATCATCAAGTTTGCGGATGACACAAAGCTATGCCGGGCAATCAGATCGCAGAGGATAGTGAGGAATTCCAGAGTGACTTGTGTCAGTTAGAGATATAGGCAGAGAAATGGCAGATGAAGTTTAATGTGGAAAAGTGCAAAGTAATGCATTTGGGCAGAAAGAACAAGGAAAACGAGTATAGAATGTCAGGTGCAACTCTGGGTAAGAGCGAGCAAGAAAAGGACCTGGGTGTTCTGATAGGACCCCGAAGCCGTCGGCACAATGTGCGGCAGCGGCAAAGAAAGCGAATAAAATGTTAAGCATGATAAAGAAAGGAATTACGAGTAGATCGGAGAAAGTTAGAATGCCACTTTACAGAGCAATGGTCAGACCACACTTGGAATACTGTGTCCAACATTGGTCTCCCAACTTTAAAAAAAGGACATAAAACTGCTGGAGAGGGTGCAGAGACGAGCAACAAAGCTAATAAAAGGTATAGAGAACTTGGAATATGAAGAACGACTTAAGAGACTGGGATTGTTCTCCCTTGAGAAAAGGAGACTGCGAAGGGATATGATCGAGACTTTCAAAATACTGAAAGGAATCGACAAAATAGAGCAGGAAAAAAAATTATTTACAATGTCCAATGTGACACAGACAAGAGGACATGGGCTGAAGCTGAGTGGGGACAAGTCCAGGACAAATATCAGGAAGTTCTGCTTCACGCAGCGGGTGGTAGACACCTGGAATGCTCTCCTGGAGGAGGTTGTTGCGGAATCCACTGTTCTAAGATTCAAAAGCAAACTAGATGCACATCTCCTTACGAGAGGCTTAGAGGGATATGGGTGACTAGAATTACGCCAGGTGTACACCTGGCTGGGCCTCCGCTTGTGCGGATTGCCGGACTTGATGGACCGAAGGTCTGATCCAGAGATGGCAGTTCTTATGTTATGAGCATCGGAGCTAATACCACCACAGCCGGCGATTTAAAAAAACAAACAAACAAACCCTAATGTGGCTTTGTAAAAAGGGGGGCAAGTTAGGTGCCTATCTTTAGAATGCAACAAACCACCAAAATGTCTTAACTCCTTTGGCCAGAAACATAACAAATAAATAAATATATTCTAGGGACATCATGTTGAAAGATCTGTGAACTTTGTCTTGAAATGTTAATACCCAGTTAGTGTGATGTGATTTGATTTTAATGTATACCTGCAATGCATCATAAATGTTTAACTGTGATTTAGGAAAATCCTAAATGCCTTTTTATGACCACATGATGGTATCTGGCCAAACACCTCATTTGATCACAAGATATTGTCTCCTAATATTGTGATAACTTTCTTGGTTTTGATTATTTTCTTTCTAAGGGGTTACTGGATTTGAAGAGTAGATTTGATCGTTTTCTTCAGGAGTCATTCAATAATGACCGGCTTTTCAAACAGACTATCGCGGGTGACTTTGAGTATTTCCTGAATCTCAACTCCAGGTCTCCAGAATACCTTTCATTATTTATTGATGATAAACTGAAAAAAGGAGTCAAGGGAGTAAGTATAAGCTTAATTATGAAAACTTTTGTGACCAAAACTAGCAAAGAAATATTGTGTAATATCAACTGAGGGGTTTTTTTTTGTATTTCAAATATATTAATTTAATGCTTTTAGAATGATGTGTTTTTGAAGTGGACATGAGATTTTTTTTTTGTTTAAATTCTACAGCATCTACACTGCTTGTTGCTGGTACTTCTGATGTTACATGCTTTATTAAAGGAGGATAGACCTGTACATTTCCTCTAAGTGAACATTGTATATTTACAAGGAATTATAGTTAGGTTAGGGGGGAGGGAGAGTTGTATCTTGCCATGCAGCAGCAGAAGCTTGCTGCTATTTTCGTAGATATGGTTTGACAGATCTTTTTTGTATCCTTCTTTTTAAAGCATAAAGCTTATAAAAGGTGTCATTTGTGTGGCACTTATCTGCTTGTACTTGAAGTCCTTTTTTTAATATATTGTAGGGTCTGGTAAGGCATAGGCTGGACTTCAAGGCTTGTATGTTGTTGGCAAGAACTGAACTGTAATTTCAATATATGTTGATTTTATAGCATTTACTTACTTTGGTCCTAGCTAAAATATACTGGGTTGCCTTGCAGAGGGGTGGGAGCTCAAACAAGCAGGTTCAAGGATAGGCAACCTTTTGATACTCAAGATATTCACAGTGATTATGTTTGAGATTAAATATTTGCATGTATTGTCTCCATATGCAATGTATATTCTGGATACCCTAAACCAAACGTTGTGACACTTGAGAGCTAGGATTGTTTATCTTTTGAGCTACGATGAATCAAAGTCCTAGCATTTCATCCAAGAGTACTTTTTCCATGAGTGTTTGGAATGCTGTCATCAACTCTGATGAGAACTTATTCACTAATATTGACCACACAGGTGAGTTGATCTCACATGAAATTAGTCATACCATTAAATCTTCACATTTTTTATTCTGAGGTCAGATTTACTAACTTCAGAATATTTTTTGGGATGTATGAGTTCCCCCTAAAATCAGAGCTCAGGAATCTGCTAGACTCATCACTCACTCTGATCTCACAAATTCAAGAAACCTGCAGCAGGTACAAAATCTCCATATATTGAAAAGATGAGTCTGACCACAGTAGTCCATACCATGATAACATCACAACTAGACTACTGTAATGCTCTGTACACTGGTCAAACCAAAAAGGGTTTGCATCAGCACCAACTAATTCAGAATGTTGCAGCACAACTCATAGAAGGCTGCAAGCGATGTGACCATATTGCACCTTTCCTGCAAAAACTACACTGGTCACCAGTCCCTTACAGGGCTAAAAACTCGTAAACTTAATTTTCAAGGCCCTCAGACAAAATGGGCCAGAGTTCTTTAAGAATAAGTTAGCCCTTTATACACCTTTGAGAACTCTAAGGTCTTTTCAAGGAGCATCACTATCTGTACCCTCATCAAAGGAAATTATACGATATGATACCTGCCAGCAAATCTTCTCAGGAGTAGCCTCCACTCTCTGGAATTTACTCCCAAAGGGGCAATATCTAAGTCAAAACTACCTCTACTTCAGGAAATAGGTGAAAACCTTACTCTTTCCCTTACCTGTAATACTTAAGGTGACTTACTATGTACCACTCTGCACTTGGACCACTTAGACCAGTTCCTTAAATTTTGTTTAACTTTACAAAGAACTACCTTGAGTTTAGCCACTCATCTGTTTATCTCAACTGACTGTACCACTCATCTTATCCCCATCTATATATCTGCACTTGGCCCCTCAGCTGCATGATAAGCTGTATTGTAGAAAAGCATTAGCTTCATATCTATGTCCTTGTACAATCCCACTCTATTCCTGGACAAGTGGGTAGTCAATCTCATTTCACGAGATCGCTTGTAGGAAGCCTCATTTACATATTTTTGATCCTCCCCTCTTACCTCAGGACTGTCCTCCAACTTTCAGTTGTTTTTCTACAAGCGAGATAGTAGGAGCTGTTCTTTTCTGCTTGTGTTTATTTTTTTTCTTACCTTTAGTAATTTTATTTTTCCGTGAATTTTGTGCTGCAGAGGTTCCCCTTTGGGAACATCTCTGGCTGCAGGAGATCGCAGACTCAAATGGAATGTAGTCTGCTTCCAAAGGGTGACTTCTTTGCAGTGCACTTCCTTGGACAGCCTGCTTTTCCAGTTTCGGGGCTCAGGGACTGTTCCCTTCGGAGCTGTGCTCACCCCAGTTCCATCCACTGGTGGGTTGGCGTGCAGACTGTGCGGCTCCTTGGCAGCAGGTCCAGGATTGGGCCTGACTGCATCCCTCCCCCTGTAGTGCACGTTAAGGATCTGGTGGGGGTTGAGGTTTCTGGCCAAATCATGGGCCTGAGAGGCAGTCAGAAGAAACCAGCATTTCCATATTCCAGATTTATGCATCGGCTTTACCCCTCCACCTGCCTCTTTGGGGGTTCGGGCTCAGTCCTTATGTGGTCTGTCCAGAAAATCCAAAATTTGGTCAGAGAAGCAGAGCAAGTGTCTCTCTGATAAAATGCGGCCGTGATTCAGTGCCATAAGCCCACAAAAGCACCAAGTGCGCTAAGAAGGGCTCAGAGAGAGGGTCTGCCCCTTTGGGGCAAAGTTTTCCCTTGGTTTTTATTGATATTCTGTTTCAGACTAATTTGGCCAGTAAAAGCTTCTCTAATCTGCCTTCCATCGTGTCCCTGTCAGTGCTGGGGGTCCCTTTCCCCAAGAATGCTGGTCCCCAGCAGCAGAGCCATGCGCAGTTGGGGGATAGTCCACTGGCAATCAATTTAGATGATCCGGTGATCAATATTAATAATAAAATTTAATAATAAAAAAATTTGGGAACCATTGACTAATTATTCTAATGATCAGATATCTTAGCACATTGGTAGTAGATATATAGGGGTGGGATGGGGAATGTATATCATATGGAAATAGGAAATTTGACAAAAGGGGGGGATTTATTTTATATTATAAGATTTGTTTGTAAATACAAAGTGTCATATGATAATTGATTATAATATGTTTAATTCACTTGTTGTAAGAATTCAAAAATGAATAAAAAAATCTTTAAAAAAAAAAAATTGATGATCCAGTGATCTCATGCCTTTGCTTTCTCGGGCAGGCACTTTCACAGTGGGGGATTTGGCCGCGTCACAGATGTCCAGAACCCAGATCTGGGAGATGCTTTAGATCTTGGGAAAGTCCCCACTGTTGTGCAGAGATTTTTTTGAACCTTCCCACTTATAGGACTCATTTCAGTACCCCTTCAGGAATTGAAATTAGAGGCTTCTCAATCCTCCACAGCAAAGTGCTCTCTTCTGAGTAGCATGAAGCCTCTGTCTTCCTCTTTTCCTGACCATCCAGACATCACAAAGATGCTCACCCTATCACTGGAAGGTGCCAGAAGGTCCTCTGAGAGTTGCCAAGGCCTTGTCCCAACTATATTCAATGGCAGAGACCTTTGATCAGTATTTCAATTCCCCTAAGGTAGATTCCTAGGTGGTGCAGGTCACCAAGTGCATTTCTCTCCCCAGTGAAGGCGGTGTGGTGTGGAAAGATGTCCAATACCGAAGAATTGACTTTGTGCTAAATAGGCTTTTGATTCCATGGCCTTCTGTCGCCAAAACCTGTTTCTACAAGCTGCAGCGTGATCCGGACACTTATCATACTAAAAGATTTCTGACGTGGGGTATGTGGCTAATGCCCTGTATGATTTATTCAGGGTGAAGAGCAAGCGTTCAGCTTTCTCCATCTCCACACCCCGGATGGTGTGGCTCTGGTATTTCTTTGTCTAAAGCGATCCTTAGTAAACTGCCCCTTGGAGGGTCTAGACAACCTTATGGCTAGTGTGCAGGAACGCAAACCTAAGTCCTTATCTGACAGCCAGCCCCGGTCTTCTGGGAGTTTATAAACTGGAGAGAAAAGAAAAGCAGCTTGAAGGGGTTGGGAAAGACAAGATTATAGAGTTTGACATGGTGTCTGCCACTTTGGAGATGATCTTGGCACTCACATTGAACTTTTTTGAAGTAGGGCAACTGGTTCACACTTGAAAAATAGTGATCTTCAGTATTGTATTAACATGATGTTGTATTTGACTGATTTATTTATGCTGTGAATTACTTTAGATCGTACTTTTTTTTTTTCTTTTTTTTTTTTTACAGTAGTTGAAAGAAGCAATGTACAAGTGTAACATAATATAAAACTATTTCAGTATGGCACAAACAAGACTTCTCTAGTGCTAGTGCTGTTACCTGATACTTCATCATTATCATCCCTGTCTTGGAGCCTGCACTATTCATCTTTGTTGAAGCACTTTGGCATACTAGCTGTAACTCACAAAACATTTTAATGTAGAATGTATATCTCTGCTCTTTACTCTTTGCCCCATTGCTCTTGTGTCCTGTTACTTAGTGTTACATGCATTGGTGTGCCTACCTGTTATCCCAGAGATACATGTGTCTGTATCCCAGCACTGTGTATCCTGGCATTGTGTTTCCTTCAACAGCTCACTGGCACCCAGTGGTAATCACAAGAAATATAGCATGAACAGAAAGAGAACTACCAGTATATAGATTGTATCACAGGCAATTTTAGACCTTCTCTCTTTTCTGAATTTGTTTTATGTTGGAAAACATAATGGTGCAAACTATTGTGATAACGTTACTAGCTTAGCAGGGAAGTTTAGCATTTTTTTCAGTAAGGTTATATACTTTGTCTTTCTCCTTTTATAGCTGACAGAGCAAGAAGTAGAGACTATATTGGACAAAGCAATGGTCCTGTTTAGATTCATGCAGGAAAAGGATGTGTTTGAACGTTACTATAAACAGCACTTAGCAAGAAGACTGCTTACAAACAAAAGTGTGTCTGATGATTCTGAGAAAAATATGATCTCTAAGTTAAAGGTAAGATAGCTCTTAATGTTTTGGGACATGACACTTTTTAAAAATAATTTCAAAATATTATATTTGATATCAAATAAGCTTTGAAAGTAAAAATAATGAACTTACTAGAGCTGACATCAATTTTTTTTTTAAACTTTTATAGTGCTTTTTTTAAAGCATCTAACATTGTAAGCATTTTTTCTGTAACCTCCAGCTTGTGTCAGGAACTGTTAAAAACTAATCCACTGACGCTTTAGCTATCTGTTAAGCTTGTTGAGTTACATCCATTCTGTTAGTCTCACACCACTATACACTGTATAGTTTTATTTATATTCTGCCTTTATACAAGGCGGATCACAAAATCACATACATAATTTAAAACAATACAAAAATACATAACACTTATGTATATATACATATTACAATACAGTGTAACATACATCAATAAAAACTTCATATTCTTGCCCAGAAATAGCTAATAAGAAAAAAAATTTAAATTGAATCAGGTTGGGCAGACTTGATGGACCATTTGGGTCTTTATCTGCCATCATCTACTATGTTACTATCTACTCTCCAAATGACATGACCTCCTTGCAGTAGTCTCGCCAGATTGCCACTAGAGGTCATGGCAGCCATTTTGAGAGCAGAGCCAGTATAGGTGAATGGGGATCACTCTTGCTCTGGCTATACCCCTAGGCTATTAAGGATTATAAGATACGCCTGAAAACTGCACCTACAGGTAGGCAAGGGAGGAAGATAAGCAGGATAAAGTACAAATTTTCGGCTTCCACTGAAAACATATGGTCATGGATTTTAGACCAGTTTGGGCAAGATTTGGAAAATTTGGGCAGCCTCTAGAAAATGGAGGGCATAGAGAAATGCTGGTTTCAGTTACAATTCAGGAAAAGTAAAGAGAAGAACCAAAGTAAAGAGAAGAACCAAAGTCCCATTACTTGTTAGTCTTGGTCACAGTGATATTCAGTGTGGTTTCTCTTCAGCACAGTATACTACTATTCCACACCTCAGCTGCTTCTAAGCTGTCATCATTTGCCCAAGACAGCATCCATCTGTGCAGATAGATAAGAACATAAGTATTATTATACTGGATCTAGCTCAGTATCCTGTTCCAACAGTGGCCAAGCCAGGTCACAAGTGCCTAGCAGAATACCAAGACCCATTAATAATAGTTTTATGGCTTTTACTTCCAGGAACTTATGCAACCCTTTTTTTTTTTTTTTTTTTTTAAACAAGCTGTGCTAACTGTCTTTACCTTATCCTCTGGCGCTGAGTTCCAGAGCAAAGATATATATTGTGTGAAAAGATATTTTATAAGCATTATAATGCAGCTGCATGGCATGTCTCCTAGTCTTTCTACTTTTTGAAAGAGTCCACTCAGGATTTTGAAGACCTCTACTTCAGCAGTCTTTCCTCCAAGTTGAGGAATCCTAATCTTTAAAGCCTTTTCTCATATGAGAGGATATTCCATCCAAAATCTGAATTTTCCTAGTGGAATAAAGGGAGAGAAACCACAACTATTCCTATCTTCCAGCCTAATCAAAGCTCTGTGTACAACTACATTTTAGAACTGCACACCTACAAAGAAGCATTTTAACATTAGCTAATCAGACAAGTTGCTTTTGTCATGCCAGGTTCTTTACATGGAATATGATTGATTAGCTTTCATATTGTTTTCTTGCTGGTGACTTCATTGGGTGGTGGTAGAAAACCATTTGATAATTCCATTATGAACCATTCGTGACAGAGAAATAATTTTGATCTGAAAACCATAAAGCAGACAAAGTTCTGTTTTAACAAATTCAGCTTTATTAAGCTACAGGTACTGCAGTACCACATCTCATGGAAAGGACTATGATGTTGATTTGGTGAAAAACTGTTCTACATATTTTTGTATTTTTCATTTCAGGATGCTCTCCAAGATATTGTAGGGATGAACTGGGCTTAATTTAGCATTTCTGTAATAAATTGATATTTATTTTCTTTTATAGACTGAATGCGGATGTCAGTTTACATCTAAACTGGAAGGAATGTTCAGGGATATGAGCATCTCAAACACAACCATGGATGAATTCAGGCAACATTTACAAACCACTGGGGTAAAAAATCTAATATGCATTTTCCTTTCTTGTGCATATGGATACAATTAACCGACTATAGTATAAAATAGACTTGTTCTTAAACATTTGAATAATGTTCGTAACTTTAAGTGGGTTGCTTGCTGTTTAATTTCTTATGCAATTCACTGTTACAAATTACATATTATCCCAGGACAAGCAGGCAGGTATTCTCACTAGTGGGTGATGTCATCCGACAGAGCCCCGATACGGACATCTTGCAAGCATGTCTTGCTTGAAGAAACTCAGAAGTTTCGAGATGCCCGCACCGCGCATGCGCCAGTGCCTTCCCGCCCGATGGTCCGGGCGTGTCTCCTCAGTTCTTTTTCTTCCGCAGAGGTGAGAAGTCTATCTTCAATTTGCGCCCATTCAATCTCTTTTTTTTGCCTTCTATTTTGCCGCGGGTTGAGTTCTTTTGGCTCTCCTGTGCATTTATTTCTTTCTTTGATTTCTTTTTTCAAAAAAAAAAAAAAAAAATTTTTCCTTCCGATACCGGGTCGGCCGCGTGGCTGGGGCCCCGCGCCTTCGACCTTGCGGCGGAGCTTTTCCGGCCTATGTCCCGGCCGATTACCGGTTTCAAAAAGTGTAGCAAGTGCCAGCGCGCGATTTCGCTCACGGACCCTCATCGACGCTGCTTACAGTGTCTGGGACCGGATCACTTCCCGAAATCGTGCCGGCCTTGCTCCACTCTGACAGCGAGAGCGTTTAAGCGCCGCTGTCTACTGTGGGAGTCCATGTTCAAGATGGAAGCTTCATCGGATCCTGCAGCTTCGACATCGACATCGACGGGTGCTTCGACTCCTTCAGCGAAGCCCTCTGCCTCCCCGGCTGCTTCGGGCCTCCTGAAACCGGCATCGTTCACACCGGTTTCGGCGCCGGTCTTCGGCTTCGGAAGCCTTCCTCCGTCTCCTCGGAGCAGGTATCGACCCCTACAGTTCCACCGGTGGTGCTCAAGGTGCCGAAGACTGGCAAGCAGAAGCACGCAGCACCGAAGGAGCGCGGAGACCGTGCGGAAGGGCCCCCTTTTGGTGCGGATCCCTCCATATCGGCTTCGTTGCGGTCCCTTCTGGAGGCTCAGTTCGTGGAGCTCATGCAGACCATGGGGCCTCGACTGATTGCACCCATCCAGGGTGACCTCCCAGCTTCGGCTTCGAGGGGCGGACCGCCCCCTCCTCCTCCTCCTCCTCGCCGCATGACCTCGTTGCTCGGCGAGGAGGAGCGGCGAGCGGTGTCCGGGTCCTCGAGGAGGTCTTCCGTTAGTGCTGTGCCTCCTTTGGAACCGATTCCCTCGAGGAGGGCCTCCCTTAGTGATATGCCTCCCTTGGAGCCCATCCCCTCGAGGAAAGCCTCGTTTAGTGACCTGCCTCTCTTGGAACCGATTACTCCGCCCCATGACTCAGTGTGGCGTCCACCTTCGGGGCCACCCAGTCCTGGGCATAGCAGGAAGCAGGACGAGTTCTTCCGAACCCTCTATCAAGCCTGGGCGGCGTCAGGGGAGGCACCGACTCTTCCGCCTCTGCGATCGACGGCATCGAGTCCGATCTGCTCCTTGGAGGCGTCTGACCCAGTTTCTCACAGATGGGCTCGATCCCCTTCCAGGCATCGATCCAGACATTCTTCGAAGCATTCCTCTCGGCACTCGACCGTCTCGCCTCAGAAGAAATTGCCTCGGTTGGGGTATGCTGCTTCGACTGGGTCTCCTCCTCCGGGCCCGGAGTTCGAGGACCCCAAGGTTTTCTACTCGTCCTGTTGCTCGCAGGCCTCTCTGGAGCCTGAAGCCTCTTCTTCTTCTAGTCCGTCTCGCAGACCGGCGACGGCGGACCAACTGTCCTTTTCATCGTTCCTCAGGCAGATGGCAGATGACATGGACATTACTCTCGATGCTGGGTCTCGATATTCCAAGGAGTACCTCGATACCATGCACTTGCCTCGTCCTCCGGCAGAGTCCTTGCGGCTTCCCCTGCACAAGCTCCTCGACCAGACCTTCATGCGATGCTTCGAGTCTCCTTACTCTATCCCTGCGGTCCCTGGCAAATTGGATGCGCGGTACCGCACGGTGTATCATAAAGGCTTCGAGGGTCCTCAGCTTTCTCACCAGTCCCTCCTGGTCGAATCCTCGCTCAAGCGGTCTCATCCTGGCCAGGTCTATGCTTCAGTGCCTCCGGGCCGCGAGGGCAGAACCATGGATAAGTTTGGTCGACGCATCTATCAGAATTCGATGATGGCGTCTCGAGTCCTGAATTACAATTTCCACTTTGCAGCCTACTTGGAATTTTTTCTACCTGTGCTTCGGAAGTTCACACCATACATCGAGTCCCAGGCTAGGTTTGAGTTTAAGGAAGTGGTTGCTTCGCTGTCCCAACTTCGGCTTCAGTTAATGCAATCTGCCTATGATGCGTTCGAGCTCTCAGCCCGAGCGGCGGCCTGCTCGGTGGCGATGCGCCGGTTAGGATGGTTGCGGACCATTGATATGGACCCGAATCTTCAGGACCGCCTGGCGAAGGTCCCGTGTGCTGGGGCGGATCTTTTTGACGAATCCTTCGAGACTGTCACGAAGAAGTTGTCTGACCACGAAAAGTCCTTCCAATCTATCCTTTGGCCGAAGCCTAAGCCTCAGCAGTCTCGACCTTCTCTTCCGCCGTTGATTTATCAGAGGCGTTATCAGCCGAGGCAAACTCCACCTGCGAGGCAACCGGCGAAGCGTCAGCCTCCCCAGAAGGGTCAGCCTAAGTCTCAGTCGCCTGCTGTCCCTAAGACCACTCAGCCTTTTTGACTGTCTCGTCGAGGGCATATCCAACCTCATTCTGCCTCCCCCTGTTTTTCCCATCGGAGGGCGCCTCCATCATTTTTATCATCATTGGGAGGCCATAACAACCGACCTCTGGGTCCTTACTATCATCAAGGAAGGATACTCTCTTCATTTACATCGGGTCCCTCTGGACCACCCTCCAAGAGAGTATCCTTCCAACTTGACTCAGACGGCCCTTCTTCTTCAGGAAGCTCAGGCTTTGCTCCGGCTTCGTGCCGTGGAGCCGGTTCCGACGGACCAACTGAACCAGGGGTTTTACTCCCGGTACTTCCTTGTTCCGAAGAAGACGGGCGACCTGCGACCCATTTTGGACCTCAGGGTCCTCAACAAATTCCTAGTCAAAGAGAGGTTTCGCATGCTGACACTTGCTTCTCTCTACCCCCTCCTCGAGCAGAACGACTGGTTATGCTCTCTGGATCTCAAGGAGGCCTACACTCATATTCCCATTCATCCGGCCTCTCGCAAGTTCCTCAGATTTCGGGTGGGACATCTCCATCTGCAGTATCGAGTGCTTCCATTCGGCCTGTCTTCGTCCCCCAGAGTCTTCACCAAATGTCTGGTGGTGGTGGCCGCGGCCCTCCGGAACCAAGGTCTTCAGGTATTCCCCTACCTCGACGACTGGCTGATCAAGGCTCCCTCGGCCTCGGGGGTCCTCTCAGCGACCCTGTCAACGATTCTGTTCCTGCAGAGTTTGGGATTCGAGATCAACTTTCCCAAGTCTCATCTACAGCCGACCCAGTCTCTTCCCTTCATCGGGGCTGTCCTGGATACCGTACGTCTCAGAGCATTCCTTCCTTCTCAGTGCATGGATGCTCTTCTTCATCTCTGCCAGTCTGTGTCTTCTTGCCAGACCATCTCAGCGAGACACATGATGGTCCTCCTGGGCCACATGGCCTCTACAGTTCATGTGACGCCATTTGCCAGACTCCACCTCAGAATTCCTCAGTGGACCCTGGCATCTCAGTGGACTCAGGTGTCGGATCCGTTGATTCGACACATCACAGTCACTCCTGCTCTTCGGCAGTCTCTGCTCTGGTGGATGACCTCTTCGAATCTATCCAGAGGTTTGCTGTTTCATTCTCCTCCCCACCAGAAGGTTCTCACAACCGATTCCTCGACCTATGCCTGGGGAGCGCATCTGGATGGGCTTCGCACTCAGGGATTCTGGACCTGTGCGGACCGATTCCATCAAATCAATCTTCTGGAGCTCAGAGCCATCTTCAATGCTCTTCAAGCTTTTCAACATCTGCTTCACGACATGGTGGTCCTCATTCGCACCGACAATCAGGTCGCCATGTATTATGTCAACAAGCAAGGGGGCACGGGCTCGGCCTCCCTCAGCCAGGAAGCTCTCAGAGTCTGGGATTGGGCGGTTCGCCACAACACCGTCCTCAAAGCTGTCTACATTCAGGGGAGGGACAATGTCTTGGCGGACAAACTGAGTCGTCTTCTCCAGCCTCACGAATGGACACTCCACTCCAAGCCCCTTCATCAGATCTTTGCTCAGTGGGGAACGCCTCAGATAGACCTCTTTGCAGCTCCCCACAATTTCAAGCTGCCTCAGTTTTGCTCCAGGATCTACGCTCCTCATCGCCTCGAGGCAGATGCTTTTCTGCTGGATTGGGGGAATCGCTTTCTGTATGCGTTTCCGCCATTCCCTCTCATTCAAAAGACTCTAGTCAAACTGAAGTCCGAACATGCCACCATGATTCTGATAGCTCCTCGGTGGCCCAGGCAACCTTGGTTCTCCCTTCTACTTCAACTCAGCAGCAGGGAACCGTACCTACTTCCAGTGTTTCCTTCACTGCTTACTCAGCATCAGGGGTCTCTGCTTCATCCCAACCTGCAGTCTCTCCACCTGACAGCTTGGTTCCTCTCAACGTAACTCCGCACCAGTTTTCCCAGGCGGTGAGGGATGTCTTGGAGGCTTCCAGGAAGCCTGCTACTCGTCAATGCTACTCCCAAAAATGGACTAGATTTTCTTCATGGTGTATTTCCAATTCTAAGGAGCCTCAGCGAGCCTCCCTATCCTCTGTTTTGGACTATCTTTTACATCTGTCTCAGTCTGGTCTCAAGTCGACATCTATACGAGTCCACCTGAGTGCTATTGCGGCTTTCCATCAGCCTCTACAAGGGAAACCTCTCTCTTCTCATCCTGTGGTTTCCAGATTTATGAAAGGACTTTTTCATGTCAATCCTCCTCTCAAACCGCCTCCAGTGGTTTGGGATCTAAATGTTGTCCTTTCTCAGCTTATGAAACCTCCTTTTGAGCCTCTGAGCAAGGCTCCACTAAAGTTTCTCACTTGGAAAGTGGTTTTTCTGGTGGCCCTCACATCTGCTCGCAGGGTCAGTGAGCTTCAGGCCTTGGTGGCGGACCCACCTTTCACAGTATTCCATCATGACAAGGTGGTCCTCCGCACTCACCCGAAATTCCTGCCTAAAGTGGTCTCTGAATTTCACCTCAACCAATCCATTGTGCTTCCAGTGTTCTTTCCAAAGCCTCATTCTCATCCTGGAGAATCAGCTCTTCACACTCTGGACTGTAAACGTGCTTTGGCTTTCTACTTGGATCGCACCAAACCGCACAGAACTGCTCCTCAACTTTTCGTCTCCTTTGATCCAAACCAGTTGGGACGACCTGTATCGAAGCGCACCATCTCCAACTGGATGGCGGCTTGTATCTCTTTCTGCTATGCCCAGGCTGGATTACCCCTTCCCTGTAAGGTCACAGCACATAGGGTCAGAGCAATGGCAGCCTCTGTAGCCTTCCTCAGATCGACACCGATTGAGGAGATTTGTAGGGCTGCCACTTGGTCCTCGGTTCATACGTTCACCTCTCATTATTGTCTTGATACTTTCTCCAGACGGGATGGGCAGTTTGGCCAAACTGTGTTACAAAATTTGTTCTCCTAAGTTGCCAACTCTCCCTCCATCCCATTGAGGTTAGCTTGGAGGTCACCCACTAGTGAGAATACCTGCCTGCTTGTCCTGGGATAAAGCAATGTTACTTACCGTAACAGTTGTTATCCAGGGACAGCAGGCAGCTATTCTCACGTCCCACCCACCTCCCCTGGGTTGGCTTCTCTGCTAGTTACCTGAACTGAGGAGACACGCCCGGACCATCGGGCGGGAAGGCACTGGCGCATGCGCGGTGCGGGCATCTCGAAACTTCTGAGTTTCTTCAAGCAAAACATGCTTGCAAGATGTCCGTATCGGGGCTCTGTCGGATGACATCACCCACTAGTGAGAATAGCTGCCTGCTGTCCCTGGATAACAACTGTTACGGTAAGTAACATTGCTTTCTGAATTTTTTAGCTGCCATGTATACTTAACAAATTTCTCAATAATACCAGTTTACTGTGTTGCCATGAAACATTTTTATAGTGGTATTTATTTTTTTATTTGGATTTTGCTCACACTTTTTTCAGTAATAACTCATGGTGGTTATATTCAGGTACACTTATGTATTTCTCTGTCACAGGAAGGTTTACAATCTAATTTTACACCTCAGACAATGGAGGGTTAAGTAACTTGCCCAAGATCACAAAGAGCAGCAGTGGGATTTGAACTGGAGTCCCCTGGGTATCAAATCTGATGCTTTAACCACTAAGCTACTTTTCTACTCTATAAAGCAATGTTTCCCAAGTCGGTCCTGGAGGTTACCTCCTTGCCACTTGGGTTTTCAGGATATTAACAATGAATATGCATGAAAGAAATGAGCATATAATGGAGGCAGTTTATGCAAATAAAGTTCATGCATATTCACTGTGGATATGTTGAAAACCTGACTGCAAGGGGTACTCTAGGACCAACTTGGAAAACACTGCTCTAAAGCACTGCATACACCTGGACCCTGCTTTTCTCTTATATTGGAAGATGGAGATTGAGTTAAATACTTCCTTCTTAGAGCCATTTAACACTTCTTAGTGCTCTAGAGCCTTTTAAGTTGTGTTTGTAAGGGGAAATTTATATACATTTCTGTACTTCATTTCTGTGTCATTGTACCTCAAGCACACCAGGTTTTGTAACAAAAGAATATTTTACTGTAAAACTGATTTGGTTTTCACATATGGTTTCCTGAAAAAAATGCAGATGTGTAAAAATACTTAGTTTACCGTCAACAAGTAGGATTAATTCAGGCACACCAATGAGTGATGTCATCAATTATCAGCAAGAGTAAAGATCTCTCTGAGCTATTTTATTGTAGAGTTCTTAACATATGTGGTCCTTTCCACACACAACAATTCCTCATCTCAGTTTTGTCCCCTCCCCACCGAAAAAAAGAGAGAGAGCTTCACAGTATCGACAGCTTCAGCATAGAGTATGCTTTACTCTTATTTTTTCCTCCTCTGTTTTGCTTAGGTATCATTAGGTGGTGTTGATCTTACAGTGCGTGTTCTCACAACAGGTTATTGGCCTACTCAGTCAGCCACACCAAAATGCAACATCCCTCCTGCACCCCGGCATGCTTTTGAAATATTTAGAAGGTAAAAAAAAAACCCTGAGTATTTTAAGTATTGTTAGCCAATCTCTTCTTGTTACTCTTCCATTTATTTTATGCGTCTCTATCTGGCAGAAATGTACTGGGGTAACCTAATGAGATCAATTGTTTTTAAATACCTTTTTAATATATTTCAGGTTTTATTTAGCCAAACACAGTGGCCGACAGCTGACTCTCCAACATCACATGGGTTCTGCAGACCTTAATGCCACTTTCTATGGACCTGTTAAAAAGGTATAGTGGTTAAAACAGTTTTGTTTTTAAATTTGATAAGTCTTAGTGTCTTGAAGAGAGAATAAATTTATTTTTGCATTTGAGTCACAACCTTTTTTAAAAAATATTTTACAGCTTTCTTAAAAAGTAAAAAAAATAGGTAAAAGTTTTCATATTCAGCTTCCACATAAGCAAGGCATCCCATTATAAAAACATTTGGGGATACCTCAGGATATATATATTTCCCTGCTCAGTCTAATGGTATTGCATTGACATATAGCCATTACTTTTTGTAATTTAGCTTGCTAAATGATATGATATGTGGATGATGTCGGGTAATTTTGCCCACATATATTGCTTGCTTATTCAGTTATCTTCAGAGAATGTTGTAAAGCAGAATTACTTAGATGTATAAAAATATATATTTTTTTCATTTTAAACATTTATATGCCATCTATACCTAAGCAGTTTCATCAAAACATGGGGGGGGATGGGAAATTTATGTTTGTCTTTTGTTTGTATCACATGTTTAGCAACTAAAGGGCGACCAGGATAATATGTATGTAACCAATTTATAAACTAACAAAACTCTGTGGAGTGACGATGTTCCCAAATGGACTTTATTTGAAAGTATCAAAATTCCAAAGGTACACTAAAATCATCCACATAAATCATCCACATATGAGTGGTGAACCGGAAGTGAGACACTACTTGCATTTGCTCACAGTGTCTCACTTCCGGTTCACCATACAATTGTTTCCCACGTACTCACCTTTATAGGACCCCCAGGGACCCCTGAAGAAGACTTTTTGTCGAAACGCAGACCATGTTGGGTCCTGTATCCCTAGCGGACTAGGTCCTTTAAGGCTCTTATGTGGATGATTTACTTTTATGTGGATGGAATTATTTTATGTGGATGATTTTAGTGTACCTTTGGAACTTTGATACTTTCAAATAAAGTCCATTTGGGAACATCGTCACTCCACAGAGTTTTTTTGGTTTTCTCTGGATTTTCTTCTTTGTGGATATTTTGGGGTCAGTTCCTTTTGTTTTTTTACCAATTTATAAACCGCATAACTTTATGTGGTATATAAATTGTTAAATACATTTAAAAAAAAATAATAATAAAATAAGACAGTAAGAACTATATCGACATTGTTTTCTGCCTCTATGTCATCTTAAACTTCATAAAAATGCTGTTACAAAAAGTCAAATTTTATCAATTTTTAAACCCGACCTTATCAATACACATCCTTAACTGACCCAAAAGGGAATTCAATAGTTTAACCCCTGGATAACAAAAAGCAGCTGCTCTGGTTTCTGCATATTTTAGTTGAACATTACTTTTCAAGAGTGAAATATTTTCTGATTTTAATGATCGACCAGGATGGTAAATGGCTACAGTCTTTTTAAAATACATTAGAAATGGGATGGTAAGCATTTGAAGTACAATTGTCAACACTTTATAATTGTGCCCTAAACATCATGGGCAACCATTGTAATTGTCGCAATAAAGGGGTAATATATGTGGTCCTAGGTACGCCCATCAGAAAGTGTACTGCTGCTTTTTTGACCACCTGTAATGCCCAATATATTTTTTTTAAAGCTTTTCCGAGATATAGTATATTACAGTAGTCCAGTCTGGATAGTACTGTTCCCTGTATTACTGTATGAAAATCATAAGGCGAGAACATTTGGTATAATAGTGCTTTATTCTTGTGGTAGTTGTGTTCAACTTTACCTTTTTGATATGCCTATAAACAAAATTTCTGTATCTTTTGAAAATAATATGTGAAAAGTTTAATGAGCTGCTGCTGATGGTAGTTTCTTTATCATTTATATGATTGGTATAGCCCCCAAACCAACCACAAGTTCACTATTTAAGAAATAAAGGGCAGCAAACAAGTTGCAGGTGATAAATTTGCATCCAAGCGAATTAGCATGACCACTATAGTATTTTTATTTACAGTTCTAAGAATATGTGTTTGTTGACAACTATAGGAGGATGGCTCAGAAGTTGGTGTTGGAGGTGCCCAAGTAACTGGCACGAATACACGGAAGCACATTCTACAAGTCTCCACTTTCCAGATGACCATATTAATGCTCTTTAACAACAGAGAAAAGTACACGTTTGAGGTACTAGTTTTATTCTAAATGTAACTTAGATGATGATCTTGAAATACTGTAGTTTTATATTTATTCCCAATAAAGATATCTCTCTCTCCTCCCTTCTCTGAATGAAAGCCTCTCACCATGGCCAAAAGCAAGATCCTCTATGCTGCACATTTTAGCTGGGGTCTTTTCCTCTGTGACATTGCTGGTAGTTTATGATTGTTCCAGACCTTAGAAACAGATCGGCCTGATTTTATAGTCTCAATATTGTCTGCTAGTGTGCAGAGCCAGAACATGTATATGAAAAGTGCAGCTTATGTACCTTCTACTGGCAGATCATGATAGTCCTTTACTTGCAGAAATGGCTGGAACAATTCTGTCAATTCACTTAATGTTTTCTAAGGCCTAGTTCAGAGGCTTCAACTTAGAAACCCTTGTAATAACTTTTTTAAAGCTTGCATGGGCAATAAGTAGTTTTTAGCATCCCTCCAGACCGGCACAGAAATGGGTGGGTTTACGTTCCTCTGCCTGCAGGTGAAGACTGAGACATTGACTTTTGGCTGTAGTATAAGTGGGCTGTGCAGTCTCATTTACAGTTGGTCTGTTCTCGGTCTCCAGCAAGTGGAGGTGGTAAGCCTGTGCAGTCTTTCCGTGGTTTAGTGTAGGGCCTTGTGAATTTGCTTAGTGGCTGCCTTGTCGCTGTTGTAGGTGCTGTATTAAGCTTGGGGAACCATTTCAGAGGTCTGTCCGACCTCGAGGATGCCACATTCGACTGGTTGAAGCCTTCCCCCCCCCCCCCCATTTCCCCTACCTCCCCCAAATTTTTTAGCATAGAAGTGCCTCAGCTATAAGCCTTGCCACTGTTAAGGCAAGGCATAAAGTTTTGAGAGCTAGTGGGGTCTGCTCATTTTTAACAAAATTGTATTGGAAAAAAAAAAACCTGAGGCAGTGCTGATCTGAAAGGAAGCTTTAAATTAGCTTTGATTGGCTTTAATTATTAACCGGCGGTTTTATTTTCCTTTGCAGCAGTTCTCAATGAGCAGAAAAAGTGCTTATCGTATGCCTGCTGAGCAGTTGACGCGACTGGCGTGTGCACAAAGTGCTCTGGCCGCCGCAAAGAGGAATCCTTGTCGGCTTCGGGTGCCAGCGAGCAGGATTCCCCTTCACACATGTTCCGCACATCGGCTGCAGGCAGTGGGGGAAGCCCGTGCTTCCCCTACCGCCCTCACAGGACCACCGACGGTCAGGGAAATAAGGTTTCTCCACCGCCAGTAGTGTTGGGGTCTCCCTAACCACTACAGCAGCTGTTCAGACCTCTGCCGCTACAGGCCTCAGGAGATTTTTTCAGCGGGCTTTTCCTCAGTTTTGGCAGGAAGCTCCGCCATGTTGCCTGTTTCAAGTTTCAAGTTTATTTGTTCTTAATGAATAGCCTATTTAAATTGCTAGGCGATGTACAACATCATAAAATATACAAATAAAAAATTGGTGTTAACATATAAACTAACTTTTGCTATGGGTTAAAACTTAACATACAAAATACATACATATATAATAATTTTTTGTTATAGGTTAAAACGTACTAGAATTGTGAGGATAAGTAGGGGAAAAGTTACAATGTTTGGATAGGAGAGAAAGAAAAACATAAAAGGGAAGAACAAAAAAGGAGGGTAATTTTAGTTACTTAAATAAAAATCGATAATTAACATGTTAGGAATCGTAAGCATCTTTAAAAAGAAATGTTTTTAGAGTTTTTTTAAATAAGGTTAGATCTTTTAATTCTCTAATGAATTGAGGTAAGTGATTCCATGAATGGGGGGCCATGACTGAAAACATGTCGTGCCGTCTGAGTCCTATAACTTTCATTGAGGGAATGGAGAGAAGATTATAAGAAGTTGAGCGGAGTGACCGTGTAGTGCTGTAGGGGATTAGCCACCTGTTGATAAATTGTGGTTCGTTAAAATTTACGGCTTTAAAAACTAAAAGCAGTAGTTTAAAAGTGATGCGATGGCTTACCAGAAGCCAATGGGATTTGATCAACAGGGGGGTAACATGTGACCTCGGGTGACCTCCCTCCTGTCTTAGAGAGCCAGGAAAAGGTTTTAAATGTTTCTCCTGCTTCTGCAGTGAATGCTTCTTTGTCGCCAAGGAGGAGAGGGGGTTACCCCTGATTTTGTTTTAGCCATGTACAAGGCTTACTTACAGGCGGCTGGGGTCCTTTGCTTTCCACATCTGCCCCTTTCAGCTCTCTTTGGCGTCTGCTCCTGCCCAGTCTTCGTCCAAGTAACTGCAGGTTTCTTGAGATGAAAATTTTTTTTTTGTTTTTGTCTGATGAGGACTTGGACCTTTTGGTTGATCCACAAGATCTTCTCAGAGGAGCGGATGAGGTGAACAGTTGTTTTTTTGGAGACGTCGGTTGGCAAGGATGCATCAGGTCATGCACATTTTTCACCAGAAAGAGCTGCAGGAGCTTATTCTTCAGGTATCTTTGGTTTTTCAGTTTGAGGAGGAAGTGAAGGATCCCTTACTTCAGAGGATCCAGTCAGCCACCCATTCTTTTCCTATGCATCAGGATATTCGGGTTGTGGTGCATGCTCAATGAAAGACTCCAGATGCACCTTTTCGCTTGGCGCGATCCATGTCCAGGCTCTATTCCATTCCTGATGGTAATAGGGATACCTTTAAGTCTCTTTGTGGTTGATGCGGTGGTCTCAGCTATCACATGTGGACATAACGGTGCCAGTTGAAGGCGGTTCGGCCTTGAGAGACTCTCAGGATCATAAGATGGAGTCTCTTCTTATGCAGAGTTTTGACGTGGCTACCTTGGCTGTCCAGGCGGCGATTTGTGGCAGTCTGGTAACCCGGGCTTGTTTCCAGTGGTCTGAGCGAGTTCTTGACTGGGAGTCTGATGTCTGGTCCTTAGTGGATCAGGAGGTGGTTAAGATTTAGCTCGATGCTACTTATCTTTCTGATCTGTTGCGGGCATCTACCAGGCTCTCAGAGTGGCCACTCACCATACCATATAACTTTGGGGTTGGTCGGCGGATGTGGCCTCTAAGGCTAAGCTCAGTAAATTTCCTTTTCAGGGCTCTTTCTTTTTGGGGATAAGTTGGATAAGCTTGTTCAGGCCTTGAGTGACTCTAAGGTGCTTCGGCTTCCTGAGGACCATCCTTGTCGGGTATCGCAGGGTAGTGTCGCCCATGGGTGTTTGCATGTTTTTCGTCAGTACCACCCTGGCCAGAGTGCAGCCTCTTTTCCTTCCAGAGGACATTTCTTTCAGCACATGCAGTTTTTTCAGGGAGCCCACAGGGGGTGTTTGTGATTCCACTAGGGGCTCCTCCGGCCCAGTGACTCGTTGCGGGTCCTTCCCCCGGTTCTGGTGGGAGCCCGGTTGCAGAAGTTTTACCAGGTTGGGCCAAGATCACAATGGATCAGTGGGTCTTAGAGGTGATTCAGGATGACTATGCTCTCGTGTTCTCCCGGCCCTTGCCAGATCTTATGTTCTTATGTTTCCTCTCTTCTCCTTTTCAGGCAGCTTGGAAGAAGTAGACTTTTCTTCAGATGCTGCAAAGATTATTGGACCTCAAAGCAGTAGTCCCAATGCCCCCTCAGGAGTTTCGTACAGGCAGGTACTCCATTTACTTCGTGGTGCTCAAGAAAGAGGAGTCTTTTAGGCCCACTTGGATCTGAAAGGTGTCCATAGGGTGCTTTGGGTTCCGTCTTTTACCATGGAGACTCTGAAATCCGTCATTCTGGCCGTTCAGTCTGGGAAATTTCTGATTTCTCTCAATCTTATGGAGGACTACCTGTATGTTCTGATTCGGGCCTCCCATCAGCGATTCCTTCGCTTTGCAATTTTAGGAAAGCAATATCAGTTTTGTGATCTTCCTTTTGGTCTGGCCACAAGTCCACTGACTTCCACCAAGATTATGGTGGTGGTGGTGGCGGCGGCGGCGACAGCCTTGCACAAGAAGGGCATTCTGGTTCATCCCTATCTGGACAACTGGTTGGAGCAAAGTCCTTTCAGGAGAGCTCCTGGGTCACGACTCGGGTTGTGGAGTTCCTGCAGTCACTGGGCTGGGTGGTCAACTTGTCCAAAAGCCGGTTGATTCCGTCTGTGTTTGGAGTATCTCAGAGTTCTCTTCGACACCAGCTTTGGGAGAGTCTTTCTTCCCGAGGCCTGGGTGCTGAAATTGTGGTCGCAGATTTCACTTCCTGATGGATTGTCATTGCCCTCAGGTGCAGGATTTTCTGCAGGTCTTGAGGTCAAGGGTGGCCTCCCTGGAAGTGGTAAGTTGGGCTCGGACTCACATGCATCCCCTTCAGTATGCTCTCCTTCAGCGGTGGTCTCTGTAGTTTCACGATCTGGACTCTCCGGTCCCTCTTCGAGGGATAGTTTTTCGCAGCCTGTGCTGATGGCTACAGTCTTCTAATCCAGTTCAGGGGGTGAGTTTGGATCAGCCCCAGTGGACAATGCTTTTTACAGACACCAGTCTCTTAGGTTGGGGAGCTCAATGTCTCGGTCGCTCGACTCAGGACATATGGTCACCGGAGGAAGCGTCCTGGTCAATCAATTTTCTGGAGACCAGAGCCGTTCGGTTGGCATTACTTGCTTTCTAGGCATTGCTGAAGGGCAACTGGGTTTGGCTTCTCTCGGACAATGCTACAGCTTGGCTTACGTCAGTCGTCGGGGGGGGGGGGGGGAACCAAGAGTCATCTAGTACTTCAGGAGATGTCTCTTCTCGTGGAGTGGGCAGAGACTCATCTTCTGAACATTTCCGCTTCCCACATAGAGGGAGTGGACAAATTCTAGGTGGATTTCCTCAGTCGTCATGTACTGGATCCCAGAGAGTGGTGACTCGGCCTGGAAGCCTTTGAGTTGATTGTTTAGGCCTGGGGCCGGCCAGTCATGGACCTCATGGCCATGAGTGCCAATTAGAGAGCTGCACGGGAACGGGGATGACGGGAATCCCTTTGGGTCACAGGGATCCCGTGGGGACGCCCCCTAGGGTCGCGGGGATCCTGTGGGGACGCCTCCGAGGGTTGCGGGGTTGGATCGCAGTGCACTCGAGCCGCGAGGGTAGTCTCCTTCTCCTTACCTGCCCTGTCGCAGCACACAGCCGAACGGAAATCTTCCCGATGTCAGCGCTGACGTCGGAGGGAGGGCTTAAGCAAAGCCCTCCCTTCCTCCGACGTCAGCGCTGACATCAGGAAGACTTCCGGTCGGCTGTGTGCGGCAGGGCAGGTAGAGAGAAGGCAATGGCCTACGAAAGAGGGGGGAGGGGGCGGTCCGCCCCGGAGAATGTGCACAGCCGGTCAGGTCCCCCGATCGACCGACAACAGGCCGGCCGACAAATCTCCCTGCCCTGTAGCCGCGAATCTAAATTACCTCTTACAGCAGCTTCACTACTCCAGCTGCTGTAAGAAGGTAATTTAGATTCGTGGCTACAGGACAGGGAGATTTGTCCGACCGGACCTGTTCTGTTGTCGGTCGGGTGCAAAAGCGCCACAAAGGTGGAGGCAGGGAGGGAGGAAAGGTGGAGTGGAGAAGAAAAGACGCTTAAGGGGGGAGAAGGCCGCTGAAAGCACTGGGGAAGACAAAGGGGTGGAAAAGAACGCTGAAAGGACATGGGGTAAACGGGAGGAAGGGGGGGGAAGGACCCTGAAAGCACTGGGGAAGACAAAGGGGTGGAGAATGCCACTGAAAGGACATGGGGAAAACAGGGGTGGAGAAGGCCGCTGAAAGGACATGGGGAAGACAGAGGGGGGAGAAGGCCGCTGAAAGGACATGGGGAAGACAGAGGGGGGAGAAGGACGCTGAAAGGACATGGGGAAGGCAGAGGGGAGAGAAGAATGCTGCCTGACAGGACATGGGGAAGATGTTGGGGGAGAAGGACACTGAAAGGAAATGGGGAAGAGGGAATGGGAAGAAGACGCTGGCAGGGAAGAAGACAGAGGTGCTAGACTATGGGGGGAGCGGAGGGAAAAAGATGGGTGCCAGACCAATTTGGGAGGGGGGAGAAAGGGAGAGGCACAGTAACAGAGCAAATGGAAGACACAGAGAGAAGAGAGGCAGTGGATGGAAGGAATTGAATGAGAACATGAAGAAAGCAGAAACCAGGCAATAAAGGTAGGAAAAAAATTCTTTTTTTTTTTTTTTTTGCTTAAGGATAAAGTAGTATATTAGTTGTGTTGATAAAAATTTATAAACATTAGAGGCTCTGGTAGAAAACCGTTTACAAAGTATGTATTCTTCCCAATTAATATTTCCAAATTAATAAAGTCTTTTTGCTTATTTTTAAATGGGTTTCTACCAGAGCCTTTAATTCAGTAGCATAATTAAATGAAATAACTATTTCTGTAGTTTATAGGGACAGGCGGGGACGTAGGGGATTCCTCGCGGGGACGGGCGGGGACGGAGGGGATTCCTCGCGGGGACGGGTGGGGACGGAGGGATTCCTCGCGGGGACGGGTGGTAGTCCTCACGGGGACGGGTGGGACTTTGGCGGGGACGGGTGGGATTTCTGTCCCCGCGCAACTCTCTAGTGCCAATGCCAAAGCACCAAGGTTCTTCAGTCGGCATAGGGATTACCAGGCCAAGGGTCTGGATGTTCTGGTGCAATCTTGGTCGACAGACGGCCTGCTGTATGATTTTCCTCCGTGGCCACTGGTGGACAGTGTTCTTCGCATTGCTCGGTACGCAGGCCGGTGATCCTTGTGGCTCCAGACTGGCCCAGATGCCCATGGTACTCACATCTGGTTCGTCTTCTCATGATAGATCCTCTTCCGCTGTCAATATCGCCAGACCTTCTGACTCGGGGTCCTATGCCAGTGTTCGATCCGGGTCCCTTTTGTCTTATGGCATGGCTTTTGAAAGGGAACACCTAAGTAAGAAAGGTTATTTGAATAAGGTGATCTCTACCCTCTTTGGTTCTCGGAGACTTTCCACCTTTCGGGCTTGTGTGAGTTTAGTGTCTCTTTGAGGAATGGTGTGATTCCCCTTCGTGCATCTTTGCCTCACATGTTGGAGTTCAGCTGAGTGCCCATCCAGACCTGCTTATGCAGGGTCCGGTCTCCATGGAGGATCCAAGTCGCTTTGCTCTTAGACATGGGTCTTAAGTGCGCAGTCTTAAGTTATTCTGCTGTGGTTGTTGACACTTTTCTGAAGTCTAAGAAGTCATCCACAGTTTCTGCTTACGCTAAAGCATGGAAAGCTTTCCAACATGGGTGTGCTCAGGACTAGGTGGACCCTTATTCGGCTCCGTTCTCAGGGATTCTTGCCTTTCTGCAACCTGGACTTGATAAAGGTCTTTGAGTCTAGGTAGCCGGGCTCTCTTAAGTTAGAGCCTGGGATCATCATTCCTCTTTAGCGTCCCATCCTGATATTGCTAGATTTTTGAAGGAGGGCTCGTCGCATCTGATCACCATTCAAGCAGTCGTTCCCTTCCTGGGATCTCAACCTGTTGCTGTCTAGTCTTGCCAAGGCTTCTTTTGAGCCCCTTCGGGATGCTCAAGACCGTGTTTCTGGTCGCTGTTACCTCAGTGTAGCGGGTCTCGGAACTCCAGGCTCTTTCTTACAGAGAACCATTCCTCCGCATCTTGGAGACTGGGATTTCCCTGCATACAGTTCCTTTCTTCCTGCTGAACGTGGTTTTGGCTTTCCATGTTAATCAGGAAGTACATTTCCTGCTTTTCAGCCTACTGGTTCCAGGACACAAGATCGCCTTTTGAAGAAACTGGATGTACGCAGAGTGCTTCTTCGCTACCTGGAGGTCACTAACAAATTTAATTTCTCTGACCATCTGTTTGTGTTGACTCATTCTGTTAAGTGGGGTACTCCCGCTTCTAAGGCCACGATTTCCAGATGGATTCGTAGGGCCATTTCTTCAGCCTATATTCTTTCTGGGAAATGATCTCCTGTTTCTATAAGAGATCATTCTACCTGAAGTATGGTTTCTTCATGGGCCGAAGCTATAGCTGTCCTCTATACACACGTTTGCCAAGTTTTACAGAATGGATGTAGCGACGAGACAGGACTCTGCCTCTGGGTCCTCGGTTTTATGGGCCAGCGCAGCAAGCCCACTCTAGCTTTTTGGGGACTGCTTTTGTACATCCCATCTGTCTATAATGTCTCACGTATTGCACTGGAAATAGAGATTATGCACTTACCCTGGTAAGCTCTTTTCCAGTAGATAGGTGAGACATTCTAAACTCCCACCCTGTACTTCCTGCGTCTGTCTACTGTCTGAATCTGTTTATGCTTCTCCCAAGTTGTTTCTTGGATGCCTGTCGGGCTGGGAAGAATACTGTATATATGTTACTTTTTATGCGGGGGTAGTTTCTGAGCTCCTTTGAGACCTTTGTTGGCTGTTTGCAGTTGATGTTCTAATGTTAGTTCTTGAGCAGAACAGTTGTTGCTAAACTTGATTGCCATGGGTGTCTACTTCACGTTGATTTGGTGGCTCTTAGTGCTTGGGTACTAAGTGTAGGTAGAGCTAAGGAGCCCAGTGAAGTACAGCGAAGTTCAAAGTGTCGTACAAAGAAAAATTTCTGAATGGATTCCTTCTGCAGATGGCATGTGGCCATAAAGATGCTACCCATCTGTCTAGAACAGGGATGGGCAACTCTGATCCTCGAGGACCGGAATCCAATTGGGTTTTCCAGATTTCCCCAATGAATATGCATTGAAAGCAGTGCATGCAAATAGATCTCATGCATATTCATTGGGGAAATCCTGAATACCCGATTGGAATCCAGCCCTTGAGGACCTGAGTTGCCCATGTCTGGTCTAGAATGTCTCACCTATCTACTGGAAAAGAGCTTATGGGTGTTAGGTACCTCTTTTTATACGGATCTCTCTCTGGAGCGGGATCATTTCTATCCTCTTCATCTCTTGTATCTCCTCCATGCCCCGTTCTCTAAACTACCGCGACCCTGTAAGCGTAGTATTTTGTTTCGGTCCTTGTGGACAGTGTGGCATCAAATCCTTCGGTTGTGGAATCAGGACGCTCATTCTAGTGTATTTCTACCGTTGGCGGGGAATTTAGCTTTCCCTCCGGGGGTTTGACCCTCCGTGTTCGGTCGTTGGAGGGCGCGGGGGGGTGGAACAGTTGCGGCATGTTCTGCGGGATGATGGGTCTCTCTTACCTTATGCTGAGTTGGCGGGGAGGGGGGTCCCTGAGATAGGCCTTCCATTTGCCTATTGTCAACTTAGTCACTATGTGGCTTCCCTTCAGGGGACTTCCTTGCAGGGGGATTTTGGGACCCAGCTCTGTACTTTTTTGGCTGCAGATCCTGATACTAGGGTCTCTATATCTGCTTTGCATGGCCGGATTCTGGCCCTTTGCCCGCCTAGGGTTTTCCCTGGTATTTTGGAGGCATGGCAGCGGGACTTGGGTAGGGAATTGGGGGACAATTTCTTGTTAAAAACCCTGAACCGAACTGCGGGTTTGGTACATAGTGCTGAGTTACGTGAATGTCACTTTCGAACTGTCCTGAGGGCCTATGCTTCCCAGAGTTGATACTCAGTTATGCATCCGCTGTACGGTGGAGGTAAATTCTTATTTTCATGGTATTTGGAGTTGTGAGGGGATTCAGACCTTCTGGACGGAAATGGTCTCCTTTTTACAGGGCTTGTTGCAGACCCCTGTGCCAGTATCCGTGCAGTCTATGCTGTTTGCCCATTTCTCATTCTTGTATATGTACAATTCTTATGAAAAATTATTTCTTAGTAAATGTTTTATTTTGGGGAAGAAATGTATCTTGTGTTGCTGGCTGTCATCTGAACCACCTTCATTCTGGTACTGGAGGAATCGCCTTCATGAACTTATGGGATGGGAGGCCCGTTTGGCTCGTCCTTCTCGACGCCGGAGCAGAGATTTTGTTCACACTTGGACTCCATATTTGAACATTTTGACTCCTGAGAGTCGTAGTCGGGTCTTGAATAGACTCCACCTCTGAACCTGTGCTTCGCGGTGTCTATGCTGTTCCCTGCTTACGAGTTTATCTGTATCTGTGGGGGGATGGGGAGGGGTGGGTGGGGGGTAGGGGCTTCTTTGTTGGGGGGTGGGGGTATGGTGGGTCCGGGGAGGACATAAGAGTCCAGTCCTCCACGGGTGTTTGATGAAAATGTATCCCATGGTTGTTATTGCCGTTGTATTTACTGTTGCTTAATAAAATAGATTTGAACTAAAAAGGTAAGTACATAAAAAGTACATAAAAAAGATTAGAAACATAGAAAGATGACGGCAGAAAAGGGCTATAGCCCATCAAGTCTGCCCACTCCACTGTCCCACCCCATTAAGTCAGAGTGCTGCTCGACCCACGTAGAGATCTCACGTGGATGTCCCATTTATTCTTAAAGTCGAGCACACTAGTGGCCTTGATCACCTGCACCGGTAGTTTGGTGGATCACTGGAACAAACTACCGGTGCAGGTGATCAAGGCCACTAGTGTGCTCGACTTTAAGAATAAATGGGACATCCACGTGGGATCTCTACGTGGGTCGAGCAGCACTCTGACTTAATGGGGTGGGACAGTGGAGTGGGCAGACTTGATGGGCTATAGCCCTTTTCTGCCATCATCTTTCTATGTTTCTAATCTTTTTCATTTTATTTCTCAAAAATTATTAAATAGCTAAGTTTGATATGTTGAACTTGAATTTAGATTAAATTAGTGTTGTGGTTGATGTAAATAAGTGAATTAAAACCAGAGGATTAATCATTGACGAAAGAAAAGTTCCCTTGTTATCTCCCCATCTCTACCCAAAATGACATCAAAATCTCATTTTCAAAATCATCCAGTCAGATGAAGGCAAAGTTGTTCTGCCCCAGTAAGAAAAAGGATCAGTAAAAACAAAATGATACCAATCAACAGGAAAGAGCCATGGGTTGGCTTTTTTGTTGTTTTTGGATTTTTTTTTTTTTTTGGGGGGGGGGGTTAAATAGAAGTTCAAGTAACTGAACTCCATAAGTAAATCCATTGGAAGGCTGTTCGATAATGTAGGAATAACCACAGAGAATTCTCTTGTTTTATTTAAGAATTCCTATACTGGGACAGACCAAAGATCCATCAAGCCCAGTATCCTGTTTCCAACAGTGGCCAACCCAGGACTTATTGATACTAGTAAAAATTATTTTGGTCTCTGATGAAAACTTAAATTCATGTACAATCCCACTCTATTCCTGGACTAGTGGGTTATTTTTCCCATACTCGCCAGAGCTTGTAGGAAGCCTCATTATACAAAGCCTTGAGCCCCTCCCATCTTACCTCAGGACTGTCCCCCAGGAATCCAGTTTCTTCCCTAATAGCCAGATTGTAGGAATGTGTCTTCTCTGCTCGTATTTATTTCCTTTAAATTCAGTCTTTTTGTTCGTGAATTCCACCCTTGTGCTGCAGAGGTTCGCTGTGGGGACAGCTCTGGTTGCGGGAGATCTCAGACTTTGAGGAAAGACTGTTTCCAGGGGTTTGGCTGCCTGGCACTGCATC
The DNA here is from genome assembly GCF_902459505.1 of Geotrypetes seraphini. Classification (NCBI taxonomy): domain Eukaryota; kingdom Metazoa; phylum Chordata; class Amphibia; order Gymnophiona; family Dermophiidae; genus Geotrypetes; species Geotrypetes seraphini. The sequence goes on along the minus strand of NC_047092.1, from coordinate 145,786,878 downwards.
CTCTGCACAGCTTGCACTTTCGCATCAGGGCTCGGGGATTGTTCCCGTGGGAGCTGGTTCACCCCATGTTAATCTGCTAGTGGGTTTGAGTGCAGGCTCCGTGGAGTTGTGTCCGGGATTGGGGCTGACTGTGCCCCTCCACCAGGTCATGTGTGTGGTATGTTCTGTTTACTGAGATCCTGTTGCTTCTCTCCAAGCCAAAAATTTCTAGTCTCTCTTGTCTGGGCCTTAAACCCCTGAGGTGTTCCCTGGTCGTTCATCCAGATGCCCATTTTCTGCGGGGCACTCTGAGGCTTCACCCCCACTGTGGATCCCCTGTCCTACTTAGAATCTCAACCTGGTTCTCCAGTTTCTGGTTCGACTGCCCTATGAGCCTCTAAACAAGCATTCTTTGGAGGAGATTTGCAGGGCCGCTACCTGATCCTCCTTGCATACTTTCTCCAAGTTTTACAGGATCTGTGGTGGCCAAGCAGGATGCTGATTTTGGTTCCTCTGTCTTGGCAGCAGGCTCATCAGTCCCACCCTGACTTTCTGGGACTACTATGTTACATCCCACTAGTCCAGGACTAGAGTGGGATTGTACAAGAACGAGAGATTAGGTTCTTACCTTTGCTAATCTTCTTTCTTGTAAATCCACTGTCTTCCTGGAATCCACCATGTGATTTCCTGATTTGCCGATTCTGTCTTTATAAGTACTGGTAAGCTGGATTTCTGTTTTCTGACCTGCCTTTATAAGAGTGCCATCAAAATGGGTTTAGCACTTAGTTGTTTTTTTTTTTGTTTTTATTTTTTGTGGGAAGCGCCTCCTTCTGACAGTGCAGGCTGTCTCCTTATTTTTTTTGTCATTCAGGTTTCTAATGTTTAATGACCTGTTTCAATTGTTGCTGTTCGTTCTAAATTTCTTGTTACGAACAGATTAAGACTTATTTGTCAGGGAGTGTCCCTGTACCCTTTACTTTGCCTTTGTCCTCTACAGATGTTTCTGGCCACTTTGTTACAGAATGGATTCTTGGGGGGACAGTCCTGAAGTAAGAGGGGAGAGGCTCAAGACTGTATAATGAGACTTCCTACAAGTTCTGGCGAGTATGGGAAGATAACTCCCTAGTCCAGGAAGAGTGTGGATTTACAAGAAAGATTAGCAAAGGTAAGAATTTAATCTTTCATTAATAATTCCAAAGTGTTAGCTTTGTTGGTATGATATGACAATAAATGCGAGAGAGGTTTCATTATAAATTTGAATGAAAATGTATTGATTTTATTTAATTTCTGGTTAATTTATTTGTGATATGTGGCAGTTCTCTAATCCATTATTTTCTGGCATTGTAATAAATAATTTGTATAAATGTCATTGATTTTCAGGAAATTCAGCAAGAGACCGACATCCCTGAAAGAGAGCTTGTTCGGGCCTTACAATCCTTGGCATGTGGCAAGCCAACACAGCGAGTTCTCACAAAAGAGCCCAAGTCAAAAGAAATAGAAAATGGTCATGTATTTACAGTCAATGACCAGTTTACATCTAAACTGCATAGAGTCAAAATACAAACAGGTTTGTGAATATGTATTTGATTACTGGAAATTTTAATTTGGGAATAATATCAGAAGAAGATAATGTCTTAGACTGTACTCAGAATATTGCATCCAATTCCAGTGGCCATATATAGAAACATGATAGCAGTTAAAGGCCAAATGGTCCATCTAGTCTGCCCATCCACAATAACCATTATCTCTTTCTCTCTTCGAGAGATCCCACGTGCCTATCCCAGGCTAGAGGTGGTCTAGAGCAGTGGTTCCCAACCCTGTCCTGGAGGACCACCAGGCCAGTCAGGTTTTCAGGATAATCCTAATGAGTATGCATGGAGCAGATTTGCATGCCTGGCACCTCCATTATATGCAGATCTCTCTCATGCATATTTATTAGGGCTATCCAGAAAACCTGTCTGGCCTGGTGGTCCTCCAGGACAGGGTTGGGAACCACTGGTCTAGAGAAAGGTGACCACCAAAAGTCTCATGGAATGAACATATATGGCAAAAATATTTAAATACTTTATAGGTACAATTAATGACAACAAACAACCCTTTTCAGAGAAAAGAACTTTCTGGAACAAGAGGTCATATGTGCATCCAAGGAGGTGGGCTCAAGAGAACTATCAAACAGTGTTTCTTCCTAGAAAGGGTGGTGGAGACAGCTGCTGTGTTAAAGAAAGTTGGATATAAGCAGCACAGGAGGATACATAGATGCAAAGAAGTAAAGGGGTCATCTGGGGTCTATAGCTCTGCACCATGAATGAAATTCTAAAACCCATCTTGTCTGTCCTCTCCTTATCTGTCGTCATTTTCAATGTGACAAAATAAATAACTGTCTAAAAATACACATTAAAATAGTAAATATAAGGAGCACAAAACATCATAAAAACATTGTTACTGTACAGATTTCAAATATTTAATAAACCAATGCAACTCATGAAAGGTTCAATTAACATTTTTTTAAAACAAACCTAATAAATTCAAGAAAGCACAGCTACTTACCGTTAACAGGTGTTATCCAGGAACAGCAGTCAGATATTCTCACATGTGGGTGACGTCATCCATGGAACCCCGGTACGGACACTTTAAAAGTGCATCGCCAGTTGCTAAGTTTTCAGAAAGTTTGCGATAGCCCGCACCACTCATGCGTGAGTGCCTTCCCGCCCGACTTAGGTACGCGGCTCCTCAGTTTAGTAAGCCACCTAAGAAGCCAACCAGGGGAGGTGGATAGGTTATAAGAATATCTGCCTGCTGTCCCTGGATAACACCTGTTACGGTAAGTAACTGTGCTTTATCCCAGGACAAGCAGGCAGCCTATTCTGACGTGGGTGACCTCCAAGCTAACCAGAATGAGATGGTGGGAGTGTTGGCCTTTTAGGAAAATAAATTATCCCAGGACAAGCAGGCAGCATATTCTCAACATATGGGTGACGTCAACCACGGAGCCCCGATGTGGACAGCTTGACAAGTAGACTTGCTTGAAGAACTTTTAGAAAGTTTGCAACTGCTGCACTGTGCATGCGCGAGTGCCTTCCTGCCCGACGTAGGGCGCGCGTCTCCTCAGCGTGTCCTCGGTTCTAAGTTTTCCGCAGAGCTGAGAAGCCCTCATTTCAAGGCTCTGCATGAGAGTTAGTTCTTAACACGTGCCTTCCCTACACCGCAGCTCATATTTTTTTTTTTAATGCTTTTTAATGCTTTTAATGTGTACACGTGTCAAAAAAACCTGAATTTATTGTTTTTTTGGTCGTGTCATGGCGGGGCCTACACCGCGGCCTCATCCTGTGGGCTTCGATTTGGCCATGGCTGTTTTTCATTCCATGTCCCGTCCGGTCACGGGGTTCAAGAAGTGTAGCCGGTGTCAACGCGTAATCTCTATCACTGACCCATATAAGTGGTGTATTCAGTGTTTAGGACCTGACCATTGTCCGGAGTCATGCGCCCGCTGTGCTAACTTCAAAATCGGGCCCTTAAACAACGTTGTGTTCAAATTGAAAATATTTTCCTCCAGCCAAATCCTCGATCCTGATTGCGATCTCGACCTCGATTGTGTCAGCTCCTGCCACGTCCCTGCTTCCTGCAGTCCAGCCTGAGCACTCAGCAGTATTACAAGGAGTCCTGGAGAGTGCCTCGAGGTCAATCTGAACATTGTATACAAGGAGCCGAGTCCTTGCAAGTGTCTTGACTTCGATCTTCAACTTCCAGTCCTACCTCACAACATAAGGCATTGCCTTCTTCGAGGCACAGGGCGAGGACACCTCAACATTCCTCATCGAGGCTGGATTCGACTTGATCAATGCCCCGTTCTTCGAGGCATAATTCATCTCCACACCATCTGTTGAGACATTCGTCTAGACCAGTGCGGCTCGTCTAGAGCAGGGGTACCCAACCTGCTTCCCTTCTCCGTAAAGAGGACGCTGAAGCACCGGGCCGACCAAACTTTGCCACCCGGATGTCAATTCTGACATCGGAGAGGAAGTTCTGGGCCAGCCAATCGCTGTCTGGCTGGCCCGGAACTTCCTCTCTGACGTTATACTTCAGGTGGGCAAAGGTGGTCGACCTGGCGCTTCAGCATCCTCTTTATGGGGAAGGGAAGCAGGGAGAGCTCAGGACTCGGCGGTGGTCTGTTCCCCGATGGCGGCAGCCTATTCCCCGGTGGCGGTCTGTTCCCCAATGGCAGTGGCTTGGGGGAAGGCATGGAAAAAGAAAGAAAGGGGGGCAGGGAGACAGAGACAGACAGAAAGGGGGCATGGAGAGATAAAGACAGACATACAGAAAGAAAGGGGGCATGGAGAGAGAAAGAAAGAAAAAGTTGGGGGAGGAAATGAGATCTGGAGGAGAGGAAGCATACAGGAGACTGAAAGAAGGGAAGAAATATTGGATGCACAGTCAGAAGAATAAAGTGCAACCAGAAACTGATGAAATTACTAAACAACAAAGGTAGGAAAAATGATTTTATTTTCAATTTAGTGATCAAAATGTGTCCGTTTTGAGAATTTATATCTGCTGTCTATATTTTGCACTATGGCCCCCCTTTTACTAAACCGCAATAGCGGTTTTTAGCACAGGGAGCCTATGAGCAACTCCTCAAATAGATCTCTGCATCTCCCCACAACAACAAGCTGCCTCAGTTTTGCTCCAGGATACACTCTCCTCACCGCCTGGAGGCAGATGCCTTTCTTCTGGAATGGACGAACAAATTTCTGTATACGTTTCCTCCATTCCCTCTAATTCTCAAGACATTCGTCAAACTCAAACACGAACATGCCACCATGATTCTGATAGCTCCTCAGTGACCCAGTCAACCATGGTTCTCCCTTCTACTTCAACTCAGCAGCAGGGAGCCACTATTTCTACCAGTTTTTCCGTCTCTGCTTACACAGAGTCAGGGTTCTCTGCTTCATCCCAACCTGCAGTCTTTGCACCTGACAGCTTGGTACCTTTCAACGTAACTGCCAACCTACATTTTTCTCAATCTGTAGCAGACATTTTAGAAGCTTCCAGAAAACCTACCACTAGACAATGTTACAACCAAAAATGGACTAGGTTTTCTACTTGGTGCGTTCTTCATCAAAAGGAGCCTCAGTCTACCTTCTTGTCTTCAGTTCTGGATTACCTGTTTCATTTATCTCAATCAGGCTTCAAATCAACATCCATTAGAGTCCATCTCCGTGCAATTGCTGATTCCATCAGCCCCTAGAGGGGAAACCACTCTGCTCATCCTGTGGTTTCCCGATTTATGAAAGGACTTTTCAATGTCAAACCACCTCTCAAACCGCCTCCAGTGATTTGGGATCTTAATGTGGTTCTTGCTAGATTGAATGAGCCTCCCTTTGAACCAATGTCTATGGCTCATCTGAAATATCTCATTTGGAAAGTGGTTTTTCTCATTGCTCTCACATTTGCTCGCAGAGTCAGTGAGCTACAAGCTTTAGTAGCAGATCCTCTTTTCACAGTATTCCATCATGACAAGGTGGTCCTCCGTACTCATCCTAAATTCTTACCAAAAGTTATTTCAGAATTTCATCTCAATCAATCCATTGTTTTTTCCAAAGCCTTATTCTCACCCAGGAGAAACAGCTCTTCATACTCTAGACTGCAAGCATGCTTTGGCTTTCTACTTACAAAGGAACTAAGCCACATAGCTCTTCTCCTCAACTTTTTGTCTCCTTCGATTCAAACAGGTTGGGACATCCAGTGTCTAAGCGAACCATCTCCAACTGGTTGGCTGCTTTCATCTCATTCTGCTATGCTCAGGCTAGACTGCATCTAGAGGGTCGAGTTACAACCCATAAAGTTAGAGCCATGGTGGCATCTGTAGCTTTCCTTAGATCTACTCCTATTGAGGAAATCTGCAAAGCTGCCACTTGGTCTTCGGTTCATACATTCACCTCTTATTATTGTCTGGATTCTTTTTCCAGACGGGATGACCACTTTGGCCAGACAGTTTTACAAAATTTATTCTCCTGAATTGCCAACACTCCCACCATCCCATTTTGTTTAGCTTGGAGGTCACCCATATGTTGAGGATATGCTGCCTGCTTGTCCTGGGATAAAGCACAGTTACTTACCGTAACAGGTGTTATCCAGGGACAGCTGGCAGATATTTTCACAACCCACCCACCTCCCCAGGTTGGCTTCTTGGCTAGCTCTATGAACTGAGGAGATGCGCGTCCTACATTGGGGCGGGAAGGCACTCGTGCATGTGCGGTGCAGCAGTAACAAACTTTCTAAAAGTTCTTCAAACAAATCTGCTTGTCAGGCTGTCCACATCAGGACTCCATGGTTGACGTCACCCATATGTTGAGAATATCTGCCTGCTGTCCCTAGATAACACCTGTTACGGTAAGTAACTATGCTTTTTGTAATACTGACTGGCCGAAATGCCCATTCCGTTTGGAAAAAGATTCCAGACAGTAATGTGAGGTGAATGTATGAACCAAATAGCAGATCGTAGATAGTAGATCGGAGGAAAGCTACAGAAGTTGCCATAGTTCTAACTCTATGGACTGTGACACGACTCTCCAGTTGCAGCCCAGCCTGAGCATAACAGAACAATATACAAGAAGCCAACCATTTGGAAATTGTTCTCTTCGAAACAGGATGCCCCAACTTGTTAGGATCAAAGGAGACAAAACATTGAGGAGATGTTCTATGAGCCTTTGTCCTGCTGAGATTATAGGCCAAAGCTCACTTGAAATCCAGAGTATGAAGAGCTGTTTCTCCTGAGTGAGTGACGACTTTTGGCAGAAACTTTGGATGTGTGCGAAGTACCACTTTGTCATGTTGGAACACTGAATGGTGGATCTGCCACTAATGCATAAGTAAGTGAAATGAGTAAAATAACTTTCCGTGTAAAGTACTTGAGATGAGCCATAGACATTAGTTCAAATGGAGGCTTCATCAACCTAGTAAAAATTACATTGAGGTCCCAGACCACTGGAGGTGGCTTGAGAGGTGGTTTAACATTGAAAAGACCTTTCATAAATCTGGAAACCAGAGGATGAACAGTTAAGAGGTTTACCTTCAACTGGTTGGTGAAAAGCTGTAATAGCGCTGAGATGGACTCTAATAGATGTAGACTTGAGTCCTGAGTGCAACAAATGAAGGAGGTAATCCAAGACTAGTGAAACTGAAATGGATGTTGGATCATAATGATGAAAAAGACACCAGGAGGAAAACCGAGTCCACTTCTGCTGATAGCATTTCTGAGTGGCAGGTTTCCTGGAGGCTTCTAGAATAAGTCAAACAGGATGAGAATAGTGAAGATCAGTTGGATTTAGCCTGAGAGATACCAAGCTGTGAGGTGTAACGACTGAAGGCTGGGGTGTAGAAGTGCACCTTGACTCTGCGTAAGAAGAGATGGAAATATCAGCAAAGGCATTGGCTCCCTGGCACTGAGCTGAAGTAGAAGAAGAACCAAGGCTGCTTGGGCCACTAAGGAGCTATGAGAATTATGGTGGCTGACTCCTGCTTGACTTTGATAAGAGTCTTTAGAATGAAAGGAGTAGGGCGGAAACGCGTAGAGAAACTTGCATGTCCAATCCAGCAGAAGCGCATCCGCCTTCAGACGGTGAGTAAAGTCTAGAACAGAACTGGGGCAACTTGTGAGGAGATGCAAACAAGACCACATGAGGAGTGCCCCACTAAGCAAAGATGGGATGGAGAACTGCAGTGTTGCGCGTCCATTTGTGAGGCTGAAGAATTCTGCTGAGCTTGTCTGCTAAGTAATTCTGTTCCCCCTGAATGTAGACTGCTCTCAGGTAGACGTTCCAAGCAGTTGCCCAAAGCCAAATCTTTTGAGCTTCCTGGCAAAGAAGGAGAGATCCTGTGCCTCCTTTCTTGTTGATATAGTAAATTGCTACTTGATTGTCCGTGCGAAGCAAGAGGACTTGATTATCTATGAGATACTGGAAAGCTTTGAGAGCATAGTAAATTGCTCTGAGTTCCAGAAGATTGATATGGAACTTCTGCTCTCTGGTGGACCAATGACCTTGAGTCTGAAGACCATCCAGGTGTGCCCCCCCAGGCATAAGTTGACATATCCGTGGTTAATACTTTATGGTGAGGAGGCATATTAAAAGATGACCTCTGGCGAGATTGAATGAAATCATCCACCACTGAAGCGTCCGTTGAAGAGATGAGGTTACAGAAATGTGTTGCAAGAGGGGATCGGTCCACCTGAGGCAACTGTGGGGCCAGAGACCATTGAGGCATTCTGAGATGGAGCCTCGCCAGAGAAATCACATAGAAGCCATGTGGCCCAGAAGAACCATCATTCTGGCCGAAATGGACTGGAGCTGGACAGAGCTGAAGTAAAGTGTTCTGATGATCCTGTGGAAGGAACGCTGTCAACTGAGTGGTATCAAGAAGAGCCCCAATAAACTGAAGTCTTTGAGACGGACGAAGCTGTGACTTGGGAAAGGTTGATCTCGAAACCCAAGTTCTGAAGAAACCAGATGGTGCGATTTGTCGCAAGAATGCCATCTTGAAATGAAGGGACTTTTATGAGTTAGTCGTCCAGATAGGGAAAGACTTGAAGACCCTGAGACCTCAAGGCCACTGCAGCAACAACCAAGCAAATGGTGAAGACTCTGGGAGAAGATGATGGAAGGCTGAATGGTAGGACCTTGTATTGGTAGTAGTGATGTGCAACTTGAAATATGAGATATTTCCTGGAAGCTGGGTGAATTGGGATATGAATGTAGGCTTCCTTGAGATCCAGAGAGAATAGCCAATCGTTGTGAGCCAAGAGAGGATATATAGTGGCTAGAGATAGCATACAAAACTTCTCTTTGACCAAAAGTTTGTTGAGGGCTCTGAAATCTAAAATCGGTCAGAGACTCCTGTCTCCTTCGCTACTAGAAAATAGCATGAGTAAAACCCTTGGTTTTGTTGATCTACAGGAACTTCTTTGATGGCATTGAGGAGAAGGAAATGAACCTCCTGAAGAAGAGAGGATTGGCAAGGGTTGAAAGCAGACTCTCTTGGAGGATGATCCGGAGGGATGGTAATGAAATGTAGAGAGTAACCCGCCCGAATGATTTGTAGAACCCAGAGATCGGAGGTGATGAGCTCCTAACAATGGAAATAAAGCTGAAGGTGATCCCCGATTGGCTGAGGGAGAGGCTGAAGAAAAGGGATTGTAACTATGCTCTCAAGCAACAGGTCAAAAAGACTGAGTTGACTTCGCAGGAGCAGCAGGTTGGGCCTTGGGAGGACGTTGCTGCTTTTGTTTTTTCTGCTGAGCCCTTATTGGAACAGAGACTTTTGCTGAAAAATGTCTCTGATAAGAAAGGAAGCAGGTCTGAAAGATCTCGATGACGAGGATTTAGACTTAGGTTTAACTCATGAGCCATGAGTTTATTGGGTTTCAATATCTGTAGAGTTACCAAAAAGTTTATCCCCTAAGCAAGGGACGTTGGCCATTCTGTCCTGCAGGTTCAAGCCAAGAACCCCCTAAGCCTAACAAATACCAACTGAGTACCCCGCCCCATAATAATAATGCTGGTTATACAACTAGATCTCACTGCAGCATTTGACCTGGAGACCATGACATTCTACTACAAATACTAGAAACAATAGGAATCACAGGTAAAGGTGCACACATGGTTTCAAGGATTCCTACAATCCAGGACTTACAGAGTAAAAACACTTTATCCCCAACACTCTTCAATCTCTACATTGCATCCCTCGGCACATGCCTAGACAAATTAGGCTTAACTTCTTATAGCTATGCAGACAACATCACCATCCTCCTTCCTTTTGATCAACCAACACCCTCCATGACAGACACACTACATAGAACACTAGAAACAGTGGCAACATGGATGAAAGAACACAAACTAAAAACTGAACCCAGACAAAACAAAATTTATACTTCTCAAAAAAAAACAAAACCCCAACCATAACAAACTTAGTAATAAACTCAATCGCATACCCCATTCAACCCACCCTAAGACTTCTGGAAGTGTTGATAGACAGAGGCTGTACCATGCAACCACAAATCAACAAAACAATACAGAAATCATTCGCGGTCAATGCAAAACTTAAGGCAAATTCAAAAATTCTTCAACAGAAAACAATTCCAGCTCATGGTCCAATCCCTAGTCCTAGGACTTCTAGATTACTGCAACATCCTCTATCTCCCCTGCTCCGCAGTCATGATAAAACTACTAAAACAGTACAAAACACAGCCCTGAGACTGATCTATTCGCTGAAGAAATACAACCATATCACCACCGTATACCTCAACTCTCACTGGCTCCCAGTACAAGCAAGAATACTATTCAAATTTTACTGGCTACTATTTAAGAGCCATGAATGGAGACAGCCCAGCTTATATGAACAACCGCCTTATCCAAACTACCACAACCAGGCAAAGGAGAACCCAAACACCATTCAGGCACCCCCAATCAGAGGCGTCAAAACACAAAAAAATGTACAGATGTCCTACTGGCCACGCAGGCAGCGAAACTAGACCGCCAACTATCCAATCTCTACTGACCACGGACACCAGACTACAAAACTTATCAGGGGGAGCTTGTTACTGACCTGGAGGGACATCGGAGGAGACTTTTTGGATGCCCCCAAGTCTCCTGCAGCAGCGGTTCGTTATCCTCCCCGACCTAGCTGCAGGCATTGACAGAGACGGGACCCCTGACATCATCGGGTCCGTCTTCCAAGTATTCCAAGTTTATTAAAAGATTTGATTAATCGCCTATACCAGGTTTCTAGGCGATGTACATCATCATTACAGAGTTAGGGTAAAAATACATATTTTGAATCAACTTAAAAGCAAGTCAAAAATAGCCTAAAACAGCACGTAACATTGACTAAACATACACAGGAAATACAATAAAAACCATACCGTGATGTCTTCAACTGTTTAATAGAGCAGCTGCTGAGCACATGGCTATCTTGGTGCAGCCTTGTTACTGACCTGGAGGGACATCGGAGGAGATCTATTTGGCTGTCCCCAAGTCTCCTGCAGCAGCGGTTCGTTTTCTCCCCAACCTAGCTGGCAGGCATGGACAGAGACGGACCCCTGACATCATCGGGTCCATCTCCAACTGTTTAAAGAGCAGCCGCTCTTTGTGAGGAACTTGGGGACCAGTTTCAGCTACTTCTCCCGACACTAACCTCTCCAGTACTGGCCCAGTCTGATCCTAACACTACCAGATCTTCTGGTGCTGTCTATGTTCCATCAGTGCGTTCCAAGAATCCATTAAAGAAATAGTGCAAGAACACCGAGCGCACTTTTTAAAACCCATCAGCAGGCGTGACATCGGGAACACCACCTCAGCCAAATTGAACTCGATGGTTGAGATGTGGCTAAAGGCCCCACCAGGAAAAAAAACTGTGGATGGCTAAAAAAGAAAAAAAAAAATACCACTTAGTTTTTAAATATTCCTTCAAAGAAAAGAAGAAAGAAAAAGGTAGAAAAAGAACGCGAAAGTGGGAAGGCTAGTGACAAAAACGAAGACCATTAGGAAACGCGACTTCAATGCTCGGCGGAAAAAACAGAACTGAGGAGCCGTGCACCTACGTCGGGCGGGAAGGCACTTGCGCATGGTGCGGGTTATCGCAAACTTTCTGAAATCTTAAGTGTGATGCACTTTTAAAGTGTCCATACAGGGGCTTCATGGATGGCGTCACATGTGAGAATATGCTGCCTGCTTGTCCTGGGATAATTATATTTTTCTGGCTCCTAAAAGTTTTGACTTTCTAAATATTTTTCGTCCCCTGTCAGCAATATGAGAGTGAAATTTGAGTTTTGTGCAAGATGGGATCAGTATCTTAGTATCCTACACCTTCAGTTCTGAAACACACCCTGCACACAGAGAAACTCCCTTTATTAGCTGGTGTTCAGCAAAAGTAGGATAGTTCCTATTTTATAATTCCCTTTCCAATAATACATTCATATTATGGTATCACAATATCAGGCACTTCATGAAGTAAGCAAGCTGCAAAAAGATGCTCAGAATTTGTACAGCAAACTTGTATTACAGCAAACTCTCAAGATTCAAACTGCAACATATGAAAAATAAGCTGGGATGAGAATATCAGTACGTCTGTTGGAAAACAGGACTGTTCTAGATCTCTTAACAGAAAAAGTACCACATATTAGAAATGCATGAAACTAAACTGGAGAAGCAGAGACTGAAACACATTTCAGTCTCCATGTTTATGTTGACCAGTCAGTGCTCCAAAGCCCCACCTCCAGTCCCTGCTCTCCCATCCCCATCTTCTTCCAGTCCCATTTTCCACTCCTGCTTTACCCCCAAAATCTCCCGGTCCCCACATGCTTCCACTGAGTCCTTATCTAAACTTCCATTTCCCATGTCTGATTTTCCCCTCAATTGTCATCACCCACTCTAGTTCAAGTCCTTTTCCTTTCCTTGCTTGAATTTCTATTCAGCTGTTCACCCAGTTCCCCATTCTCATTAAATTTCCTAGTCCCTCCCCAACTTCCTCCTCACATTGTTTCCTGCTTTTATCTTCCCATCTAACGTGCTTTGTCCCAAGTAGGTATTTTGCCTCTCCAGTCTTCTCTCTTTTTCACTGCAGCATATGTCCTTCTAAACTTCATTCTATTACGTCCCTTCCAGATTCAGTACACTAGGTGTTCAATCCCTTCCTGCAATCTAGGAGTTGCAGAAATCCAAACACTTTTCTGAGCATATGCTCCTCCCACCTCAGAGAGAGAGTTAGAGCCTCCTGTAGTTTTTAGTTTCTGCAAACAATCCATGCAGAAGTCTTTTGGATTTGCTCCGCATCCTTTTCTTATTTTTTCACTTAAAAGTTGGCTTTTTGGTGGCTTGACTGCCTTGAGGCCTCTTTACGGTGGTCCTCTGTCGGAGAAAAGGATGCAGTCCTGCGGAGCCAGACTGCTGTTTCACTGAGAAACTTCGATGGATCTATGGAGCCAGCATGCTATGTGTCACCCTTCCTGAACTCAGGGTCCTTTTCCCAGGAAGTTCAATTGCCTGCTGACCTTGTCAGGGGTTTAAGCGCAGGCTATATGCGTCCTGAGAAAAACTCCTGGGTTTCAGGGTGCAGGCTGCATTTCCCGCCTCTGGTCACATGGAGAGGATCTGTGGGCGTGGAGGTTCAGTCGGTGTCCGTCTAACTGGCAGTCTGAAGATCTTCAAGTCTGGTAAATTTGGAGCTATTCTGAGGCAGAAAATCCTTTTCCTCCAGCTGCAGTGAAAAGAGCTGACAGGCAAGGCACTTCAATGACTGTGAGTACACCTCCATTATTTCCTATGGGAACTTTGAGGGTGGTCTGTGAGACTCTCCAAAACTCATTTTTGAGAGTTTCTGAGGGTAGGGTTCAGGTCTCCCACCACTCCAAATTGCTATTTTGTTTATTTTTGCCGTTTTTGGCGCAAATTTGCCGGCGGTGGCCATTTAGATTATTGATCTTTTTTCCAAAGTTTTTTATTTCTGCCTTAAATCACCTCAATTTGGTTTATAAATAGTTTGGGATGGACTCCCCAGCCCCTAATCTATTGAATGTATACATTGATTGTGCCGAATTGGCGCCGGATCAGTGACTGTGTGCCACTTGCTGCAGCACGCTGGGAAGAGGAAGGGAGCTTCAGGTTTCAGTTCCTCAAGGGCTGAGTCTGTGATTTCAAGAAAAAAATCCCGCCCAGAGTCTGTTTTGGAGTCTGACACCAGACACTGGCATTACGAGTCTGGGGCCTCTTATGGTGCGGAGTGAGCACCTCAGCAGGGCTCTACAGTGGACAAGGTGTAAATTTTCACCAGACCTTTTTTTGGCTTCTCTGGAAAGTTTATTCTTCGGACCCAGCTCATTGGACACAGCCAGCGAGTGCATCGGTTTCTTCTGAACCAGTTGCACCAGTGGCAGAGATCCCTTTTTAGGAGCCCTCTCATCTGGCTATGGCAGAGTTCGATTGCATTATGCCATACAGATATTATGCCACTTTTGTCTCTTGCCACTGCTTTTATTTTGGATCCGGCTGATACACTTGTCCAAAATTTGGTTGCAGAGGTTCTGAAAGAGCAAAAAATTGGAATCTACTCTTTCCATGTTACAGTGTCTGGTCATGGACCGTTCTCATCCCATCCCATCCCATCCACAGCTTCTTGGTCTGGTTATAGAACAATAGGATGCCCAGGCTGCGCTTTCTGGCTCTCTCCAGCTATGTCTAAACTTTATCCGCTGGCTCCTGCTTTTCAGCAGTTTAGAGCAATCTAAGGTAGATTCCATCATGGCGTAGGATATCCGGCACACGGATCTCTCGAGTGATGGAGGAGTAGTGTTTGAGGACTCCCAGGTTCGCAGAGTGGATATTCCATTTTTTTTTTTTAACTGACAAAACTTTTTGAAGTGGCTTCTTCAGGCTTCAAGACGGCAGCAACCTCCTTTACGGCGCATGCCTGTCGCATGAGATTGTGCAGGGTACCCTCTGTGGAAGTGGATGTCTTTCCCTAGCTAGTACTGGATAGTGTGGATTATGTGGCGTATGCCCTTTTTTTATCTCATTTGAGATCTTACCACTTATGCAGTGTCTGCATGCCTGCCTCTTTGGATCCATCCTTGGGCTGGGGACTCTGCCTCCAAGGTCACTTTAAGCAGACTTCCTTTTAAGGGTCAGCATTTTTTGGAGGAAATGTTTGGATGATCTCATGGCTGGTGTTGCTGATCACCGCCCTAACTCTCTCCCTGTGAACAAGTCTCACCGATCTTTGGATGGGGCTGGTAGTAATTTTCATCCCTCTTGCCATTTTCTTTTTTTTTTTTTTTTTTTGCGTTCAATCAAATGTTTTTGTTTTTTTTAATCTTTATTCCTTTTTATTTCTTTCAACAAGTGTACAATATTATTACAATTAATTCACATAACTCACTTGACATTCTTAAACAATATTATTATACATGTTTTAATATCCCCCATCCACCTCCCATCCCTTCCCATATCAACAAAATATTTCGTCCAAACTTATACATACTTATACATCCCTCTTTCATAATACAATTAATCTTACATTAAATCTGTCCCTCCCCCCACCCTTTCTTCCTCAAACTCTTTATTCATTTTATTATACAAAGTAATGCACAACAATATATATCTCATCATAGTACATATATCCCCTTATATTTCATAACAACATATTTCCAATAAATTTACCCTCTTTCCTTTTCTATTCATACCTATATACCATGTTTCTTATATCCATTAATCAGTTGAAATATACCGCTAGCTAACTAAATTATCCTATCCCCCCCACCCCACCCCATTTTTATAAATTATCCTCTAAGGAAAAAGAATAAATCTTAATCATTATAATAATCAATTAATGGCCTCCACACCTCTTGAAACCTTTTAAAATACCCCCTTTGTACTGCAAGAAATCTTTCCATCTTGTACATATGACAAACTGAGTTCCACCAGAAACTACAATTCAGTCTAGAACAGTCTTTCCAATTAGTTGTTATTTGCTGAATTCCCACACCAGTAAGAATCATCAATAATTTATTGTTTGCTGCAGATATTTGGCATTTGGCCCTCATACACATTCCAAAAACCACTGTGTCATAGGATAATGCCACATGACTCTCCATCAATATGTTGACTTGATCCAGATTGATATCCAAAATGCCTGAATATATGGACAATAAAATAAAAGATGGTCTAAAGTTCCAACTTCAATTTTACAATGCCAGCATCTATTAGACTTAGAGCAATCTAATTTTTGTAATCTAGTAGGGGTCCAGAATGCTCTATGCAACAAAAAGAACCATGTTTGCCTAATAGATGCTGACATCGTACCTTTAATTCTCCAAGACCAAATACGTGGCCATTGAGATGCATTAATCTGATGCTTAATCTCAATGCTCCAAATATCTCTTAATCCATTTTTAGGCTTCTTATTCAAATAATTAGATATAATTTTATACCACTTTGCGGCCTGATGACCCAGAAAATCTGCCTGGAAACATAAGAATTCTAAGCTGTAATGATCATTTAAAGATTTCCATTCAGGGAACCCCACCTGAATAGCCTGCTTCAATTGCAACCACTTAAAACTTTGTTTTTTTATTCAGACCATATTTATGTTGCAATTGTGAAAATTCAAGCATCTTACCATTATCAATTATTTCCGTTAATGATCTTATACCTGCTTTAATCCAATCTTTCCAGACAACCTTAAACCCGCCTATTTGTATCTTGGAGTTTACCCAAATAGTCTGTTGTTTCGATTTTAAAATAGAATCAGTAGTTAATTTGTCTATAAACCTTAATGTTTTCCAAGTATCCATTAATACTCTATTGTCCTTACGTATTCTAGGCACTTTTATACCAAGCAAAAGATCAAGCCTAAGTGGAAAGATAAGTGATCTCTCCATCTTTAACCACTCTGGTAATTGTTCCAAAAGCTCTGGGAGGACCCAATACATACCTTGGCGCATGATATAGGCTTGATGATACCTATAAAAATTGGGAAAATTTACCCCACCCTCCTCAATTGGTCTTTGCAAAGACACTAAAGCCACTCTTGCAATTTTACCTAGCCAAATAAATTTAACCAGAATACTATTTAATTTTTTATAGAAAGACCCCTGAAAAAACACTGGTATCATTCCCAATTGATAGCAAACCACAGGCAAAATCATCATTTTAACAGTTTGAACTCTTCCCCACCAGGACAAATGTAAAGGATTCCATTGCTCACACATCTCTGTTACTTTTTGTAATAAAATTTTTTGATTTATTCTCATTGTCTCTTCGAGTGTTTTATTCAACCAAATACCTAAGTACTTTATTCCATCCTCTTTCCATATAAAAGGGAAAGAATCAAATATACCTTTTGTACAATGCACATTTAAAGGTAAAATCTCTGATTTAGTCCAATTTATTTTGTATCCTGAGAATTTTCCAAATGTATCTATTACCTTCAGTAGACATGGAATTGTTGTTTCCGGATTCCTCAAATGAAGCAAGATGTCATCTGCATAAGCAGATACTTTATATTCCACTCCAGCACATGGAATACCCTGTATGTCCTTTGCCTGTCGAATAGCTAATAATAAGGGTTCAAGAACTATATCAAAGAGCAAAGGAGATAATGGACAACCTTGTCTAACTCCCCTCTGCAACTTAAAAGCATCTGAAATATTATTATTTATATATAAGCGAGCAGTTGGGGAGCTATACAGTGTTTGAATCATTTGTATAAATCCGGATCCAATACCAAACCACTCCATAGCTTGATACATGAAATTCCATTCTACACGATCAAAAGCCTTTTCAGCATCTAGTGATACCGAAAAAAGCCGGATCATTAATTTGTTTTGTTAAATAATACATCTGAAATGCCAGTCTAGTATTATTAGAAGAGTGTCTCTGAGCAACAAATCCAGTTTGATTCATTCCTATTATATGTGGAAGAGCTTTAGCCAATCTTAATGCTAAAATCTTAGCTAATAATTTACCATCTACATTATTAAAGATATAGGCCTGTAATTTGACACCAATGTTGGATCTTTATTTGGCTTTGGCAAAACATAGTTAAAGATTCTGCCATAGTGCCTGATATACAACCTTTATTCAGTTGATCCTGATATAATTTTAATAAATATGGTAATAGGG
Organism: Geotrypetes seraphini; assembly: GCF_902459505.1. NCBI lineage: Eukaryota > Metazoa > Chordata > Amphibia > Gymnophiona > Dermophiidae > Geotrypetes > Geotrypetes seraphini. Next base: position 145,769,233 of record NC_047092.1, on the reverse strand, counting down.
AAATTTGAAATTCTTTATAAAACTCTACTGTAAATCCATCTCCACCTGGAGCGGTCCCAACTCTAAGGGATTTCAATGCCATTTGTAACTCTTTTAATGATATAGGTTTATCTAAAACTTCCTTTTATATGATCAGGAACCTTAGGACCTTCAATTAAACTCAAAAAATCCAACCCATCTTTCTCTTTATTTAAATAAGACTCCGAAGAATACAGTGACTTATAATATTTTAAAAATTGTTTTAATATATTTCCAATTTGAGATGTGAATTGCCTAACTCATCCTTAATTATGTTTATTTTTTCCTTCCTTTTCTTTGCTTTTAAATAATTTGCCAATAATCTTCCAGCCTTATTTGCACTACCATAATATACCGCTTGTTGAGCAAAAATATCTTTCCTTACTAACCCAGAGGAAATTTCATTATATTCACATTTTTTTTTTAACAATATTTGAAATGTCTCCTGTTCCCATTTATTAACCAATTTTAATTCCAAATTTTTAATTTCTTTTTCCAAATTTACATATTGCTTTCTTAGCTGTTTCTTGTTATATGCAGAATATGATATAATTTGTCCTCTCATAGTTGCTTTGAAAGCATCCCATAAAATTCCAATCGACATTTCCTCTAAATCATTAAGTAAAAAATATTCATTAATTTTAGTTTGAAATTCTGTGCAAAATTTAGAATCAGCAAGCAATGCATTATCAAACCTCCATATCGGTTTAGAATTATCTTGATCTATTAAATTAACTTCTATCCACACACCACCATGATCAGATAATTATTATTGGTTCTATGTCAGCTTTTACAACTTTCTGTACTATCTGATCTGAAACAAAAATATAATCAATTCTTGAAAATGATTGATGAACATGTGAACAAAATGTAAATTCCCGATCATTAAAATGAAGAATACGCCATATATCTTTTAAATTACATGATTGTATCAAATTATCTAACCCCATTGAATTTCATAATTCTACTTGGTTTTTTATCCATTATTGGATCTATAACAGCATTGAAGTCCCCAGCCACCACTAAATTAGTAGTAGCCAGTGGTAAAATTAATTGTTGTAGAGACTTAAAGAATTCACTTTGATTCGAATTAGGGCATATACATTTAACAACGCCATTGTATTATTGCCCATGCTCATGTCAACAAGTACCCATCTTCCTAGAGGATCTGCCTTAATCATTATAAACGTTGCTGGACATTTTTTATTTATCAATATTGCTACTCCTGCCTTCTTTTTTATCACTGGTGCAAATAAACATTGTTTTATCCAATTATCTGACAGCTTCATAGACTCTATCTCAGACAAATGTGTCTCCTGCAGAAAACATATATCTATATTCTGTTGTTTGATATATGGCATTACCTTTTTCCTTTTTACTGGGTGATTCAGGCCATTAACATTTAAAGAAAATATTTTGAAAGTCATTACACAAATAAAAATTAATATCTAAGAATCTCCACTTCAATATCATATTATACTCTTTTTCCTTATATCCATACTGTAAATTATCTCGGTCCCCTTCCCCCCAACACCTCCCTATCTCTCTATCAACATATTTCCCCCAATTCACAAAATCTTTAATAAATACTATACCAACATCTCTTCCTCCCATTCCCCTCCCTACTCCCTCCCTTCCCCCCCCCAATTAATAATGCAAACTTGGAAACGCTCATATATAATCAGGTGACAAAAAGCTCCCTTCAGGCTCTGCCATATACATCATTTATCACTCTTAATAAGCTACATTATATAATATAATATCTTTCAAATAATCTACTAAGTTCAAATTTCATTTTTTTTTTTTTATGTTTTTTTTTTTTTTTTTTTTTTTTTTTTTTTTATTTCTTCCCCTCCTTCCCCTTTTTTTTTTATTTTTTTTTTTTTTTTTTTTTTTTCCCTCCCCCTCATTCCACCCTTTTTCCTCCATTCCCTTTTCTTCTTCCACCCTCACTCCCCTCCCCACTTATCCTTAAATTATAAAACATCTATAATTCAGAATCTTTCCCTCACATGCCCAAGAAACTCATTTTCTTATACCAATATCTTTTAATATTAAATTGAATTTACTACAAATAAATAAATCAATATTATTGTATTCCTGTGAAAACAATTACATGTTAATAAATTATTCAATTTTCTAATTGCATACCCCCTTTAATTAATCTAAAATCACCTCTTAACCTTAAACATTAAAGGTGATATTAAAATATATCATTATATATCATAAATAAACAATTTCATCAATCTTCCGCTTTGTGTAGAAAAACTCTCCAAGCATATTCAGCTTCTCCCCATCTCTTCAATTCTTCATGTCTTTATATCAGCTGCTTGTTTTAACTAATTCATCACTATTATGCATCCATTTTTATCGTTCATTCCCTTTTTTTTTTCATAAAATCCCTAAAACAGTTTCAGTTCCTTTAATATATTATAGTCATATAAAAGTCTGAATAAATCCAACCACACTTTCAGTTTCATTATATTTAAATTGTCATCTATGTTTCTACAGAGTATTCATACACTGAAGAGTCAATCCAAAAGAAATCTGATGTTCTTTGCTTTACAGTCAATCATAGTGAAATTATTCTTAAATCCTGTTCAGATACTGCTTTATCCTTTACATCTCATACTTTCCTTGATCTTTTCTTTCACTTCTTTCTAAGTCACTTCTTCTTCCAAACAACTTGCATTTTTTTATAATAAGTTTATATTCTCTTTAAAATTTAGGATTTATCTGCAATCAGGCTTCTGTCTCCTTCATATTTCCAAATTCTTTTCCTTTTTAGCGCAAGTTCAAGTAATCATCCAATACAATTCTTTTTCTGTTTAAAACCACCTCTTTTCCTGTAAAGTGTCCTATGCATTTAAGGAAATCTCCATCATCTACCGCCCTTTCCTTAATCTTTGAAATCATGAGTGTTTCCATTAATATAAAGTGCTCTTTGACCTCAGCTAGACTATATTCAATTCTAAAGTGTCAAGAATGTTATAAAGCTGACATCAATATATTCCAGCACTTCAAAAAGAGTCTATAGCAGGATCCTATAAATTGCTGTTTATTGCCTGGGAACATCAATATCAGATAAAGGGCTGGAAATGTTACTTAAAACTGCCCTAACTTCTGTAGGGAGTCTAATTTCAACAATTAGAGCCAGTCATTCTTAGTTTATATTTAACTTTTAATATCCACCTCAATCAGAGACATCAGAATGTTCATTCACATTAATATCCCTGAGATTCATAGCATGTGGAATGATGTCATCATAGAATCCTTGCATCCACATCCTTCCATTCAGTTCCATCAGTAATTCAAATCTGTTCCATTTTTAACTGTAACTCCCAAAGTCCAATTCTCCATAAAATATCTATATCAGAAACCAATCAAAACAAATAAAAATCAATGAAGAGAGGAAAAAAAAAAAAAAAAAAAACATTCTCAGAATTCAAAGTATTTCTTACTCCAATCCTTCTGTTAAATTCTAGTCTCAGTTTATGTATTCATAGGCTGTTCACATTGCTCTAAGAATTCTTTTAATTTCAAAGGATCATCAAAGTTTGAGTTTTATTTGCAAAAGTGACCCTCATAATAGCTGGGTACATTAAACCGTACCTTGCTCCAATCGCTCTAAGCTGTGGTCTCAATTCAAGCAATTTTTTCCTTTTTTGAGCTGTT